>NC_090652.1:263567669-263871835 GCF_040937935.1 Hyperolius riggenbachi | reverse complement strand
GGTTTAACACTGCGGTCCTCAAGAGGTTAAGAACAATTTGGATGCTATTAACCGGTTGGAGCAGAAGCAAATTAACAACACAGTGTGTTGACAAGGATGGGGTTTTGCAGTGCACGGAATGTGGTTTGGCACACAAATAATCCTGTACATGCATTACTGTGAGGCACCAACCATAGTCCAAGAGTATGGGTAACTTTACATGTGCGCACGGGACCACATGTATGCCAGGGAGTCACAGCAGAGCAGGGCTCAGTACGGATGGAGCCGATTAAAATGTTGCTTTGCAGCCTGATGGTTTGTAATGTTGTCTTTGCTCACTGCGTTTTGTACTGTGGTATTGACTGAATCATTGCAGTCATTGGCTGCTGAATGTGAAAAAAGTAATAGCAGATTAACTATTAGACTGTATTTTTAGCAGTATTTAAAGACCAATTCTCCACAGTTAACACCTAATTCACACTTACGCTACCAATCAAACCTTAATGGATAGAGAACAGAGCTATTACGAGGGATTAATAAACAAACCACTACCTCTAGATATGTGAGATCTATCCTCTTATCATTACAATCGTTGCTTTATCATCTCTCCGTTTTAAGAGCTCCCGTGAAAACTGCCTATGTTTTGAGTACGGTCCATTAAGTGTTATTACTACCCAAAAACACTTTTTGCAAAAATCAATACAATTACTTTAAATCTATGGCAGAAGCCGAGGAGGATATTACTGTCATGCAGAATGACGGCATGATTTAATAAAAGTAGCTTCAACACACTGAGAGATCCCTAAAGTGATTAATAATATGATGAGAGCATTATCATGTTTGTGTTCATCGAAGGTAGATTTTAAACCTTCTTCGCTTAATTATTTCTTTCTTATTTACTTGAAAGCACTACTACGGCAATTTAATGCAAGCGGAGGGGGAAAAAAAGAAAAACAGCTTGTTCAGCAAAATCATACGCGGCAGGGAGGCACTTTAAATTAAATTGAAATCATATTCCCTGCCATTCAGAGAAGAAATTTAATGAAAGGGTTTTAATACTATAATATTCACCAATGTGAGATTTGTCAGCAGCTTTGCATCAGTCCTAAATATAGAAAAGGGATCATACATATGTAACTGTCTCCTCTACCTACTTTTGATCTCTGCAATAAAAATTATACGGGTGATTGTACTGTTGTATCTTTATCAAAGTCTGTGTGGTAGGGTGAGCAAAGGCCGGTTTCAGACTGCGACCCTAGGGCCGCACCGCCAAAAACAGGCCCTCTACCGACATTCAAACAGGAAGTGACACTCACTTGCACTCACTTCCTGTTTCATAAATATAGAAGTGCACAGAATCGTATTGTAAAAATACAATTCCACGCATGCGCGCCGCAATGCCACCACCATCTTTAAAAAAAAACCTGCATCGCCATAGACTTACATGACTTCCGGTCCACTGCACATTGCCGCAGCTCCCCGCAGAACCGCGTGGTAATGTAGGTTTGTCCTTGTGTCGGGGATGCAGCGATTACATCACTTCCATTGCATTGCGCTGCACCGGCTCAGTATGAAAGTCCCCATAGACTCTCATTGGCCAGCGGTGTGGTTCGGTAAAGTTACCGCACCGCCCCAGTGTGAAACCACCCTAAGAAACACAAAGATAATGGGAGCCCAAATGGTGTAGTACGTCACAAAGTATATAAAAATGAAAATTAGGCAAAATTAATATTCACAAAAGGGAGATTTCATGGGGAGCAACCAACCACCGAAAGCAGGTGGAGATGCACAAACCTGACTCCACTCTGGTCCTGTGAGGCTTGGTGGTGTATTCTCCACAGTCAGCATGCAACGCATGAGCTGGCGTGGAGGAGGTACACACACTAGCACCAGGAAACAGGCTATCCCTAGTATAGTGGAGGGGAGGACTGACTCCAATAGGAGATTGTGGCGCACAGAGCCGGTGCAGATCTGACAGCCACAAACAATGCTTTCGTTATAACGTCTCAGCGCAAAGTAGCGCTGAGCGCACAAACCAGAACTGAGGAGATCAGGACAGGTAGACAGAATGAACGCTTGCTAGCTAGCGGCTACTTAGCGACAGCAAGCGTCCAAAACCAGACAGACTGGAATGAGGCAGCCAATGCGATGCGGCGATGGCGTGCCTCACAAAGACAGGACAGGATAGTGAGGAAATAGCAGGATTAAGATAGATGAACGTAACACAGATAAATATACAATAAGTATGTTTTCCTAGCGCATTACAATTACAGCTATCAATGAAACTATTTGTAACGTCTGACTAACATATGTATATATCGGCAATGAACCGATATATGACATAAGCTGGAACACTGACTTAGACTGGAGCAATACAGGGAACAGGACTCAGAAAGATTCGCTATCTCTTCGCAGAGATGAACGCAATCCACAAACGGTAACAGAACAGGATTCAGAAGGATTCGTTATCTCTTCGCAGAGATGAACGCAATCCACAAGCAGAACCAGGAGCAGGGTAACTACCTCAGCAAGGGTGGTCACGGTACGCGCAACCTACCAAAACGTGCTGGAAGCTGACTAACTGCACACAGGATATAAACAGTTCGTGTACGTATACATCAGCGACACTGATGTATTAACGTAACACAAATACAAGGAAAATAATAAACGTGCTGGTATGCATATATATTGGCAATGAACCAATATATGATGCAAAGACCAGCAAAGTATCTTTATAACAAGAAACACGATCGGGGGCTAAAGCGACAGCAAGACTGGCTTACACTGAAGCTATGAAAACCCAAGGAAACCCTGCAGGAAGCAGATCTTTATACTGAGGTCATCCAATGGGAGCAGACATGCAGATTCCCACACAGGTGAATGATAATCAGTCACAAGCTGACAGCAGGGAAAGACAGACAAACCTATGCAGCTTGCATGGAAAGACATCAGAACTGCCTGAGCTGCAGCACTACTTCCAGCAATAGCTGCTGCAGCAGCGATCATTACAGTACCCCCGCCTTTAAAAGCGGATTCCAGACGCTTTTCAAAACTGAAATTTCCAACAAAACAGTCTGACTGATAATTCATGATGACCGGGACAGCCCGGCAAGACCGAATTCCAGAATCAGTCCCCACAAGACTGGACCCATCAGAACCAGAACCTACAGAACCATGCCCATCAGTACTACAAGCCCCAGTGTGACACCCATCAGAACCATGATTTCCAGAAGAAAGCCCTCCGAAACTCCCTGAGCGATACCCACCGCCTTCCAGGAACAGTTCAGAAACGCCAAAGCCTTTGCAATGCCCACCGGTACTGTCTTTACCAAGACAAAACCCACTGTTGAACCAGTCCAAGGCACCAGGACAAGTTTTCTCAGAGACCTCCCAGAACACCTTGAAGCTCCAAAGAGATCCCCATAGGTCAGAATGCCCCTTAGGCTCACATGGAGAACTATCAAGAACCCCTATGGAACCTAGGGCAATTCCCGAGTCAGGGCCACAAGGACAAACATCAATATCAGGGCTTTCAGGGACCAGAACCATCTCTGGGCATGCAGGCAGACTGGCAACATCAGAACATGTTCCCACTAAGGAAGCATCAGAGCACGCTAACACCTTAAACACACTTGGGCATTCTGGCACACAAAGAACATCTGGGCACACTGGCACAAGAGAAACCTCTGGGCATGTCAAGGAACTGTGAGCCTCAGGGTTAGCCAAGACAGGACCAAAACCAGGACTGGCCAAAAAAAAATCATCATGACTAGACTTCGCAACTACTGGATTTTTACACGAGAATGCAGGATCAGACTTAGATGTCGCTGATTCCAGCAAAGTCAGTAACAAATCAGATTCAGGGGCACTAACAAGACAGGACAAATCTTCTGATGTATGCACTGAACCAGATAGGGACTCCACAACTACCTCTGGACTGGACAGAGACTCATCTAATACACTGGATTGGAGCTCATGAGGCGCTACAGAACAAGTCAGCATTGCAGCAGCCCCCACTGGACTAGGCAAAACTGAGGAATTCCCTGGACAGGAAGGGGACTCTGGAACCTCTGCCACAGCGGCCAGAGAACCAGAATCTTTCAGGATACAGGGCTGGGTTTCAGGAACACACATCAGACCGGACTGAAATTCTGAGATTTCTATTATTTTGAACAGAGAATCAGAATTATCCATGTTACAGGGCAAGACTTCTGAAACATTCAGAGGACAGGGCTGGAGTTCCTCGGCTGTTACAACACTGGAGAGGGACTCAACATTGGTTAAATCAGACTGTGTACAGGGCAAGGTATCTAACACAATTGCTGACGAGGACAATATTTCAATGGCTTCTGCTTTGCTGGGCAGAAATTCACCAAGTTTTATTAGAGCAGACTGTAATTCCAAAACAGCTGCTAAACAAGTGAATATTACTGCAACACCAACTGAGGTAAGCAGTGCTTCAGCCTCCTCTGCTAGAGGGTTTAAAGTATCCAAAGTACTGGGTGAAGCATAAGACTCTGCGACCACAGCTTCACTGGACAGGATCACTGAACAGTCCACATTGCAGGGCAAAACCATGGAAGCACCTGCTGGACAGCATAATGATTCTGTGACCTGAGTTTCATTGGAGAGATCTACTGCACAATTCATGGTACAGGGCAAATTTATTGGAAAATTTTCTGAACAAGGTAATAATTCTGCGATTTCAGGTTCACATAGCAGATGCTCTGAGCTATTCACGAAACTAGAGCGAGGTGTAGAAACAGGAAGATCAAGACACAATGTTTGCGCATCTGAATCACCATTCATTTGTAAAATTGGAAAATTCAGATGCTGGGGTTCTGAGTCTACTAGACAGGATTGCTGGGACTCGGAAACTGATGTAGTGCATCTATTGGCATCTGCTGGATCAGACAGGAGTTGAACTTTATTAACACAGGTAATTTCTGCAGAAGTGTTTGCAGAGACAGGCAAGATTTTTCTGGTGTCTGTTTCACTAAACAAAGAGTCATGAGTACTGGCTAGGCTGGACTCGGAAGTCAGCAGGACCTCTGGATTCTCTGCTGAGAAATTTGCGCAGGGCAAGGTTAAGAATGTATCAGTGGCTTCTGTTTTACTGGGAAGTAACACTGAGTTATCCATGGTACAGGGTGGAATTGCAGGAACTTCAATTTCACACAAAAAGAGCTCCGAATCACCTGCTGAATCAGCCAAAGGTGCTGAAGCAGGCGGGTCAGAACGCCAAATTTGCGAATTCGGAGTCACATAAAAATCATCCAAAATCAGTTCCCACACATCAATCAAGGGAGCCACACAGTCATACCTACACACACCAGCCTCTATTAGGTTATAGGCTGACTTAATGCATGCGTTCAATACCATTTCACTTTTTGCACTGTAAAATTGACAAAATGAACTTGAATCATTCTTCCATTCACAGACCAGGGCTTCCATCTCTCCCCTCTCGAATGGAGGATCCCATGCATACTTAACAGCGAAACATTTAGGCTGATCACAGTCTGCAGATATGATTGTGGCAGGCACATGTATAGGGTTAATTAGCAGGTGATTGGCAGATTCCTTATTCTTAAGAATCTCCAATACCTGTAGCAAGTGTTGAACTGTAGTGTATGCAAACTTCCCTTGGTTCACAAATAAGTTGATTTGTTCAATACTCTGTAATATCTCATCATAATCATACTCAGATAATTCTTTTAAACAAAAATCTTTATTTTCCCTAGCCAGGGAGGAAAGTTCATTAGTAGTTTCATAAGTCCATTTAACTCCCCTGAAAGACAATTGCATTTCATTATCTGTTAATGGCAGAATCTCATTATAGGTCTCAGTCGCTAAGGATAACGATTCTGCAGATTGGACACGTTTCTTAGAACGTTTGCGTTTTGCCTTTGACCTTGCGGTTTTTGGTGATTTATTCAAAGCTGCAGGAAAATTATCAGTAACACTTTCTGCTTGCTGCTCATTCTTGCAAGCAATTGAAGGAGCAGCTGATTGGCCTGCTGCCAGGAGTTCATTAAGAGGAAAAGGCAATGGATCTATGCGCAACCAGTTATGGATCACAAACGCTAGAAATTCCAGCGGTCTATCTTTCAAATCGGAATGATTGAGAACATCAAATGCCCACTGGAATAATTCCCCTTTAAACAAAATATAACTTAGTTGGAGTGCCCAGGTTGAAACAGGAGTCGCTTGGAGATCAGGATTGGTCAGGAACCTGGCACATTCAGAGAAAAACTCATTTTCTGTTTCAGAGCTAAGTTCTTCAAATTTCTTAAAGGAACAGGAACCATAATTGACAGTGTCATACTTTCTGGGAATCCCCCCCACAATGGGGATTGGTAATGGGGTTTTCATAATGTGAGGCTTGGTGGTGTATTCTCCACAGTCAGCATGCAACGCATGAGCTGGCGTGGAGGAGGTACACACACTAGCACCAGGAAACAGGCTATCCCTAGTATAGTGGAGGGGAGGACTGACTCCAATAGGAGATTGTGGCGCACAGAGCCGGTGCAGATCTGACAGCCACAAACAATGCTTTCGTTATAACGTCTCAGCGCAAAGTAGCGCTGAGCGCACAAACCAGAACTGAGGAGATCAGGACAGGTAGACAGAATGAACGCTTGCTAGCTAGCGGCTACTTAGCGACAGCAAGCGTCCAAAACCAGACAGACTGGAATGAGGCAGCCAATGCGATGCGGCGATGGCGTGCCTCACAAAGACAGGACAGGATAGTGAGGAAATAGCAGGATTAAGATAGATGAACGTAACACAGATAAATATACAATAAGTATGTTTTCCTAGCGCATTACAATTACAGCTATCAATGAAACTATTTGTAACGTCTGACTAACATATGTATATATCGGCAATGAACCGATATATGACATAAGCTGGAACACTGACTTAGACTGGAGCAATACAGGGAACAGGACTCAGAAGGATTCGCTATCTCTTCGCAGAGATGAACGCAATCCACAAACGGTAACAGAACAGGATTCAGAAGGATTCGTTATCTCTTCGCAGAGATGAACGCAATCCACAAGCAGAACCAGGAGCAGGGTAACTACCTCAGCACGGGTGGTCACGGTACGCGCAACCTACCAAAACGTGCTGGAAGCTGACTAACTGCACACAGGATATAAACAGTTCGTGTACGTATACATCAGCGACACTGATGTATTAACGTAACACAAATACAAGGAAAATAATAAACGTGCTGGTATGCATATATATTGGCAATGAACCAATATATGATGCAAAGACCAGCAAAGTATCTTTATAACAAGAAACACGATCGGGGGCTAAAGCGACAGCAAGACTGGCTTACACTGAAGCTATGAAAACCCAAGGAAACCCTGCAGGAAGCAGATCTTTATACTGAGGTCATCCAATGGGAGCAGACATGCAGATTCCCACACAGGTGAATGATAATCAGTCACAAGCTGACAGCAGGGAAAGACAGACAAACCTATGCAGCTTGCATGGAAAGACATCAGAACTGCCTGAGCTGCAGCACTACTTCCAGCAATAGCTGCTGCAGCAGCGATCATTACAGGTCCCCAGAGAGGGTGGTGATGGTCGCACTCTTGAAAAACAGCAGTAAGGTCCTCCTGACATGGGGCATCAGCCACGTGGTGATCAGAGATAGTCCTCACAAAGTGGGAAGCAAGCACAAAGGGGTAAGAGGCACCCAGTAATGTATAAAACTGAGTTAAAAACAAATAAAAGAGTAAAAGGGGAGGTGGCTTACCTCAATATGACAAATTCACCTGGCTTTTGAAACCTTTCAGCACTTTATTTGACCTGAGGAAGCGGGCACCCACAAAACACGTGGCATGCCCTTATAAAAAAAAATCATTATATTTATGAATTTGTCATTATTGATGTATGCCTCCCCCTTTTTCTCTTTTTATACATTCCACCCTGGGTGCCTTTTATCCTCGTTGATCTTGTTAAAGTACCACTCCAGACACAAATTTTTTCCTACATCTTAATAGACACCCATTTCAGTTTTCAGAGCTTTGTTTTGCTGGTGTAGAAGCTTCTGGATTTGCTAATGGCATATAATTAAATTCTACCATATTTGCACAGGAGCTCAGGTAGAGGTCACTTCATGCACCAAAGACATTACTTTAATCATATATACTGTATATAGGTGACCACTACCACTACACAACCAATAAAGAGCTAATACAGCAACTGCAGGGGGGCCCCATGTGGGTCCATTAGTTCCTGGGATCCTGGCATGGTGGTCCTGGGATCCTGGCGTGGTGGCAACCTCCTCACCGGTTATTGGTATACCATAACATGCAGAAACATATTATCCCATTAAATTTGCAGCCTGTACTACTGACTGCCATTACTTAACCTTTTGGCGACGCCCAGAGTAGATACTATTCCGCACTTGATACTGTTCTAGCCTGATGACGCAATCGCGCGCACCAGAGAGGGGAGATTAAGCTGTCATATGACAGCTGAAATCTCCCCTCAGGGATCAGCAGCTATTGCGTATGGCTGCTAATCACGTGATCACTACGATCGCCAGCAGATCATAGTGATCACTTACAGAGCTGCGGCGGTGGGGGGGGGGGGAAGAGGATCCACTCACCTCCCTGCCATTTCCCCGATGATCGGCGCCCCCCTCTGCTCTGGCCGGCATCTCTGCTCCCTCTGATGTCAGCGCCAGGTCCCGGCTTGATGGTGTCATCAAGCCGCGACCTGGAACTGAGCAGCAGTAGGAGCAGAGATGCCGGCTGGAGCAGAGGGGTCCACTGCGGCTCATCGCTGAAGCCTGTAAGGTGAGTGAAGGCTGCTGGATAAAGGGGGGACACACGGCTACAGGGGCTACTCAATGCCGAGCAAGCAGCACTGGGGATCTGGCTGCCTGACCCCCCAAACGCCCCCCCCATGCAAAAATGCCTGGTCCTTAAGTGTGGTTAGGCAGCCAGTCCCCAATAGGTTAAAGAAATGAGTGAATCACATCCACCATGATAACAACTTTTGACATAATGTCCACCATCTTTAAACACGTACAGCCATGATCTTGCCTATATAAATGCAAATGCTCTCACCATGTCCCCTACATGTAAAAAAAGCTGCCACCACCCACAATGGGTAGCAAGTACTGTCACAATACCTGCTATCCAGACAAATTGCTACACACAACAAAAATTCTACATTTATTAACTGATCAGATCAATGCTAGGGAAGTGGGGGGAGCTCAGGGAAGTGGGGGGAGCTCCAATTCTCTAGTATTGATTTGATCCTCCTAGCTATGCGGTATATCAGACAAGAGGCTGCTGGCCAATTATATGTATGCTGCTGGCTGTCACAGTACCCAAAGTGGCAGAATAGGGGAAAGTATTGAAAAAAGGCATTTTCCCAGGCATCCAAAACCAAGTTGCAGCAAGTGCCTGCCTGGCAGCCTGAGCCTGGAGAGATTGATGCAGATTAATGCAGCAGAGCTCATTGACTCGAAAGGCTCCTAGGGGAAAATGAAAGTATATCTGTTTTTTTTTTTTTCTGTTTTTTTTTTTTTACATGTGAGTCCTTAGAAGTCATAATGGCATAGCTAATCCAATGGAATAGAATGTAAATTGTGATTGTAACTCCACTTTAATACATGTGTATGTGTCTGCAGTGGCCAGTCCTAATGAAAGTCTGAGAAGACCTGACACTAAAGGCTCATACACACATCAGACTATAGTCTTTGGAAAGTGAAAGATCACAGACCAATCTTACCACCCTTCATGTAGTATGAGAGCCATACTCTACACAGTCTTTTCTATGGAGCT
The DNA here is from genome assembly GCF_040937935.1 of Hyperolius riggenbachi. Taxonomy (NCBI): domain Eukaryota; kingdom Metazoa; phylum Chordata; class Amphibia; order Anura; family Hyperoliidae; genus Hyperolius; species Hyperolius riggenbachi. The sequence continues at coordinate 263,862,044 of NC_090652.1, read as the reverse complement.
GAACTCCACATCAGAAAAAAATCCTTGCAAGATGCTGCACACACAGATGCTGTACACACACAAAAGATCAGTATCTGCAAAAGATCTGTTCCTGCCAAAAATCCATTCCTGCAAATCGCAATGATAGTCTATGAGATCTGCAGATCATCATACACACATGATTTAACTGACATTCATCTGCAGATCAAGCAATCATCTGCAGATCTGAAAATCCATCCTGGTGGATCTGATCTGCAGATGAATGTCAGTTAAATCATGTGTGTATGATGATCTGCAGATCTCATAGACTATCATTGCAATTTGCAGGAATGGATTTTTGGCAGGAACAGATCTTTTGCAGATACTGATCTTTTGTGTCTGTACAGCATCTGTGTGTGCAGCATCTTGCAAAGATTTTTTTTCTGATGTGGAGTTCAGCTCCATAGAAAAGACTGTGTAGAGTATGGCTCTCATACTACAGGAAGGGTGGTAAGATTGGTCTGTGATCTTTCATTTTCCAAAGACTATGGTCTGATGTCTGTATGTGGCCTTAGAAGGCTGGAAAGTCCTTCACGCTGTATTGTGAATACATTGTTAAGCAGCATTAAACACCCAGCTACTGCCTGCTCTAAATCTGATCAAAACGGAGTGGACAGTGAAGTGCATCGATCTCTTCTCTTCAATCAGCATTTCGATCAGGTAGCTTAAATCATTAAGGGGCTTGCATCTTATCACCATGTTTGTGGTCATCAAAAAGCTAGACTTTGCACAGTCAAATTATACAAGAAGATCTTAACATGGAATACGATAAAAAAAAAACACAACAACTCATGGCATCCACCAAGGAAATAATACATGGGTTTCTTCACATTTAAAACACTTTTATCTTGACAATGACTGATGTGTTTTGCAGATATGATTATATATTTAAAAGACTTTTTGAAGGATTCGTGCCTGAAAAGGCTGGCTTCCTACTAGCTGTATGAACTGCTGAACTGAGATCTAAATGTTTAAAGAAGTGTCACAAGTGGCATCCTGATACAAAAGTGTGCTGGTATCACCTCGCTAATATCACAGGAAAAAATTCATGGCAGGAAGTTCTTGACAAGTTTCTTTCCACTCTGTGAAACACACAGAAAGAACCTTTACTTTGCTGATTAATATTTATCACTAATATAACGTAGAGTCTGAAAACACAAGACAAAGCCTTATCTGAAGAACACCCCAGAGACGTAACACCTCCCATTTATTTCATATGGATATTCAAAACTTATTTTAATGATTTAATTCATTGGAAAAATTCCTTACATTTCTGCACAACAGCTAAAATTTTCCACGTATGGTTTTACTGAAAATTTACTTAGTAGCATATGCTTCTTAAGTGTTTGTAACACTTGTTTTATCTCATTATTATTTTTTTTATCAGTGTTTTTTATTGAAATGTGTACCGTGCAAATATAATACATTACAATTTCAAGTTATCTTTGATATCCATCAAGTTTGATAACAGAAGTCACTATGTGACAATTACTTGACTCAAATGGTAACGGAACCAACTAGGGGGAATGCGTTACTGGATCTGATCATTTCTAATAGACAGATAATGTATCAAATGTGCAGGTTCAAGAACATTTGGGAAATAGTGATCACAACATGATAACGTTTGATCTGGTGACTGATAAGCCACGGGGCAGTGGGACCACTAAAACTATGAATTTTAGAACAGCAAAGTTCAATCAAATTAGACAGGCAGGCACTAAGTTTGGTGAACTGGGATAATGTACTACAAGGGGAGGACACTGAAGGGAAATGGCAAGCTTTTAAACTTGTACTCAATCAATATTGTAGTATGTATATCCCATATGGAAACAAAATATCTAGGAATAAAAAAGGCATCTATGGATGAATAGAAAGATTAAAGATAAAATGAAGAGGAAAAAGAATGCCTATAAGGTCCTAAAACAGGAGGGGACCAAGGCTGCACTAAGCAATAAGGAGTGCAATAAAAATTGTAAAAAAAAGAAATTAGGCTGGCAAAGATCAAAGCTGAAAATCAAATCACTAGGAATATCAAATCTAACCCAAAAAAGTTTTACAAGTACATCAACTCTAAAAAAAGAAAGGTTGACTGTATAGGACTTCTTAAGGATGAGGGTGTGAACTCGATGGTGGATGACCAAGGTAAGGCAGAGTTATTAAATGCTTTCTTTGCTTCTGTCTTCACAAAGGAAACAGCACTGTTGCAAATTACAGAGGCAGAAGAGTCTCAATCTTCTAACTGTAATATTTCATACTTATAGCAGGAAGAAGTGAAGGCAAGACTAAATAAATTAAAAATAGACAAGGCACCTGGCCCGGATGGCATGCATCCTCGGGTCCTAAGGGAATTAAGTTCAGTTATAGATAAACCCCTTTATCTTATCTTTTGTGACTCTCTTTCAACTGGCAGAGTCCCAGTAGATTGGCGTACAGCCCACGTTTTCCCATTATTTAAGAAGGGCAAAAAGTCAGATCCAGGGAATTATAGACCTGTAAGCTTAACATCAGTTGTATGCAAACTATTTGAGGGGTTACTAAGAGATACTATACATGACTTCATAGTAGAAAATAATCTTATTTCTCAGCATCAACATGGGTTTACTAAAGACAGGTCCTATTTGACTAGCATGCTCAGCTTTTATGAGGTAGTGAATGCTATCATTGATATTGGGAATGCTGTAGATGTGATATACTTGGACTTTGCAAAGGCCTTTGACACTGTTCCCCACAAAAGTCTGGTGCAAAAGTTGAGGATGCAAGGACTGGGGAAGAGTCTGTATGCATGGATAGGGAGCTGGCTAATGGACAGAAAACAAAGAGTTGTGGTCAATGAATCATACTCAAAATGGGAGACTGTTAGCAGTGGGGTACCACAGGGGTCTGTTCTGGGTCCAGTGCTCTTCAATTTATTTATTAATGACCTAGTAGATGCAGTAGTGAGCAATGTTGCTATTTTTGAAGATGATACAAAATTGTGCAGAATCATCAACTCTCAGGAAGATAGTGTCATTTTGCAACAGGATCTGGATAGGATGGCTATATGGGCACATACATGGCAGATGAAATTCAATGTTGAAAAATGTAAAGTCATGCATTTTGGTCGTACCAATGGTCTAGCACCATACAAAATAAATGGGAGACAGTTGGGGACATCAAACTTGGAGAAGGACTTAGGAGTACTCATCGACAACAAGTTAAATAATCATACTCAATGGCAAGCCATTTCAGCTAAAGCTAACAAAATTTTGGGATGCATCAAAAGGGAAATAAAAACTCGAGATGCTAGCATAATATTGCCCCTGTTTAACTCTCTAGTAAGGCCACATGTGGAATATGGAATTCAGTTCTGGGCACGACATTACAAAAAAGATATTGTCGTTTTAGAGCAGGTGCAGAGATAAGCAACAAAATTCATACGTGGGATGGAAGGTCTCACTTACCAAGACAGGTTAGATAAACTGGGTTTATTTAGTCTAGAGAAAATACATCAGAGGGCAATATAATATCTTGGCGGATGAGTTTTTTGTCTCTAGGCCTTCTCAAAGGACTAGAGGACATGATCTGCGCATGGAGGAAAAACGTTTTAGCCATTTGTTTAGGAAAGGGTTCTTTACAGTAAGAGTGATTAAGATGTGGAATGCATTGCCACAGGAAGTCGTGTACCTCTATACCTGCATTTAAAAGGGGCTTAGATGCTTTCCTTGCGTTGAAAGACATCCATGGCTACAATTACTAGGTAATGCCTAATGATGTTGATCCAGGGATTTTATCTGATTGCCATCTGGAGTCGGGAAGGAATGTTTCCCTTTTGGGGCTAACTGGACAATGCCTTGTAAGGGTTTTTTCACCTTCCTCTGGATTAACAGGGATATGTGAGGGAGCAGGCTGGTGTTGTACTTTATACTGGTTGAACTCGATGGACATATGTCTTTTTTCAACCAAAATAACTATGTAACTATACGTAGTAAGAAAAATAAAATGAACAATGATCAAATGATCTTCAAATTAGGATAATAACAAACAGATAGACATAACTACAACAAGTCACAAGAGAAAGTCAATCATAAGGATTGACGCAAAGATAGATTCAAAGTCTGAATAGTCAAAATCAACGGTATCATGTTGACCTGATTCCTTACTGCTACACATTAATGTAGGGAGGTCAACCACCTGGGAATTTTCTTCAACAGAGGGATATAGGGATGGGAAAAGAGGAAAGTAGTAGTGGAAACTCACTATGTTAAATTTGGATAATGGATAGTACTTCATCAGAATCAGAATCAATTTGTTCGCTGAGGACGACAGGCATCGCACCCGGAATTTTTTGTGGTACACACGGCCTGGAAGGTCTGTTTTACAGATAAAAAAAAGGCATTTAGGCAGACAGAGTATAGAGTAATATACTGTACAAGAGATAACAATAGTCTAGGCAGCAGAGAGAATACAACATAACGTAATTAACGAGGTTACAAAATAATTCGGCAGCAGTGCAAGACTAGCGTGTTTATCGAGGGTGGTAATTTGAGTTTAGCAGGCGGACAGCTTGGGGAAACAAAAGTGTTTAAGTGTCTGGTAGTCTTGATCGGGATAGATCTGTAGCGGCGACCCAATGGCAGGCGGTCAAAGTAGCGACTGCCGGGATGGGAGGGGTCATTCCGTATTTTGTTTGTTCTCGACCACAGTCTGGAGGTGTGTAGGAGGTCCAGAGGTGGTAGAGGTGACCCAATTATTCTTTCCGCGGCATTGATTACCCTCTGAAGCTTAAGTCTGTCGCTCACGGTAGCGCCTGTGTACCAGACGATAATGGAGGAGCAAAGAATGGACTGAATGGTGGCAGTGTAAAAAGCTGTCATCAATTCCCATGGCATCCCAAATTTCCTCAGCTGCCTCAGGAGGAACAACCTCTGCTGGGCCTTCTTCTGGACTTTGGAGGTGTTCTCGGCCCACTTTAAGTCATTGGTAATAGTGGCACCTAGAAAGTGGACACTGGACACCCTGGAGACGTCAGTGCCTTCAATGGAGACTGGGTTGAGTGTAGGAGGACGCCTTCTGAAATCCACTATCAGCTCAACTGTCTTTGCTGCGTTGAGTACAAGCTGGTTGTCCTTGCACCACCTGCAGATACGCTCAATCTCGTTCCGGTATGCCTGTTCGCCGTCGCTGCCAATAAGGCCAAGAATGGTGGTATCGTCTGCAAATTTTATAACCTTTACAGAATTGTCAGCTGATGTGCACCTGTTTGTATAACAGGATTGGGGTCAGAACGCACCCTTGCGGGGCGCCTGTGTTTGTGGTTCTTTCCTGTGATGAGCAGTTGCCAAGCTTCACCAATTGCGTCCTGTTTGTGAGGAAGTCCTTGATCCAGGAGCACAGAGTGAGGTCGAGACCAAGTTGTATAAGGTTGTCGTATAGGATGTTAGAGCAGATTGTATTGAAGGCCGAGCTAAAGTCGAGGAAGAGGATCCTGGCATAGGAGTCAGGACTGTCGAGGTGTTCCGTGATGTATGTCAACGAAATGTTGATGACGTCCTCGATGGACCTGTTTTCCCTGTAGGCAAATTGAAGTGGATCCAGGAGGGAGTCAGTGGATCGCTTAAGGTGAGAGAGGACCATTAGGCATCTCCTGGGTATAATTCATGTTATATCGGATTATACCAGGTTGATGGGGACTGGAGGTTTGTTTAGTAGTTCAAGTTGTGAGGGCCAGTCAAAATTTGGATCTTGAAAATGAGAGGGAGGCCATCTTTAGAGGTCAAGAACTCTCTCCAATCTTACGCTGCTTTGGGTCAATTGTATAGAGTGTATGGAGGAGATGTTGCTTGAAGCCCAATTAGCCAGACGTAGTTGTCTTGTGGCACAGATAATATGCGTTGCTGTTTTCCTGAGGGTCAGTGGTATTTTATCTCATTATTTAAAGCATACCTTAAGCAAAATTAGAATAAGAAATAGATATGTGCATCAGTAATGGGTGGCCTCTGGATGGTCCAGAGGCTTCAGTGACCCTTCTGCAGCCCAATGATCCAGCATTGGGTTCCACTAAACATATTTGACAAGAGCTAAGTAGTACTAAAACTTGAATTAATGAATTATTTAAGACCATGTTTGTGAATGGAGTAAAGAAGAGGACCAAATTAAGAGCCATGGGGTACCACAACAGATAGAGGACATAGAGAGAAGATATTGTTCAAATGAGAGACAACAAAATACCTCTCAGAGAAATAGGAAGGTAGATATCGAGGAAAAAGTGAGGCCCTTTATACCAAACGATGAGAGTGATTGGAGGAGCACATTATGGTCAATAATGTCAAATGTATGCAACATAAAAAATGCATTGGAAAAAGAAAATATAGGTGAACATGTTATTGTATGTTGTGGGGACATGGATGGATGGTTATAAGTGGGTGTGGGTAAAGGGGGACTAAAAGTATTTTTATCCTTATAGCCTTCATAATTAGCTCCCATTCTATCCCTTAAGTTATGATCTCCTTCTTACATACCCCATTCCATGTATGGCTCCCATTTAGTGCTTCCATTGTAATGTTACTGTTATAATATCTTCCTTCTCTTTATATATTGTTCCCATTGTAGTGTCCTCTTATCGCGACCCCAATTTATAGCACCCCTCTACATGAAATGACCTTTCATAATGCCTCCAATTTATAATGTCCCATATAAAGACAGTGCCTGCAATTTATAATACCCCTTATTATTCCCTCTATATAATTCCCCATTATTATATCTTCAAATGATAATTCTTCCTATATAGCGACATCTGTATAGTTTCTAATTTATAGAACCCCATGTATTTCCTTACCAAACAGTGCTTTCTCTATAGTTCCACATGTTATGGGGGGGGGGGATAAAACATGAAGGAAAGACTTCCTGATTGTTCCTGAAGGTAATGAGCACATGTATCAGCTTGCATGCAATCTATGCGTATGAATTGCATAGGTCTTACAATTACACCTCTGAGGCTCAGGCGAAGTCTCAGAAGATAAACATATGCTGTCATGAAAACTGAAAACAAGTGGTTAAAGTGGGATAAAACTGTAACATAACATTTAATAAACGTGTTTGTATTGCTTTTGTGCACAAGTAGTATTGTCTGTTTACAAATTACAAGTTACCAACGTACAGTTTATCTGCTCTGAAAGCTGCCATTGCATTTTATTGCATAGCTGCTATATTTATATACAACATCTATCTAGTGATCCCTTGTCAACTCCTTCTACTTTTCAGCTCAGTACAGCTCAGTTTACACAGTTTGCAAATGTTTATGAAATGTATGTGACAAAGGAATGTAAACAAAAGACAATGCTATTATCTCTTTCGATGTGGCCACCAGAAGCTGCCCACTGAAGCAAACATCTTTCCACAAAAGAACAAAGTGCTGTGTTTAACTGTATGAATGCTGTTCTGCTATAATTTTTTTCATGGTAGTATATTTTATGCTGTAAATAATTTTTTAGAGGAAAGAAGAAATGCTGAGTTTCATATCACTTTAACAGCTTGTCTGCACATAGGTGATAATGTGTCAATTCCTACTGTGTGAGGCCCATTTCACACAGGAGTCTGAAGGCGGCAAAATTAACAGACAGTCAGCTGCTCCTGTGCACCGGCTTGGCACTTGCTGCATTCAGTAAAGGTAGTGAAGAGGAGAACCCCGGTGGAGCCACATCAGTGTTCTCCTCAGGCTCTTTTAGCCAGGTGCTCCTTCTGGCTAGTTTTGGTGAGCACCCGGCTGTCATCTGCTCAACTCCTTCTATGCTGTAAGTAGATAAGCGCCAGCCCTGCATTCTCTCATCTCGCCCCACCCGGCTATTTTTTTCATGCCACCCAGCTGGAAAAAAAATTCTGGGGAGTACACTGCACATCTGAGTGTGGCCATGCTCAAATGTAATATGTGTCATTTTTTAGCATTGGGTTACACCACCATGTGTCAAAACATGGCACCCCCATAGATGTCATGTTTTGACACACAGTGCTGTTACTCAGTGGAAAAAAACAGCATATGTATTTGGGGTGTGGCCGTGCTCATATGTGAGCTTCCATCTGGCTACATAAAGGCACATATGAGAAGCAACCGGGAGGCTGAACAGCAAGACAAGCATGCTGTTGGGCCTCCCTTAGTCAAGTGGATAATAAGACCCAGTGAAGAGTGAAATATCTTTCCCTGTCAGCAGCCTTTGATTGGATGTTTATTGGTTGGACTTGCAAGTAGGTATTCTCATTCGGATTCTGCGGAAATTAAATTTCCTGCATTCCCAATAGGACATCAGAAAACAGAAATTGGATTTTTGCGGAAATACATCAACACAACTCGGTAATTTTAGCCCAAGCACAGAACTTGGAAGCATTGGACCAATCAGAGAATGCAGAGTGAACTCAGAGGTATTTGGCCAATCGGAGGATGCAAAAAATGACCAAAGAAACCTCCTCGGAAATTGGAAATTGAAATTGGAAAACAGAAATCAGCAATCCGCAGAATCGATATTTGGCATTGGTGGAAATCAGAATTTCCGCTGAATTGGAAATTGACATTTCCGACCATCCCTACTTGTGAGGGTCAATAGATCAGTAGCCAATTGTATTTGAAATACAATTTGCCAGAAATATTGATTCATATATGGTCATGTTAAGTTTATCTTGTGCTTGTAAATTCCTATAGGCAGGATAGAATATATATATATATATTTATATATATATATATATATATATATAGAGAGAGAGAGAGAGAGAGAGAGAGAGAGAGAGAGAGAGAGAGAATTTTTTTTTCATGTAATCGTTCTCCTTTATAGATTTGCTTTTCAAATACAGTATAAAATAGTTTTTTCTTAAATGCATAGATAAAACCTTGTTCTGAATTGGGGCTTTAAACGTTCAATATGGCTCCATCATCCCCATGTGCAGCAACTGGAGGAGAAGAGCTCAACTTTGCCATTTTGCTCAGTAGGACAACAACACGTCATAAACCACCATTCAAAGTTGCCCACAACTCAATTGACTTCACATTGTTATATAAGATAAGCCTTATTGAAGGGAGAGCAGGCTTTAGAATCAGAGACAAGCTCAACATTACCGGTCCTAAATGTCTGACAATGAGCAAATAAGACTGAAGCATCAGTGGCAAATTGGAATCCGACTTCCTTTGTGCTTGTTAAATGGTGGAATGATTATAATTGGAAAAAGTGATGTGCATTAGTTCTGAGTGAATGTACAAGAAATGACAAGCGTGTAACTTAATGATTGTTTCGCAACATCCAGGACAGCCTCCTGGTCCTGCACTCAGCAGATCAGCCCTTCCACAAAGAAAATTACTTGCCTTCTCCTATTTATGGGCATCCTATGCAGGTCACATGGAACTAACCCTCAAGTGATAAGTCTCCATTCTAAAAGTTTGTTTCTTTCGGGGGTATATAGCGAATATTGGAGATGCTTTTTTGTTCTGGTGCATGCTATTGTGCTGGGCAGAAATTGAACATTTTCATGTGAATGGGAAAACTAAAAATGGCATTTATCCTTTGTTGAAAGTGTGGACGTGTAGCAGCAAAACAAGATGTCATCTACTCTAAGGATGTTTAGGGGAAGAAAAATGTTAACCTTTGCATGCCCAGACATATGTTATACACGGTCTAAAGTTACATTTTCCACTCACCTTTTCAACACAGGTGTAGCCTTGATCCTTTAACAATAATACTTCTAAGTACTACTAATTTGCTGCTTATATGATTAGATACCTGAATTACAAAATATGTATATTTTGTATATGTACTTTATACTAGTCCCCTAGATGGGAGGATCAGGGTTTTGTACAAAAGGAGGACAGCACAAGTGTAGGATACATCCTTAAAAAAATGTTTTTTTTTCTTTATTGTATGTATGTGTTTTTCCCCAAATAAAAGCTAAGGCTGTGAAACCTACTATGAAATGAATTTGAAGTACTGTTCACAGTTTTCACAAGGTACTGGGTAAAGATGAGTACCAGACATCAGAAGGGACGTTCACAAGGATTGTCAACCACATGCCTTGATAAACTGGGACCCTGTGTGGCCCCCGAAACAATTGTTGGACTTCATTATGGAAACTGGCACAATAAAGTGTGTGCTGTAACCAGTGGTGTGCTGACAATCCTTGTGAACTGTAGTGCGGCACTGCCTATGCTATTTTTTCAAGCACCCAAAGCAATTTATGGTGTGCCGACTTCCTCCAGAAATATCAGAAGGGACATGGATAAAGTCTACTGGAAATTGCAGGACTGAAGTTGGTGCTGCAGAATCTAACCAAACCAGACAGTGTTAGAGCCACTCAGAAGCAGCACTGGCTCAATTAGGCCACACTTTCAGGTTCTGAGGTCCAGCCCGGTCTTTCCTGCACCTGGAAAAACCCCACCCACCCATATCACACCTACTTCCACTATGGCCTCACCCTCTCCCACCTATAACACACCTCCTTCCACTATGGCCTCACCTTCACCCACTTATAGCACACCTCCTACCACTATGGGCTTACCTTTAACCCCCCCATAGTACACCTCCTTCCACACTATTCTCACTTACCCATTTCAAACCTTCTTCTACTATGGCCTCACCCTCACCCACCCCTCGCAACACCTCCTTCCACCCTGTTTTCATCTACCCATAACTCACCTCCTTACACCATGGCCTCAGAAACCCATATCACACTTCCTTCCACCCTGTCCTCACCCACCCATATCCCTCCTCCTTCTACCATGGTCTCACCCCCACCCACCGTATCATACCTCCCTCCATAATGATGTCATCCTTATCCACATAGATCAAACTTCCTTTCAGCATCAGCAGTTTAGGACATTCATTGCAGCATTAGCTGAACCCTTCCCACTCCTCAGCAATATGATAAACAGGCTTCTCCTCCAATGCAGAAACCAGGCAGAAGTCACATGGCCTGGGGATGTGTCATATATTGGAGCCTAATCAGAATTTTATCTGTGTACAGGTACTCACCAGAGCTCAATAAAGCCCCGTTAGTTACAGTGGTAGTGCTATTAAAGTGAAAAGGTTGCACTTAATGCAGCCTTACCTGAGGTTAATATTAAAGAAAACCATAACAGGGCTACTTTAAATCAAAGGATTTTTATTCGTATAATCTTCTATTCTTATAATATTTCATGGTACTGTACAGAGTTGAAATGGAACCTAGTCCATGGTTTAAACTGTTTAGTTTTTTTTGTTGTTGTTGTTTTGTTTTTACTTTTCTTATATCAAATGGTGTTTCTGAAAGTTTAGTTCTTTATTCTTTATACTAATTGACCTCAATGTATTTATGTTGTTGAGCCTATGTACGCAAAGGGAAAACAAATTGATTTTTATTTTTTATTTTTTTTATTGTTATGTTTAAAAAGAGAATATCTCCCTCCTTATTCCTGGTAAGCTGGTTTAGAGACTGTTTTTTCTAATGCTAACCAGATGAATAATAAAGTAGCCTTCTTAAACAATCAGTTTAAGAACAACTGCAAATGAATATAGTGTGATTGTTTCATTGTTTTAAAATGATCAATTCCATTCAATGCAATAAAAAATGTTCAGCTCTCCCATTTGATAAAACAATCACATTTAATCAAAAACTACCGCAATTAATCAATTTGTTCTTGTCAGTTTGTCAGAAAATGCCCCTGAAGGATAGCAAATGAAATACATGTCGACAGGGCAATCGTTAAACCTTCTTTAAAAGTGGGTAATTGCTTTTGAACCGCTTAATAAAGGAACACCACTGCCACCTGCTGGATATTTAAAGTAACCATAAATTATTTATGTTTAATAGTTCATGTTTAACTTCATCTTAAATCTCTTTTAAAAAAAAAGTCAAATAAAATAATTGCTTAAAAAAAAAAGAACAAGATCATTGTATGCACCCTTTGAAATGCAAAGATATTTTTAATTTAGATTGATCCTGTTTTTGATCAGGAGCAGATTGGACAGAAATTGGTCAGAAATTGTGGATTCAACCCATAGATCTGACAGAAAATTGCTTCATGTGTACCAGGCCTTAGTGATTAAAAAAAATAAAGTGAAAAAGAGAAAAAACAATATGACCAAAAGTGAACACAGTGTAGTATTTAGTAATACCAGCAGAAAACCACAATGCTAAACATGATGGGTGCTCAAACTCCAAGGTTGCTTTTAAGTCAATTATTGTAAGAGTACATGATATAATAGATCCACCTGCACTCAGATATGACAAGTCTCTTGTCAGCATTGTGGTCACACCACAAAAGAACATAGAACCAGCCTCTGAATTAGGTAGTGAGTGTACTGATAAGATCAGATATGTCAAAAACATAAAATATTTTAAACAAGTTTAAATTGGATAATACAGATTAACACCTACACATGCTAGTTTCTAAGCCAACGTGATCTTTTTAAAGAGACTCTGTAACAAAATGTTCAGCCTTATTTCTTGTATCCTATAAGTTCCTATACCTGTTTTAATGTGATTTGGCTTACTGCAGCCTTTTCTAGTTGCACTGTCTCTGTACTATATCTAATCTTCTTTGTCAAAGCGTTGTCGAGCCAGGAAGGAATGCACTGCTTCTGCTGTGATAGGGAGAAGTTATGCACACCCCCTCCACTTCCCCTGCAGGCTGTGTGTTTGTGCTGTGTGTATGAGTCACATGCAAGATCTCTGCTCACAGCCAGCCTGTGTGTGACCTTGTGAACAGCTGTAAATGCAGAAAGATCAGTTCAAAGCCCAGACAAGCAGCTAGGCAGCAAGTGGGAGAAACATTACAGCAGTCAAGACATGTTTGAGAGGAGCCACCACAAATGGGCACTTGCTCTGATGATGTATTTCCTGTTTGGCGGCCATCTTCATTGTTTGCAAAACAATGAATAAAACAGTGATTGTATCACCAAAAAAAGCAGCAGGGAGCGGCAAAAATGTCACAGAGGGGGCTAGGAGAAGACAACAAACAGGCTGGTACCTTTATTTAAGTAAGATTTTCATAGTACAGATTCTCTTTAAATAAAGTGATAATATAACAATTTGGCATAGCAACAGTATCTCCTAGCACTGTTGGGGTAGCTGGGGGACTTGTGATTTTTTAAACAGATCACATTACTTACAAAAGCAAGTAAGATAACTTTCACGGTTACAGTATATACCATATTTGGGTCCAGAGCTAGCAGTTTAAACCAATTTTGCAGCTCCCACAGCATTTTGGGTTACATACAATTATGTAGCATTCTCCGACTTTCCTCTTTACTCCAGCTGCACACAGGATTACTATGTTGGTCTTGCATGCTGCTTCTCCCCTCTGTTTCTTTGATCTGGTGTTCAAATCTCAGCTCATCCTATTCAGTAAGCCCTAACATATTCAGAAAGGAGTCCTTGGGCAAGACTACCTAACACAGCAGGGTGGCCTACTGAGTGCGCACTTGGCAGCTGTAGCTTTTAACTGCTTTTAGTCCACCAGGAAAAATGCACTATACAAATGTTATTATTATTATTATTAATATTATTATTGTTTGTTCCATGATGTTCTTTTACACTCCATCTCAGTCTATGTGGTGTGAAGTTCTAATAACACTCAGCTTGTGTATCAATAGGTGGTAGGAGGAGTCAAAACAGAGGTATTGTGTGGATAGATTTACTTTAGATGTCTACAGTATATACAAGTATTCTCCCTGTTTGATAGGACTCCTATAAGTGGCTCCTCTAACCAGAATTGGGCACAATGGAAATAATCCTTCAGCGCTTAATTACAGAGATAGTATATATGTGAAAATCAATTACATAAGAGTAATTATTCCCTGGTGACTATTCTGCTATAGATCTCCATATTAATAACACAGTTATACATGTTCTTGTTTTCATATAGAAAGAAACTCATTATAAAAGGTATAGTGACATTCTGACATAGGTCGTCATCCTGCGGCAACAACACTGTGATGTGCTTCTTCTTAATACATGTCTTGTAATAGAGCAAGTGTTCTATGTATTATACTAATAATACAGCATAATAAGAAAAAAGTAATCCTTATGAAATCTTCTCTATATAATTCAAGTTTTTTTTTTTTTTTTTTTTGTTTTGTTTTTTTTAGAAACTATTATACTGACACAGTATCTGTGTTCGTTCTCTGTGTGTTTTGCTGTTAAAGCGGCTTTTTCTTGGCTGTCAGCTGTTACCAAGATAGAAACGATTACTTCCAGCTGGACATAAGTAAAGCCAGCATCCCCCCAGATATAGAGATATTTCCTCCTTGTAGTATATGTATATGTCATTGCTGTAAATTCAGTGAGCCTGTCAGAGTAATAATGATTCAATAACTTGTTTTTCCTACTTCATGCAAAATTAGGTAACAATGAGACAAGCAGAAACAGGAAAATGCTGGGTATCTTCAACATCACATCACACTGTTTTCTGGATTTCCAGCTTGCTTCCTAATACAGTTACAACAGCTTTCAATTAGAGCTGAAAAATATTGTTTAATGTTACAAGATGACCTTCATAATGATGATATGTTATTATTATTATTATTATTTAGTATTTATATAGCGCCAACATCTTCCGCAGCACTGTACAGAGTATATATAGTCTTGTCACTAACTGTCCCTCAAAGGAGCTCACAATCTAATACCTACCATAGTCATATGTCTATGTATGTATTGCACAGTGTATGTATATTTTAGTCTAGGGCCAATTTAGAGGGAAGCCAATTAACTTATATGTATGTTTTTGTGTGGAATGTGGGAGGAAACCGGAGTGCTCAGAGGAAACCCACACAGACACGGGAAGAACATACAAACTCCTTGCAGATGTTGACCTGGCTGGGATTCGAACCGGGGACCCAGCGATGCAAGGTGAGAATGCTAACCATTATGCCACCGTGCTGCCCAAGTTATATAGAGTTTTATTCTAAAGCGGAATAAACTTTTAACCACTTACCGACCGCCCACTGCACAGGGGCGGCCGGAAAGTGGATCCCGCAAGGACTGCACAGAGGCGGCGGGCGGTCCTTGTACGGGCATGGGCGGAGCGATCGTGTCATTCGTGACGCGATCCTCCGCCGGGGACTGGCTCCGCCCCCCTCGCGCTGTAACCCGCCGGCCGTTCGGAAGCGCCGGCGGGTTACTAGCACCCGGATCGCCGCATACAAAGTGTATAATACACTTTGTAATGTATACAAAGTGTATTATACAGGCTGCCTCCTGCCCTGGTGGTCCCAGTGTCCGAGGGACCACCAGGGCAGGCTGCAGCCACCCTAGTCTGCACCCAAGCACACTGATTTCCCCCCCGCCCCCTGATCGCCCACAGCACTCCTCAGACCCCCCCCCCCCTGCCCACCCCCCAGACCACTGTTTGCACCCAATCACCCCCTAATCACCCATCAATCACTCCCTGTCACTATCTGTCAACGCTATTTTTTTTAATGCCCTATACTGCCCCCTGCTCCCTCCTGATCACCCCCCCCACCCCTCAGATTCTCCCCAGACCCCCCCCCCCAGACCCCCCCTGTGTACTGTATGCATCTATCCCCCTGATAACCTGTCAATCACCTGTCAATCACCTGTCAATCACCCATCAATCACCCCCTGTCACTGCCACCCATCAATCAGCCCCTGTCACTGCCACCCATCAATCAGCCCCTAACCTGCCCCTTGCGGGCAATCTGATCACCCACCCACTTCAATAGATCACCACAGATCCGACGTCAGATCACCTCCCAAGTGCAGTGTTAACATCTGTTCTCTACCCTAAACACCCACTAATTACCCATCAATCACCCCCTATCACCACCTGTCACTGTTATCCATCAGATCAGACCCTAATCTGCCCCTTGCGGGCACACAATCACCCACCTACACGCTCAGATTGCCCTCAGACCCCCCCCCCCCCTTATAAATTCGCCAGTGCAATATTTACATCTGTTCTTCCCTGTAATAACCCACTGATCACCTGTCAATCACCTGTCAATCACCCATCAATCACCCCCTGTCACCGCCACCCATCAATAATCCCCTGTCACTGCCACTCATCAATCAGCCCCTAACCTGCCCCTTGCGGGCAATCTGATCACCCACCCACACCAATAGATCGCCCGCAGATCCGACGTCAGATCACCTCCCAAGTGCAGTGTTTACATCTGTTCTCTACCCTAAACACCCACTAATTACCCATCAATCACCCATCAATCACCCCCTATCACCACCTGTCACTGTTACCCATCAGATCAGACCCTAATCTGCCCCTTGCGGGCACCCAATCACCCACCTACACGCTCAGATTGCCCTCAGAACCCCCCCTTATCAATTGGCCAGTGCAATATTTACATCTGTTCTTCCCTGTAATGACCCACTGATCACCTGTCAATCACCTGTCAATCACCCATCAATCACCCCCTGTCACTGCCACCCATCAATCACCCCCTGTCACTGCCACCCATCAATCAGCCCCTAACCTGCCCCTTGCGGGCAATCTGATCACCCACCCACACCAATAGATCGCCCGCAGATCCGACGTCAGATCACCTCCCAAGTGCAGTGTTTACATCTGTTCTCTACCCTAAACACCCACTAATTACCCATCAATCACCCACTGTCACTGGTACCTATCAGATTAGACCCCTATCTGCCCCTAGGGCACTCAATCACCCGCCCAAACCCTCAGAACGCCCTCAGACCCCAGCCCTGATCACCTCGCTAGTGCATTGCTTGCATCTATTTCCCCCCTCTAATCACACCTTGAGACACCCATCAATCACCTCCTGTCACCCCCTAGCACACCTACCCATCAGATCAGGCCCTAATTTGCCCCGTGTGGGCTCCTGATCACTCAGCCAAACCCTCAGATCCCCCTCAGACCCCCTTCTGATCACCTCCCCAGTGCATTGATTGCATCTATTTTCCCCTCTAACCACCCCCTGAGACACCCATCAATCACCTCCTGTCACCCCCCTAGCACTCCTATCCATCAGATCAGGCCCAATACAACCTGTCATCGAAAAGGCCACCCTGCTTATGTCCGGTTCCACAAAATTCGCCCCCTGATAGACCACCTGTCATCAAAATTTGCAGATGCTTATACCCCTGAACAGTCATTTTGAGACATTTGGTTTCCAGACTACTCAAGGTTTTGGGCCCGTAAAATGCCAGGGCGGTATAGGAACCCCACAAGTGACCCCATTTTAGAAAAAAGACACCACAAGGTATTCTGTTAGGTGTATGAGGAGTTCATAGAAGTTTTTTTTTTGTCAAAAGTTAGCGGAAATTGATTTTTATTGTTTTTTTTTTCACAAAGTGTCATTTTTCACTAACTTGTGACAAAAAGTAAAATCTTCTATGAACTCGCCATACACCTAACGGAATACCTTGGGGTGTCTTCTTTCTAAAATGGGGTCACTTGTGGGGTTCCTATACTGCCCTGGCATTTTAGGGGCCCTAAACCGCGAGGAGTAGTCTAGAAAATAAATGCCTCAAAATGACCTGTGAATAGGACGTTGGGCCCCTTAGCGCACCTAGGCTGCAAAAAAGTGTCACACATGTGGTACCGCCATACTCAGGAAAAGTAGTATAATGTGTTTTGGGGTGTATTTTTACACATACCCATGCTGGGTGGGAGAAATCTCACTTTAAATGGACAATTGTGTGTAAAAAAAAAAATCAAACAATCGTCATTTACAGAGATATTTCTCCCACCCAGCATGGGTATGTGTAAAAATACACCCCAAAACACATTATACTACTTCTCCTGAGTACGGCGGTACCACATGTGTGGCACTTTTTTACACCCTAAGTACGCTAAGGGGCCCAAAGTCCAATGAGTACCTTTAGGATTTCACAGGTCATTTTGGGACATTTGGTTTCAAGACTACTCCTCACGGTTTAGGGCCCCTAAAATGCCAGGGCAGTATAGGAACCCCACAAATGACCCCATTCTAGAAAGAAGACACCCAAAGGTATTCCGTTAGGAGTATGGTGAGTATAGAAGATTTTATTTTTTGTCACAAGTTAGCAGAAAATGACACTTTGTGAAAAAAAAAACAATTAAAATCAATTTCCGCTAACTTGTGACAAAAAATAAAATCTTCTATGAACTCACCATACTCCTAACGGAATACCTTGGGGTGTCTTATTTCTAAAATGGGGTCACTTGTGGGGTTCCTATACTGCCCTGGCATTTTAGGGGCCCTAAACCGTGAGGAGTAGTCTTGAAACAAAAATGACCTGTGAAATCCTAAAGGTACTCATTGGACTTTGGGCCCCTTAGCGCAGTTAGAGTGCAAAAAAGGGCCACACATGTGGTATCGCCGTACTCAGGAGAAGTAGTATAATGTGTTTTGGGGTGTATTTTTACACATACCCATGCTGTGTGGGATAAATATCCCAGTAAATGGACAATTGTGTGTAAAAAAAATCAAACAAAAGTCATTTACAGAGATATTTCTCCCACCCAGCATGGGTATGTGTAAAAATACACCCCAAAACACTTTATACTACTTCTCCTGAGTACGGCAATACCACATGTGTGGCACCTTTTTGCAGCCTAACTGCGCTAAGGGGCCCAAAGTCCAATGAGCACCTTTAGGCTTTACAGGGGTGCTTACAATTAGGCACCCCCAAAATGCAAGGACAGTAAACACACCCCACAAATGACCCCATTTTGGAAAGTAGACACTTCAAGGTATTCAGAGAGGAGCATAGTGAGTCCGTGGCAGATTTCATTTTTTTTTTTTTTGTCGCAAGTTAGAAGAAATGGAAACATTTTTTTTCTTTTTTGTCACAAAGTGTCATTTTCCGCTAACTTGTGACAAAAAATAAAATCTTCTATGAACTCACCATGCCTCTCAGTGAATACTTTGGGATGTCTTCTTTCCAAAATGGGGTCATTTGGGGGGTATTTATACTATCCTGGAATTCTAGCCCCTCATAAAACATGACAGGTGGTCAGAAAAATCATAGATGCTTCAAAATGGGAAAATTCACTTTTTGCACCATAGTTTGTAAACGCTATAACTTTTACCCAAACCAATCAATATAGGCTGAATGGGTTTTTTTTATTAAAAACATGTTTGTCCACATTTTTCGTGCTGCATGTATACAGAAATTTTACTTTATTTGAAAAATGTCAGCACAGAAAGTTAAAAAAATTATTTTTTTGACAAAATGCATGTCTTTTTTGATGAATATAATAAAAAGTAAAAATCGCAGCAGCAATCAAATAGCACCAAAAGAAAGCTTTTTTAGTGACAAGAAAAGGAGCCAAAATTCATTTAGGTGGTAGGTTGTATGAGTGAGCAATAAACAGTGAAAGCTGCAGTGGTCTGAATGGAAAAAAAGGGTCTGGTCCTTAAGGGGGGTAAAGCCCACGGTCCTCAAGTGGTTAAATCCAAGCAAGCAGGACACCTCTACACTAAAATGACATACCCTTTGGTAGTATGGCAGTCTCAGCTCTTGACTTTCGGACATTATTCCCCCCATCCTTTCAGAACCTGTGTGAGCAAAACCAATTCTGGCTACAAACCCCCATTTGTACTTGGCAAAATAAATGATTCTGATATAGAGGAACCTTTGCAAGCATGCAGAGAGCAGTTCAAGTTTTTAATCTCTGCTTATTGGCAAATGCAATCATAGCTGGCTGCAGGAGACACTCTCTGCCTGGTCTCTTCACTCTGCTCCCCCTTCCCTCCTCTGCTGAAGTGACTCAGCTGTTGCCACAGCAAAATATCTATTCAGCAGAGGAGGGAGGGTAGCAGAGTGAAGAGGCCAGGCAGAGAGCTTATCCTGGCCAGCAATTATCATATTTTCCAATTACCAGAAATTGTACTGCTCTCTGCATTGAAACTCAACATTCTTACACAAATGAAACGTTTTCAAATGTATATTAGAGTAGGTACTTACATTTTAGTTTAGGGAGTTTAAACCCGCTTTAATGGAATTCAGTTTCAAAATTACCATTATAGTGGTGATATTAGTTATACAGTGTTGTGTGCTGAAGTGTAATAAACCTTTAAGTCCACACAGACAAAAAGATGGTCTGTGATAGATTTTGCATGAAGACTATATTTTAAAATAAATAAACCTATGGCATCCAAAGGTATAAACACAAGTTTTGCCACTGCAGCAGAGTTATAGTATCACTGTAGTCCATGAGTTGTGGTGATGGTTGATTCTGGCATGTTTGGGTCAGGTGCCTGATAACGGGCATAATGGTAATGTGGTTACTAGTACTACATTATCTTGAGAATGTAACACTATCTTCATTCTTGCTCGGTGCACATTTTCCTCACCTGGAGTTTTTTTGTTTCGGGGGGTCTTAAATAGGGTTGCTTGTTCCGATTCCATTTCCGATCGAAAATTGCATTTTCGCATCGGAATTCGGAAATCGGTAATACAAGTGTGGTAGGCGGATTTTTGTGGAAATTGCGGAAATTTCAGCGGAAATTTCTGCCAACTTCAATGCTGATTTTCTCAAAAACTACAATGTCTTTTTGAAAGATTTTTTTCCTCTTGTTTCCACTCTTCTGCTTAACATACACTGAAAATGTTATGTTTCTAGCACCTACGGGAGCTTTGCTATTAACCACAAAATTTGGTGGCCATTGACTGTAATGTAAAATGCGGAAAATCCGCATTACTGATGTTTGGTATGTCGCCGACTTTAAAAGGTTGATAGCAAAGCCCCCGTAGGTGCTCAAAACACCACATTTTCAAGGTATCTTAAGCAGAAGAGTGGGAACAAGAGGAAAAAAATCTTTCAAAAAGACCTTGTAGTTTTTGATAAAATCAATGTTAAAGTCGGCGGAAATTTCCGTGAAAATCCGCATCGGAATGTGGAAATCGGTAGAGGAAAGCAAAATAGTTAGTAGTAACTGGCAATGGTTGAAAGCGGATTTTCCATGGAAGCGGAAATTGGCAATTCTGACCATTCCTAGTCTTAAACAGAAACCCTTGATTGAATGAATTATTTATTCATGGATTGTGTCATGCAATTGTGACTTACATGAAATCATATATGATTTAGCTAAAAGTAAAAAAAAATCAGAGTGATTACTACTACTGGGGAAAATGAGGAGAGTGACGGACAATACATAGAAGAATGTGGATGCAGCATGAACATGTCTCTGATCAGATATACTTTAAACATTCATCAATGATATCATCTAAACATATAATAACTTAATTGTAGGAAACAACAATCTGGAGGTACCGCTCCACCGCACCGTGTGAGACAGTGCTGGATCACGGGCAGCCAAGCCCAAAGAAAGCAACTTAATTGTAACATTAAAGACAAATGAAACAAAAGTGGATTTAAGAAAATTACATATTTTTACGTCTCATCTACCCCTCTAATTCCTGTCTTAACATACAGTTTATGAACGGACTTTAGTTCCATACACTTACTTATGTCATGATACCACCCAGTTTTTGTTTTGGATGAATTATGGCACATTCTGAATGATCAAGAGAGTCCTTCAGGGCTGCTCCAGCAAATAGTCAAAGCCGGCGCCGCATCACAATAAAATGATTATTCCAAGACCTTTTCTTTTACCTGGAGGTCTTGGAAGAGTCCTGCTATTGTGGTGTGGCTTTGCCTTTTTTTCTGAAGCAGCACTGAAGGACTCTGTTGATCATTTGGATTTTAATCTGGGACTGTCCTAGCGATCCCAGATGGACTAATTAAGGTTGTCCATATCGGTCACATGATAAGATATTTGCTGATTATAAACTGGGTATACACATGCATAAATAACCAAAGACATTTGATAATTGGTGAGATAATGAACTGCTGAATAAACCCTTACAACATTATTGATTAGTAGTATGTAGTAAGTATAGTGTTAGGTACTCATGATGGAGTTTACAGTGCTCATTCTCTCATTGATGGCATCCCATATAGAATGGATGCTCAATCATTTATTTTATTTTTCTATAATATTGTAACTATAAAAACATCAAAAATGGTTTAACAATATGCATAGATCGGAAAGATTAAGAAGATGTTTTGGGGTTACAACACAAGAAATGGTGTCATAGGATTTTGTGTTTGTGATTTTGCAGAGTGAGTAAAAGCTCAAGTCCAGTTCTGGAAGGAGAGGAGACAGCCTTTGACACATCCCACTGTCTTTTGTTTTACATGCAAAGTTTGTTTTAATCCTTCATGTGTCTTTTAATATATTAATATTAGTATACTAAACCATGCAGAGTTTCTCTGTTGTTTTATATGACTGATCAACTGCCCAGCCATTGGGAAGCCTTTTTTTGAAAATTGTACCTGTTATAAATTTGCTTCCCAACCTGTTTAAAAGATTAAGTTATTTGCTTAGTCCCCTGTCTCAGAGTTTTTGTAATGATGACAGTGGTTTTTGGTTTATCAGTTTATTTTGTGACTATGGATCGACTAGCTGGTGGGCTGTTATACGTTTTGACCACTTACTTATTTCATACTTAAAGGGACTCCGAGCTCTAATTAAAATAAAAATCTGAACTTACCTTGGGCTTTCTCCAGCCCACCGTAGGTTGGGAGGTCCCTCGACGTCCATCTGGCTCTTCTCCCAGGGCCTAGTCAGAAATGGCTCCCCGGCGGCTCCCGGCGACACTGGGCCCAATTGTCGGGCTCCTCTTCCTGGAAGGTGACGTCAGTCGTCACCACGCTGCCCGCCTTGTGTCATCACAGAGCCATTTCTGACCAGGCCTTGGGAGAAGAGCCAGATAGACGTCGAGGGACCTCCCGACCTACGGTGGGCAGGAGAAAGCCCTAGTTAAGGTCAGATTTTGATTTTAATTAGCTCAGGGTCCCTTTAAGTAATGTAGAATTGTTTGTTTGTTTTTTTGGTAAGGATTCTTCAGTTTTTAAAGTTAATTTGCTTACTTGGAATTTTCTTTATTTTTTTGTTTGTTTCTTTTTTATTACTTTTTGTATATGTATGGGTAAAATCTAGTCTTTTGTTTTTGTAGTTTGAGGGTCATTAGCAGCTTTTTCCATAGAATGATAAAATCAAAACAGTGTTTGTACAATGTGTACTGTGGAATGGATTGCACTTTTAGTACATGCCGTATAGATTCAAGATACTTAGTAAATCTAAAACCAACTGAATAGGCAGCTCTACTTTGAGATGTATGTGGTTATTTTACCATTTCAATATTTTTGCCTGTTTACACGACTTAAATTACTTTGTAATTATTACAAAAAGTAATGACCAACCGGACAACACTTTAATTAATCTAATGCTTTTATAAGCTAGGCGAAATATTAACTGAGACATTGAGAATGATGTCCGAAATATACATTTGGCAAATTGATGATTTCATTTGTATGTAATTTATTTAAGGTATAACTTGACAGCCTTCTGAAGGTGCTGATGGATATTTTCTTGCATGAGTATTTTTTTTAAGTTAAATTTTAGTCATTCTTTTTTAAGTGATTCTTTGTTAAGCATGAACCAGCTAAATGGAACTGCACCAGGCGGAATTTTATATAAATATTTCCTGATTATTTAACTATAATAGAAAGCGCTTTGGAGCTGAATGATCAAGGGAATTGGAGGAAATGCTCATTTAAAGGTCTAATGATTAAAATATTGATTAATTAGCCAAGCATTGATTAACAGTCACACGTTATCAACTACAGAGGTCCTAATTACCGCACTATTATTACGAACATTAACCTGTTCTGTCTTGTCACTTGTGATGAATACCAACAATTTTTTTTGCTAAGCAGGTTTTGGATTTTTGACCTGTAAAATTTTAATAGGGAGAACAGAGAGGATGTCGTATGCGGTTTGGAGCTCAAGCCACATAGGGATGTTCATCTTCTGTCTATACTTAACCAAAGGTACAGAAAGTTCAGGTGGGATGTGGATACTTGGGGATTCCAGGACTAACCACTTCATAATTACATTAAAGGAATACAAAAAAGGTTAGTTGGTTTTGGCTTTCGTACATGATGTTTCGGGATAATGCTGCTTCCCGCCTAATTAAATTCTGAAATATTTCTATTTCTTTCAGAATGGGAGTCTAATGACCTCTGGTGGGTCCCCGAAGTGGCTAAACTTCTTATTTTAAAAGTCCAGCAATGTTTCTTCCCATCATGCAGCTACATCTGCAATGGCCCATGCGTGTTCTTGTGGGCAAGGTACTATTAGGTCTTAATTAAATTATGTTTTTATCTGAAATAGGGATCTTTGTACTTACAGCATTCATATGGCAATACATGTTTTTCTTTCTAAGGTACCTATACTTGTGTTTCTTTAGGCTTTCTGGCATCTTTTGGTGGAAAACATTTTAAATTGTATTACTATTTGTACTCTTGCATAACAACCTTGTAAGCACTGGACCATTTTTTATTGATTTGAGTAAGATATCCTAATTCTGTTGATCTACATACTTGCATCTCTTGTCTTGTAATACCAACCCAACTGCTGGCCTCCCTCTGTGGCTAAGCATTCCGCTTAAACTATAAAATTTGTTTCACAAAAAAAGTAGATGAAAAATGTGGAGACAAAAATTTAGATGATCACAAGTAGATCTTGACCACAGAGAGAAGCAATTTCCTCTTAAACTGATTTGTAATATAACCAATTTCTATACCCTAGTTTTTCGCCACTCATTAAAATTAAAATAATCACTGCATAGTAAGAGTGTGTGGTTGGTTCAAAATGAACCAGTGGGCCAGTCAAAAGACTATCAGTAAACATGATAAGAGAATAATTCTATTGGTGAACTGGTATATTTAAGCAAAAGATTAGCTTGCTCTGTGGTGGATCCTAGTATGAACAAATATATCTGCAGTCTGCACATCTCTCAAATACAGTTCTTTTATCTTTACCTCCCGAACATAGTCTAAACATTCCTTGAGAATAAATAATTCACAAACTCAAAATGACAAGCACAACATGTGTTAAATGACTGTGAAATCTTGCATTACAAAGGTAGTTGATTGCCAATTGTATTTACTGTGAATAATACGAATGATGAAATGACCTTCCAATTACTTTATTTGAATGCATTAAAAGGATTTCTGAGTGGACAAGACACGGCAATGAATAGCCGACTTTTAAGACAAAAACAATTATTAGATGTTCAAGATGTGAGAAATGGCTTAATTGAAACGTAAAAAAAAAATCTGATTGAAAAATCTTGATTGCCTTTTATTTTCTGAAACCTCAAAATTCAATATTGCATTATAGGCTTTTTTATTTTCTTTCTTTTTTAAAGCCTAGACGAATATAAAAAGAAAATAAGAGATGTTCTATTTACAGAGGTAAGAGAAAATTTCCAAATCTTCTGAAATATTTCCATGATATTGTCTCTCATTTGAATGAGAAATGGAATGCTTCGAAAATCTATGCATTAAAAATGAATTAACCGTATGATTATTAATTGTGCACTTTGCGGTCCCTTTGTGCTGTATTCCGTGTTTCTTGAATCTCATTTGAATCCTTTGGCTAAGTAATGTGTCAACGGGGATTCTATCCAGAATCTCTGAGTTACTTTAAAAAGCAAGACAACCAAGCCAGATTAGAATACCAATGAGAGGGGTTAAGAAGCCTCTGCGATAGTTGGAGGGCAGCTCTCAGACTGAAAATACCTGAAAAAAAATGGACCTCTGTGGACTAATTTTTAGAATCCCACTGTAAAGTGGGCTTGTGTCAATCATCAGAATAGACAGCTTTATTCACGGATACAAACTAGTTATACATTCAAGAACTGTCAGAAGATCTTCATTAAAAAAGGGATCGGACATGAAAAGAGCTGGGTTGTTTTATTATACCACTTCAAAACCAGTATTTTGTTTTATATGTTCTTAGAAATGTATTAGCTCTTTGCTGTAATTTATAAAAGTGCCTAGGAAGAAACAAATGGCAGCGGTGTTGTTTTTCTTTTCCAAAATGCATTAAAATCTTTATTTTTTATATATTTTTTTAGTCTTTCAAATATATTCACTGCTTTGAATAACAAGCACAGAAAAGTTTCCAGAGGTAATAGAAAAAAAATCTTTTTAATCTTTTTATTAAAAAAATAAAAACGCAGATGAGCCAGCCAAGATGACTTTGTAAAATGCCCACTGACTATATCATTAAAAGGTATATGAAAGCAATTGGAGAAGTAAAGACTTCAAAAGACATCTGAAATTAGAAGTTGTACGTTTTAAACCGTACAATGGAGAGATAGAGTCACAATTCGCCAATGTCAGTATATGACATAGATACATTAATTATAGAATCCTACAAGATTGACTGGTACTATCAGAACTTTAAACTTTTTTTGCCATTGTTAAAGAAATTATTGTTATCATATCTCAACTTTTATGGCATATGGAAGTAAGAACAATTTTTTCTTCCCATTTCAAATGATAAAAGGTTTTATAGAGGCCTACACAGCCTGCATAAAGAATCTATGCAACGTGATAACTTGATTTACTCTTGAGCTGCCATACACAACAACACATATGGACCTTGTCATACCAGAATGAAATTATCATTCTCTAACAAAAACTCACTTAAAGAGACACTGAAGCGAAAAAAAAAATGATGATATTATGATTTGTATGTGTAGCACAGCTAAGAAATAAAACATTAAGATCAGATACATCAGTCTAATTGTTTCCAGTACAGGAAGAGTTGAGAAACTCCAGTTGTTATCTCTATGCAAACAAGCCATTAATCTCTCCGACTAAGTTAGTCGTGGAGAGGGCTGTTATCTGACTTTTATTATCTCAACTGTTCCTGGACTATTTACTTTTTCTCTGCTAGAGGAGAGGTCATTACTTCACAGACTGCTCTGAAAGACTCATTTTGAATGCTGAGTGTTGTGTAATCTGCACATATTATAGAATGATGCAATGTTAGAAAAAACACTATATACCTGAAAATAAAAGTATGAGAATATTTTCTTTGCTGCTAATCTTCTAGTAATTATTTATAGTACACAACCAATTCACTATATCATTTTTTTTTCGCTTCAGTGTCTCTTTAAAGCCAGTCTTTCCTTGTCAAAGTTTTCCAATTAGGCTTCCTATCTTTATGGTAATTTTTTTTAAGCTTGTCCTTTAGTGCAGCCCTGTATTTCCCAAGCCATATCTGAGCATCCCACAATGGGCTGGTTTCTGATCAATGTGTTTCTAAATAAAAAAATGTTTTTGGTTTGTTTTTTGTTTTTTGCCCTGGCAGGGTTATAGTTGGGGTAGAAACAAAATTGAAAACACATTTTGCAAGCATTAAAGGGACACTGTAGGGGAGTCAGGGGAAATGAGTTGAACTTACCCGGGGCTTCTAATGGTCCCCCGCAGACATCCTGTGCCCGTGCAGCCACTCACCGATGCTCCGGGCCCGCCTCCGGTTCACTCCTGGAATTTCAGACTTTAAAGTCAGAAAATCACTGCGCCTGCCTTGCCGTGTCATCGCTCCCACTGATGGCACCAGGAGCCTACTGCGCAGGCCCAGTATGGTCTGTGCCTGCGCCGTATGCTCCTGGTGACATCAGGGGAAGCGAGGACACGGCAACGCAGGCACAGGGGTTTTCAGACTTTAAAGTCTGAAATTCCAGAAGTGAGCCGGAGGCGGGGCCGGAGCATCGGTGAGTGGCTGCATGGGCACAGGATGCCTGCGGGGACCATTAGGAGCCCCGCATAACTTCAACTCATTTTCCCCCGACCCCCCTACAGTATCCCTTTAAGTTCCTATAAACATAATAGTATAGCTGGCTAAATTTTGGCAAACCATCTGCCAGTCATTCTTGCCACTTAATCTACAGTATAGGTTCACCTGAAAATCTAACAAGATTCTTTGGGATAAATGACAAGCCTGCTATGAAAACTTCATGTTGATGAAGGAAACTTCTTCATTGCCCTATCAGCACATTGCAAGCCAGGCAGAAGACATGGTTCTGCAGATGTTTTGGCTTATCTGCAGATAGTGGACTAGCCACTTCCTATGCGTGTTTGCACCTCAGCCTCTGGGAGAGGAGTGAGATGTGCACCCATCAGGCTTTTGTGGCCACCTTCTTCTTCTGGCTTTGCTACACTGATAAAGTGCTCTTCGTCTGGAGGGGAGGGAAGAAGAGTCTCTACATGAGTGCATTGAAGAGCTCAACTATAATGACTGCAATGCTAGGCTCACTTATACCTGGGACAGGGTTTGTATATAATTTCTTGGTCTCTATAAGGGTGATGGTCAGTTTGAAAGTGTGATGTTTTGCAAGTCTTCTGTTGGGAATGCCTTGCTATATGCAAGCAGTTTTCACCATCTATCACTCATTAGGGGCATCCCAGTTAAGCATCTAGTCTAGTGAAGTTGCATACTAGAAACAGAGGTTGACAACATGCTGTGTATATTTACATGGGTGAAACATGAAGGCGGAAGCTATTGGCAGGACACGTGACTCGGAGGAGGTGGAGGTGAATGAGCGCTTCAACAGCTCACTGCCCCTCTGCTTGAGGAATCCTGGGATGATTGGACACTGGCATGTGTTGTTAGCTCAATAACGAGCAGTTACTTACTGGGTACACAAATAACCATTTGCTATCAGCGGGTGGACAGTTGAGATAAAGCTATAGGAGTCATGAGACTCTTTAAACTCAACACGTTTGCACAGGTGT
Source organism: Hyperolius riggenbachi (assembly GCF_040937935.1). Classification (NCBI taxonomy): domain Eukaryota; kingdom Metazoa; phylum Chordata; class Amphibia; order Anura; family Hyperoliidae; genus Hyperolius; species Hyperolius riggenbachi. Next base: position 263,833,453 of record NC_090652.1, on the reverse strand, counting down.
AAGATTTCTTGGCTCAAGCAGTAGTTTTCAGCCAATGTAGGAAATTTTGGACTTAGGATTCAATATGTAAAAAGAGAACCGAGAGCCCAATATAGTGTAGTAAGTATTGACAATTGGGTAAATGAAACGAGTATAATATATACTCACAAACTAGGGTTACCTCCAAGTAACCACTGTACAGGCAGGTGAGGAGATTAACCTGTCCTCACTCAGGGTTAAGAATTCACTCTCTGTAGACAGGAGAAAGAAAGGGGTATCCCCCTCCACCAGGGTTGGATATCAATTATAACGTAATAAAGAACAGAGGTGCCAACAGGATAAAATAAATTCTTAAAACTTTTAAAATTGCTTAGGAGGCAGTGGTGCAAGCAGACACAAAAACTGTGTATTCAAAACAATCAAATGTATTGGTACACGCCAGGGGTTTTGCAACGGGTTTCGCAGGTATATTCCTGCTTCCTCTGGCAATAAAAAATAGGAGTACACACAGTACAGTCTCAAGGTCACGATAAGCGCCTCTATTCACAGAGTGTGTGTGTGTGTGTGTGTGTGTTTGTGTTTTTCTCAAGGGGATTTACAAATCAATCACCTGATCAAAATAATCTCATGGTTCTCCATTAGTTTTGTTGAACATGAAAATCTTTATCTGTAAATACAATTTCATTTTACCAAGAACAAAGTATACAGCACGTGCACCTTCCGTCCAGCAAATACATTTACTGTGGGTAACAGTGTCCAAACCTTAAGTGGTAGTCAAGCCAGCAGTGTTACATCCAACATCGCAACTTACATGCGCAGAGAATATACATTCATCAGTGAAGGAGGTGGGCACAAACATGGAGAGTGATGGCCGTTTCACATCTAACAATGCTTGGTCACACTGCATTGCACTTACCAATTTCACTTTACATGTGCGCAGAAACAGCCAACATTTGGACCTAGTGGAAATTGACCACTTCCGGATTTCCGGATTTCAGCCTGATCTGTGCTGCAGGGGCTCTTCAGCCCGCAGCACAGATCAGATATCAGGCAGGGCGATCAGACTTCCCCCCCTTTTTTCCCCACTAGGGGTTGTCCTGCTGGGGGGGGTCTGATCGCCGCCGCGCTGCTGTGCCTAGCGGGGGGGCTCCTCAAAGCCCCCCTCCGCAGCGCTATTCCTCCCTCTGCCTCAATCCCTCCCTCCCCTCTTCACTATGGGCTTCAGTCTATCAGATGCCGGCGATCCCCGGCAAATCAGAGGCCAGGGATCGCCGATCTCCTCTACGGCGCTGCTGCGCAGCAGCGCCGTATGTATGTAAAAAGCGGGGAAGATTTTCCCCGCGTGTTTACCTTTACCCTGCGAGCCGCGATTGGAGGCTCGCAGGGTGTTCACGGAGACACCCTCCGTGAACTGACATGAAACGGCCGCTCATACGAGCGGCCGTTTCCATGGAAACCGCTTCAGGATTCAGGGGCGTACTTATGCGTACGCAGAATCCTGAAGTGGTTAATCCTAAATACTCATGCTCGTTCGGATTCCTCGGAAATGAAATTCCGAAGGAAATCGTTATTTCCATTCGGAAAAAAAGGAAATTTGATTTCTCCGAAAATTCCATACTACCTCAACTCAGTGATGTAAGCCCAATCACAGACCTCGAAATCATTGGACTAATCAGAGAATGTAGAGTCAACTTGGAAGCATTTGGCCAATCAGAGAATGCAAAAAACTGACATAATAAAGACTCCTCGGAAATTAAAAAACAGAATTGGAAATCGAAAATTCTGCAGATTTGCCACATAACTGCTACTTGGTAATTTTTGCCCAATCACAGAACTGGGAAGCATTTGGCCAATCAAAGAAAACAAAGTAAACTCAGAAGTATTTGGCCAATCAGAGAATGCAAAAAATGACCCCCCCAAAAAAGACTCCTTGGAAAACGGGATTGAAACGTGGAAAACAGAAATTGGAAAATGAAAATCCGTGGAATCGTTAAAAGGCATTAGCGGAAATTGGAATCTCCACGGAATGGGAAATTTGCATTTCCGACCATCACTACTAAATACACAAATATATAAATTCCATCTCCACAGAGCCTTTGTTTTGTTTACATTATCCAAGTATTTATTGTGTGTTCTATACATATATATATACTGTATATATATATATATATATATATATATATATATATATATATATATACAGTGGAGGAAATAATTATTTGACCCCTCACTGATTTTGTAAATTTGTCCAATGACAAAGAAATGAAAAGTCTCAGAACAGTATCATTTCAATGGTAGGTTTATTTTAACAGTGGCAGATAGCACATCAAAAGGAAAATCGAAAAAATAACCTTAAATAAAAGATAGCAACTGACTTGCATTTCATTGAGTGAAATAAGTTTTTGAACCCCTACCAACCATTAAGAGTTCTGGCTCCCACAGAGTGGTTAGACACTTCTACTCAATTAGTCACACTCATTAAGGACACCTGTCTTAACTAGTCACCTGTATAAAAGACACCTGTCCACAGAATCAATCAATCAAGCAGACTCCAAACTCTTCAACATGGGAAAGACCAAAGAGCTGTCCAAGGATGTCAGAGACAAAATTGTAGACCTGCACAAGGCTGGAATGGGCTACAAAACCATTAGCAAGAAGCTGGGAGAGAAGGTGACAACTGTTGGTGCAATTGTTCGAAAATGGAAGGAGCACAAAATGACCATCAATCCACCTCGCTCTGGGGCTTCACGCAAGGTCTCACCTCGTGGGGTGTCAATGGTTCTGAGAAAGATGAAAAAGCATCCTAGAACTACACGGGAGGAGTTAGTGAATGACCTCAAATTAGCAGGGACCACAGTCACCAAGAAAACCATTGGAAACACATCACACCGCAATGGATGAAAATCCTGCAGGGCTCGCAAGGTCCCCCTGCTCAAGAAGGCACATGTGCAGGCCCGTCTGAAGTTTGCCAATGAACACCTGAATGATTCTGTGAGTGACTGGGAGAAGGTGCTGTGGTCTGATGAGACCAAAATAGAGCTCTTTGGCATTAACTCAACTCGCTGTGTTTGGAGGAAGAAAAATGCTGCCTATGACCCCCAAAACACCGTCCCCACCGTCAAGCATGGGGGTGGAAACATTTTGCTTTGGGGGTGTTTTTCTGCTAAGGGCACAGGACAACTTAATCGCATTAACGGGAAAATGGACGGAGCCATGTATCGTGAAATCCTGAACGACAACCTCCTTCCCTCTGCCAGGAAACTGAAAATGGGTCGTGGATAGGTGTTCCAGCACGACAATGACCCAAAACATACAGCAAAGGCAACAAAGGAGTGGCTCAAGAAGAAGCAAATTAAGGTCATGGAGTGGCCTAGTCAGTCTCCGGACCTTAATCCAATAGAAAACCTATGGAGGGAGCTCAAGCTCAGAGTTGCACAGAGACAGCCTCGAAACCTTAGGGATTTAGAGATGATCTGCAAAGAGGAGTGGACCAACATTCCTCCTAAAATGTGTGCAAACTTGGTCATCAATTACAAGAAACGTTTGACCTCTGTGCTTGCAAACAAGGATTTTTCCACTAAGTATTAAGTCTTTTATTGTTAGAGAGTTCAAAAATGTATTTCACTCAATGAAATGCAAATCAGTTGCTATCTTTTATTTAAGGTTATTTTTTCAATTTTCCTTTTGATGTGCTATCTGCCACTGTTAAAATAAACCTACCATTGAAATTATACTGTTCTGAGACTTTTCATTTCTTTGTCATTGGACAAACTTACAAAATCAGTGAGGGGTCAAATAATTATTTCCTCCACTGTATATATACAGGGAGTGCAGAATTATTAGGCAAGTTGTATTTTTGAGGAATAATTTTATTATTGAACAACAACCATGTTCTCAATGAACCCAAAAAACTCATTAACCCATTCAGGTTCCGTGTTTTTCACGTGAGAAATGTTCACCTCCCATTCATTAGCCTATAACTTAATCACTACTTATCACAATGAACTTATCTATATCTTGTTTTTTCCGCCACCAATTAGGCTTTCTTTGGGGTGTACATTTTGCTAAGAGCCACTTTACTGTAAACGCATTTTAACAGGAAGAATAAGAAAAAAATGGAAAAATGCATTATTTCTCAGTTTTCAGCCATTATAGTTTTAAAATAATACATGCCTCCATAATTAAAACTCACGTATTGTATTTGCCCATATGTCCCGGTTATTACACCATTAAAATTATGTCCCTATCACAATGTATAGCGACAATATTTTATTTGGAAATAAAGGTGCATTTTTTCCATTTTGCATCTATCACTATTAACAAGTTTAAAATAAAAAAAATATAGAAATATTTCATCTTTACATTGATATTTAAAAAGTTTAGACCCTTAGGTAAATATTTACATGTTTTTTTTTTTATTGTAATTTTTTTTTTTATAGTAAACATTTTATTTGGGTAGTTTTGGGAGGGTGGGAGGTAAACAATAGATTTATAATGTAAATGTGTGTCCATTTTAATTTATTTTTACTTTCAGTTGTAGTATTACTTTTTGGCCACAAGATGGGTTTGTTTACATGACGTCACTCTAAGCGTAACACACGCTTAGAGTGATGCATCGGGGAGGGAACGGCCAGAAAAGGCGCAGCTTCCGAGATAAGCTGTCGCTTTTTCAGCGGGGGAGAGGAATCAGTGATCGGGCACCATAGCCCGATACATTGATTCCCTGGCTACCGAATCCGCGGCCGGTAGTGCGCATGCACGCACGCGATCGGCCACGGGAGCGCGCGGTAGCGTGCATGGTTCCTGGACGTAGTTTCTACGTCCAGGAACCAAAATAGGTTAATATCAAAGCTGAATATTTTTGAAAGTAGTTTTTAGTTTGTTTTTAGTTTTAGCTATTTTAGGGGGATATCTGTGTATGCAGGTGACTATTACTGTGCATAATTATTAGGCAACTGAACAAAAAACAAATATATACCCATTTCAATTATTTATTGTTACCAGTGAAACCAATATAACATCTCAACATTCACAAATGTACATTTCTGACATTCAAAAACAAAACAAAAACAAATCAGTGACCAATATAGCCACCTTTCTTTGCAAGGACACTCAAAAGTCTGCCATCCATGGATTCTGTCAGTGTTTTGATCTGTTCACCATCAACATTGCGTGCAGCAGCAACCACAGCCTCCCAGACACTGTTCAGAGAGGTGAACTGTTTTCCCTCCTTGTAAATCTCACATTTTATGATGGACCACAGGTTCTCAATGGGGTTCAGATCAGGTGAACAAGGAGGCCATGTCATTAGTTTTTCTTCTATTATACCCTTTCTTGCCAGCCACGCTGTGGAGTACTTGGACACGTGTGATGGAGCATTGTCCTGCATGAAAATCATGTTTTTTGAAGGATGTAGACTTCTTCCTGTACCACTGCTTGAAGAAGGTGTCTTCCAGAAACTGGCAGTAGGACTGGGAGTTGAGCTTGACTCCATCCTCAACCCGAAAAGGCCCCACAAGCTCATCTTTGATGATACCAGCCCAAACCAGTACTCCACCTCCACCTTGCTGGCGTCTAAGTCGAGCTGGAGCTCTCTGCCCTCTGCCAATCCAGCCACGGACCCATCCATCTGGCCCATCAAGACTCACTCTCATTACATCAGTCCATAAAACCTTAGAAAAATCAGTCTTGAGATATTTCTTGGCCCAGTCTTGACGTTTCAGTTTGTGTGTCTTGTTCAGTGGTGGTCGTCTTTCAGCCTTTCTTACCTTGGCCATGTCTCCTTGTGCTTTTTGGGCACTCCAGTGATGTTGCAGCTCTGAAATATGGCCAAAATAGAGGACGTTGGCTTCCAAAACAGTTTGCATGCAGATTGTTCAGTGCTAGACTCACGGAACAGCCTCCCTTAAAGGGATACTGTAGGGGGGTCGGGGGAAAATGAGTTGAACTTACCCAGGGCTTCTAATGGCCCCCCGCAGACATCCTGTACCCGCGTAGCCACTCACGGATGCTCTGGCCCCGCCTCCAGTTCACTTCTGGAATTTCAGACTTTAAAGTCTGAAAACCACTGCGCCTGCGCAGCTGCATCCTCGCTCCTGCTGATGTCACCAGGAGTGTATTGCACAAGCCCAGTATGGTCTTTGGTCTGCACAGTATGCTCCTGGTGCCATCAGCGGGAGCGAGGACATGGCAATGCAGGCGCAGTGGTTTTCTGACTTTAAAGTCAGAAATTCCAGAAGTGAACTGGAGGCGGGGCCGGAGCATCGGTAAGTGGCTGCGGGGGCACAGGATGTATGTGGGGGGCCATTAGAAGCCCCGGGTAACTTCAACTCATTTTCCCCCGACCCCCCTACAGTTAGTGTTGGGCGAACAGTGTTCGCCACTGTTCGGGTTCTGCAGAACATCACCCTGTTCGGGTGATGTTCGAGTTCGGCCGAACACCTGATGGTGTTCGGCCTTTTAAGTTCGGGTTCGCCCCGAACTACTGAATGGCCTCCGAACAGGGCCGAACAGGGCCCCTGTTCGGCCGAACAGGGCCCTGTTCGCCCGAACATGCCGCAATATGGCCCCCCTATGGGGTCGCAGGCATAAGGGGGGAGCATGCCCCGATCGCGGGGGGGGGTCGGAAATTCCCCCCACCCCCTCCGCTAGCGCTCCCCCCTCTGCCCGCTTCCCCATAAAAAAAGTTTAAGGCAAGTTAAATAGTACTTGGTGGCTGGCCTGGCACTGGCAGTGGAGTGAGGAGGAGGAGGAGTCCGAGTAGCAGAGTGACGCGTTGAGGCCGGGCAGCGGGCGGTTCAGCGGTAGTACCCTTGTGGTACTTCCGCCCTTTCTCTGACCTCACGTCCTCTACGTGATGACGCATACGAGGGTACGCGTGACGCGTACCCTCGTATGCAGAGGACGTGAGGTCAGAGAAAGGGCGGAAGTACCACAAGGGTACTACCGCTGAACCGCCCGCTGCCCGGCCTCAACGCGTCACTCTGCTACTCGGACTCCTCCTCCTCCTCACTCCACTGCCAGTGCCAGGCCAGCCACCAAGTACTATTTAACTTGCCTTAAACTTTTTTTATGGGGAAGCGGCCAGAAGGGGGAGCGCTAGCGGAGGGGGTGGGGGGAATTTCCGACCCCCCCGCGATTGGGGCATGCTCCCCCCTTATGCCTGCGACCCCATAGGGCCCCAAAAATGGGCATGTTCGGGGGTCCCATTGACTTCCATTGAGTTCGGCGTTCGGGCCGAACATGCCGAACATCTGGCCCATGTTCGGCCTGTTCGGCCCGAACCCGAACATCCAGGTGTTCGCCCAACACTACCTACAGTATCCCTTTAAGGGAGGCTGTTCCGTGAGTCTAGCACTGAACAATCTGCATGCAAACTATTTTGGAAGCCAATGTCCTCTATTTGCTGCATCTGTTTTGAATGCAAGTCATGTAATCTACCCATGATTTGGGCTCTGCACATCTATGCAGTTGGGCAACTTGGGTGCAGCCTGTATCTGGAAGAACTGCCAATATCTTCTATTGTACAAGTATGTAATTTAAATGGTACCTTAAGTGACAGGTATCAGGAACCCCTAAATGTTTGCCGAGGAGAGAGGGGGCAGACCACCGCCTTTACGTAGCGCCCACTGCCAGGGAACCGAAGTAAAGATATTTTATGGATAGTAATTTATTCTTAAAAATTGAAATGGGACTCACACAGAAGCAAGCAAATGTCGTCTTCCAGGCTTTGGTGATCAATACAAAAATGCACACACTTTAAAACATTCATTTACATTAACATGGCAATTGTTGCTATTTGAATGATTAGTGGATGGGTGACGGCTGTGTTTCATCCCCTCACCTTTATTAAGATGATGAATGAAAGCAGCAGGCACATTTGCATAAGTCAAAGATCTTTTTAGGATACTTAAGAATTATTTTTGACAGGTTATTGCCGATTTTTCAATGCTCTCAAAATTTTACTGCTTTATAAATCACTCCGGGCAACTGTCATAAAACTGACAGTCGTCAGATAAATTTAATTGATATATTTACAGTTAACCCCCTGCACCCAGCATAAGGAAAATGTTAAGGAATCTTTTGAAATTGCGGCTATTAAAATGTCTGAACTGGCATTCAAGCAGGGGCTATTACCGCCAGATAACTAGTTGTGCTACGCAGAGAAATCATTTTCAGAAAACTTCTTAAAGGGGCTCTATAGCAAAACAGTATTTTAGCACTATAGTCAATGCTTAAAGAAATGAACCCTGATTGTTCATTGGAAAGTGTAATGCTGAAGCTGATATACTTTGGCATACTGTATAAGGCCCAATCCAATTCACTATTTGTCCTAAGGTTTTTTCTAGGATATAATGTTTCATCTTCTCTTTAAAATAACTTCTTGCACGCTACAAAAATACCATATAAATCAGACATATACTGTAAGGTTAAAAAAGCATCCTGTACAGAGCTTCACTACAATCTATAATTGACTGCTGCAATGCCCTTCTGTCTGGTCTCCATCCCATTGCTCCACCATGGTGGCTCCTCTCTGTGAATCCCTTCACTGGCTTCCTATCCAGTCCAGAATCAGATTCAAGATACTGTGTCTGGCTTACAAATCTATCCCAAAAACCTGCCCAACCTACATTTCCAATCTTTCTCAGAGGTACACAAGTACACACCTAGCCGCTCACTCCACTTCTCCAATGAACTTTGCCTGACCGCCTCCGCATCACCCAGTCCCATGCACGCCTCCAGGACTTCTCAAGAGCTGCTCCAACACTATGGAACTCCCTGTCTCCATCCCTCCTCCCTTAAGGGTTGCTGCCTCCTTCAACATCTTCAACAAGGCCCTCAAAATGCACTTTTTCACTCTGGCCTATCCACCCTCACTAGTGCTCTAAACCACAGCTGAACTTGGGTCCTCTACCTTTCATGTCCCTACCTCTCCCTCTAGATTGTAAGCCTTCAGCAGGGTTCTCATCCTAGTGTCTCCTACCTGTTCACGCACCTCCATTACTGCCTAATCTCCATGCTCCCATCCAGTAACTGACTAAGCATTACCTTGTACTCATACTGTGCTGCGTGATCTGGTTTGCATGTATTCCTGTATTGTCTTATTGCTGTATGTTACCCCTAAATATTGTATGTAACCCTAACAAATGTACAGCGCTGCGCAATATGTTGGCGCTTTATAAATACAATAAATAAATAATCTAACAACAGGGGACTTGACAGTAAACAAACCCACATGGTGATCAGCCAGCAGATGCCTATGCTAAAGGCCGGTGCAGTTAATGTCAATACGTCCCTCACACCACAGCTATGTCAATGCGTCACTAACACCAGCTGATTAGGGACTGAACAACAACAAAAAAAATAGTAAAAATGTCAAAAAAAATACGTACAGAGTGCACAGTTAGGTCATAGAGACATGTCAGAACCATTAGGAACCAGTATAGACATGCCTGTGTCAGGTAAGAAAAATGAGCTAAAACCAGGCAGCAGTTCATTGCACTCCCGGCTGTATCTCCAACTCCTCTCTGTATCCTCCTCTGCCCCTGTGTATAACTAGCAGATCGGTTGCTTGGCTCACCTCATCCAGCAGCAATCACAGTCCTCTTCTCTCCTTCACTGCGCAAAGGAAACTGAATATTTGCAAACAGCTTCTGTTTAAAGTAAGCAACATGGCAATTGGGATACATTAATGATAGTGTTGGGCGAACAGTGTTCGCCACTGTTCGGGTTCTGCAGAACATCACCCTGTTCGGGTGATGTTCGAGTTCGGCCGAACACCTGACGGTGCTCGGCCAAACCGTTCGGCCATATGGCCGAACTAAGAGCGCATGGCCGAACGTTCCCCGAACGTTCGGCTAGCGCTGTGATTGGCCGAACGGGTCACGTGGTTCGGACCCGAACGCGCTCTGATTGGCCGAACGGTCACGTGGTTCGGGTAAATAAATACCCGAACCACGTCATATCTCCGCCATTTGTCTGTGGGTTTAGCTTTGGGTAGGCAGGCAGGGTAGTTCGCGCTCCAGCCACGCTAGCCAGGGTCCCCCCTGTCATTGTGTCACTGCTGGGAACAGTAGTACACCGCTTGCTCAGCCACACTATATAGCATTCTGTTTACTGCCACTCTGTGTACCTCGCTCAGCCACACTATATAGCATTCTGTTTACTGCCACTCTGTGTCTGCTGGGAATAGTAGTACACCGCTTGCTCAGCCACACTATATAGCATTCTGTTTACTGCCACTCTGTGTACCTTGCTCAGCCACACTATATAGCATTCTGTTTACTGCCACTCTGTGTCTGCTGGGAATAGTGGTACACCGCTCGCTCAGCCACACTATATAGCATTCTGTTCACTGTTCTGTGTCTGCTTGGAATAGTGGTACACCGCTCGCTCAGCCACACTATATAGCATTCTGTTTACTGTTCTGTGTCTGCTGGGAATAGTGGTACACCGCTCGCTCAGCCACACTATATAGCATTCTGTTTACTGTTCTGTGTCTGCTGGGAATAGTGGTACACCGCTCGCTCAGCCACACTATATAGCATTCTGTGCACTGTTCTGTGTCTGCTGGGAATAGTGGTACACCGCTCGCTCAGCCACACTATATAGCATTCTGTTCACTGTTCTGTGTCTGCTGGGAATAGTGGTACACCGCTCGCTCAGCCACACTATATAGCATTCTGTTTACTGTTCTGTGTCTGCTGGGAATAGTGGTACACCGCTCGCTCATCCACACTATATAGCATTCTGTTCACTGTTCTGTGTCTGCTGGGAATAGTGGTACACCGCCCGCTCAGCCACACTATATAGCATTCTGTTCACTGTTCTGTGTCTGCTGGGAATAGTGGTACACCGCTCGCTCAGCCACACTATATAGCATTCTGTTTACTGTTCTGTGTCTGCTGGGAATAGTGGTACACCGCTCGCTCATCCACACTATATAGCATTCTGTTCACTGTTCTGTGTCTGCTGGGAATAGTGGTACACCGCCCGCTCAGCCACACTATATAGCATTCTGTTCACTGTTCTGTGTCTGCTGGGAATAGTGGTACACCGCTCGCTCAGCCACACTATATAGCATTCTGTTCACTGTTCTGTGTCTGCTGGGAACAGTAGTACACCGCTCGCTCAGCCAGAGTATATAGCATTGTGTTTACTGCCACTCTGTGTACACCGCTCAGCCAGACTATATACCATTGTTTACTGACACTCTGTGTACACCGCTCAGCCAGACTATATACCATTGTTTACTGACACTCTGTGTACACCGCTCAGCCAGACTATATACCATTGTTTACTGCCACTCTGATTCTGCTGGGAACAGTAGTACACCGCTCGCTCAGCCAGACTATATAGCATTGTGTTTACTGCCACTCTGTGTACACCGCTCAGCCAGACTATATACCATTGTTTACTGACACTCTGTGTACACCGCTCAGCCAGACTATATACCATTGTTTACTGAAACTCTGTGTACACCGCTCAGCCAGACTATATACCATTGTTTACTGCCACTCTGATTCTGCTGGGAACAGTAGTACACCGCTCGCTCAGCCAGACTATATACCATTGTTTACTGCCACTCTGATTCTGCTGGGAACAGTAGTACACCGCTCGCTCAGCCAGACTATATACCATTGTTTACTGACACTATATAGCAGACTATATAGCATTGTGTGTACACCGCTCAGCCAGACTATATACCATTGTTTACTGACACTCTGTGTACACCGCTCAGCCAGACTATATACCATTGTTTACTGCCACTCTGATTCTGCTGGGAACAGTAGTACACCGCTCGCTCAGCCAGACTATATACCATTGTTTACTGACACTCTGTGTACACCGCTCAGCCAGACTATATACCATTGTTTACTGCCACTCTGATTCTGCTGGGAACAGTAGTACACCGCTCGCTCAGCCAGACTATATAGCATTGTGTTTACTGCCACTCTGTGTACACCGCTCAGCCACACTATATAGCATTGCGTACTCTGCCAGTCAGTGTGTATATTGCTGGGATCAGTAATACTCCACTCACCGTCAACCACTATATGAGCTCAACATGAGTTCCCCAGAGACCTCCGCTGTGAGCAGCACTCCCAACAACAGCAACAGCCAACGCCCCACGCAAGCTATAACATCCACCCCAGCAGCCAGTGGTCAGCAGCAGCCCTCCCCGGAGGAGAACGTTGTGTCCATCAGTCCGTCGCCAGAGCGATTAATGAGGGCTGCCATTGAGGAGATGATGGGGCCTGATGTGGAGGAGGAGGTCTGGCTCAGGCCAGCATCCCAAGTTAATGTTGAGGACGATGAGGGGTCTGTGTCTGGGGATGTTGGGGTGGCAGAGGTGGTGGGTGGGTCAGACTCAGGAGAAGAGTTGTATGATGAGGATGATGATCGGGACCATCTGTATGTGCCTCAGAGTCCGACCCCGGAAAACATGTTGTATCGTGTGTTTAGGTACTAAAATCTGCGTTCCCTCCCAGTAGTGTTGGGCGAACAGTGTTTGCCACTGTTCGGGTTCTGCAGAACATCACCCTGTTCGGGGTGACTATATAGCAGACTATATAGCATTGTGTTTAATGCCACTCTGTGTACACGGCTCAGCCACACTATATAGCATTGTGTTTACTTCCACTCTGTGTCTGCTGGGAACAGTAGTACACCGCTCACCCGCCACTGTATAGCATTGTGCTCTGTGTCACTGCTGACAATAGTGGTACACCGCTCACCCACCACTGTATAGCATTTCTGTACTGCCACTGTACTGCTGCCAGTCAGCGTGTACTTTAAGGATAAGTGAAATGAGGAAGAAATCCGGTGAAAGAGGGAGGGGCAAGGGAAGAGGTGTTTCCCCTGACGGTTCACGTACAGGCCACAGGGGAGCACCCAAGAAAACCCACTCAATACTGCCCATGTTGTCCAGGACAACAACCCTCACAGATCCAAAAGAACAGGACCAGATAATTACTTGGATGACCTCTCAAGCGTCCAGCAGTGGGTTAAGCAGCACCAGCACATCACGCACGAGGTCCGAGTCCTCAGCCAGTTAAAGTCTGGGCTTTCTTTGAAGACTGCACTGAGGATGTTACCATGGCGATTTGCAAGGTGTGCAAGACCCGCCTGAGCAGGGGGAAAAGTATTAACAACCTCTCCACCACCAGCATGAGCCGCCACATTCTATCCAAACATCCCACTCTGTGGGCAAACGCGGCAGGACAGGGTACCACCAGCAACACTGCCTCCCTTGGGTTCACCAGACTCACCACCAGACCCGCCTCAGCAGCAGCAGTAGCCCAGCCATTGCGTGGTTCACAACATTCACAAACATCAGACGATGCTGACACTGTCACTTTCCGGACTAGTGCTCTTGAGGTCTCCCAGTGTTCATCAAACACAACAACCAACAGCCCTTCGGTGTGCAGCGCTACGGTTGAGTTGTCTGTCTCTGAGATGTTTGAGCACAAGAGGAAATTGCCAGCAAATGACCCCCGGGCCGTGGCAGTAACAGCCAGCCAGCATAGCCAAGCTTCTGGCCTGCGAAATGCTGCCATATCGAGTGGTGGAGACAAACAGCTTCAAGGGCATGATGTCAGTGGCCATCCCACGTTACGTGGTTCCCAGCCGCTACCACTTTGCGCGCTCTGCAGTGCCTGAGTTGCATGAGCACGTGGTCAGCTAAATAACCCGAAGCTTGAAGAATGCCGTTGCCTGCAAGGTTCACCTCACCACTGACACCTGGACGAGTGCGTTCGGCCAGGGTCGATACATCTCCCTTACCGCGCACTGGGTGAACCTTGTGGAGCCTGGCAGCGATTCCTCACCTGCTACGGCGCGGGTGTTGCCCACGCCGCAAACAGCTGGATAACAACAGCAGCACCTACCTCTCTGACTCCTTCTCCTCCAACGCATCTCAAAGCTGTACCTCATCCGGAAATGCTAACCCAGCACCAGCAGCAGTAGGATCGTGGAAGCAGTGCAGCACAGCTGTTGGCATGCGTCAGCAAGCGTTGCTGAAGCTGATCTGCCTTGGGGATAAGCAGCACACAGGGGAGGAAATTTGGAGGGGAATAAAGGAACAGACGGATTTGTGGCTGGCACCGCTGGACCTGAAACCGGGCATGAAGCTAGACACCTGGCACGAACTGGCAATGTACGCAATAGAGGTGCTGGCTTGCCCGGCAGCCAGCGTTATGTCGGAACGCTGTTTCAGTGCTGCCGGAGGCATCATCACAGATCGGCGTATCCGCCTCTCCACAGAAAATGCAGACCGTCTGACTCAAATTAAAATGAATCAATCCTGGATTGGAAACGACTACGCAACACTCCTGGACCCCAACCAAGTAACATGACCGATGAACATCTGGGATGGTTTAGCGTTTCCGGTCCCTGTTTATTGAACCTCTCATCTGTATTACATTTATGACTGCATGGCGGCAAAAAGCATTGCTGCTATATCCGCACGCTTTTTGTCCTCATGCAAGGCCTGGGTTGTTGTGTCTCACAAAGCGTGGCCTTCTCCTCCTGCGCCTCCTCCTGTTCCATCACGTGTGCTGCTGCTGCTGCTGCTGCTGCTGGGTTACCGTTGCCGCGTGGTCCCTGTTTATGGAACCTCTTATCTTTATTACATTTATGACTACATGGCGGTACAAAGCATGCTATCCGCACGCTTTTTGTCCTCATGCAAGGCCTGGGTTGTTGTGTCTCACAAAGCGTGGCCTTCTCCTCCTGCGCCTCCTCCTGTTCCATCACGTGTGCTGCTGCTGCTGCTGCTGCTGGGTTAGCGTTGCCGCGTGGTCCCTGTTTATTGAACCTCTTATCTTTATTACATTTATGACTACATGGCGGTACAAAGCATGCTATCCGCACGCTTTTTGTCCTCATGCAAGGCCTGGGTTGTTGTGTCTCACAAAGCGTGGCCTTCTCCTCCTGCGCCTCCTCCTGTTCCATCACGTGTGCTGCTGCTGCTGCTGCTGCTGCTGGGTTACCGTTGCCGGTCCCTGTTTATGGAACCTCTTATCTTTATTACATTTATGACTACATGGCGGTACAAAGCATGCTATCCGCACGCTTTTTGTCCTCATGCAAGGCCTGGGTTGTTGTGTCTCACAAAGCGTGGCCTTCTCCTCCTGCGCCTCCTCCTGTTCCATCACGTGTGCTGCTGCTGCTGCTGCTGCTGGGTTAGCGTTGCCGCGTGGTCCCTGTTTATTGAACCTCTTATCTTTATTACATTTATGACTACATGGCGGTACAAAGCATGCTCTCCGCACGCTTTTTGTCCTCATGCAAGGCCTGGGTTGTTGTGTCTCACAAAGCGTGGCCTTCTCCTCCTGCGCCTCCTCCTGTTCCATCACGTGTGCTGCTGCTGGGTTAGCGTTGCCGCGTGGTCCCTGTTTATTGAACCACTTATCTTTATTACATTTATGACTGCATGGTGGTACAAAGCATGCTATCCGCACGCTTCTTGTCCTCATGCAAGGCCTGGGTTGTTGTGTCTCAAAGCGTGGCCTTCTCCTCCTGCGCCACCCTCCTCCTGTTCCATCACGTGTGCTGCTGCTGGGTTAGCATTACCGGTCCCTTTTCCTGGAACCTCTTATATGTATTACATTTATGACTGCATGCCGACAAAAAGCATGTTACCTGTGCAAAGAAAACAGACATTTCCCGCATTTAAAAGACAGTTTTCCCTTTGAAACTTTAAAATCGATTTTCTCAAAAACTATAAGCTCTTTTTGCTAAATTTTTTTTTCCTCTTGTACCCACTCCCAAGGTGCACATACCCTGTAAATTTGGGGTATGTAGCATGTAAGGAGGCTTTACAAAGCACAAAAGTTCGGGTCCCCATTGACTTCCATTATGTTCGGAGTTCGGGTCGAACACCCGAACATCGCGGACATGTTCGGCCTGTTCGGCCCGAACCCGAACATCTAGATGTTCGCCCAACACTAATTAATGATCATGGTTGTTGTTGCATGATGATGATGATGATTAGTAAATTATTATGAGTATTTGTTTTTCTTTTTAATCCAACCACTGCTTCAAGGTTTCCCTCCCCATTCAAAATAACTATCTCTAAAATCCCTGATACATACCATATCACTGTTGAAGACAGCGACACCTTGTCTTATGGTGGTCACTAATGATCCAATCTTTTTCATCCAACCTTACCATTTCTATGTAATATCTATGTAATGTAAGGGACAATCGAAGATATCCATTCAATGTATTCACTCAATGTATCCTATTACTTTATAGATTTGGTAAATTTGGATCGAAAATATTGAATCATTAGTGGCCATAATAACCATTTGCACTGGCAATTGACATGTTGGGGAGGCACTACGCACCATCATCATCACAGCAGCTGGCTATCCATAGTTCTTCTGTCTATTGCACCACTCAACAGCTACCCTTTGTTTGCATAGAGAAGGGTATGGCTGTAATTAGCCCTTATTCACATGCCCTTCCATTTAGTTATAGGAAGTAGGGGCATGGCTAGGGTGTGGGTACGTGCAGCTTAGTAGGTGATGTATTTGGGAGACAAAACAGCTAGTTATGGGGTTTAGCACTGGGGGGGTTAGTTTGGGGCATTGTGAGTCACCCAAGTAACAATCTGAAAACTGGTTGGCACTGAGAGCAGGAGGGAATACAAGGGTAAGGGGATACAATTGCCCCAAAATTGAGAGCCCTAATAGGTGATCATAAACAACCAATACATTTGTCTGTTGAATATTTACAGATAGGCTCCATAGGCTGCGTACTATGCAGCACCCATTTTACCAGGTGACCACCGGAATCCACATGACCTGTTTCAGCCAAGGACTCCAAGTTCTTTGTGTCCAGAAATATCACTTATTGGCCTGTTAATGTATTTTCTTGTTTTTTAGTGTTATTTCTTTTCTGCTGTTTTTTACTGTTTAGTATTCAGTGATTACTTCTTACTATTATTAAAAGTTTTCAGCAAACCAGAACTTGACTCTGGCTTCCTACTGTATAACATCTATAGATAAAAAAGAGATCTTCTTACTGTGATTCCTTTGAGGTAAGAATAATGTCATATCTTTAAAGTCTTTGATCTGTAGAACGCTGTCCATCAAAGTGACAAAGTGACTTTACTATGTGATTTGCTGCATTATTTTATTATTTTAGCACCTTGTTCTGATTATGTGATTAGATTTATTGATTACAGTTTTCACTTGCTTTTAAAAACAACTGTAGACGGCAGACGGGGATAATGAGTGAACAGCTGAAATAATACAGACATTTCTCTTTGTCACAGTTTTTATTTTTTAATCTAAAGCAGACAATTTTAGCATTACGGTAAGTGTCTTCCAGTGATAGGCAAAACATTATCCTCATAAGTGATGCGCATGAATGTCGGATAATCATAATTTTACATTATAATTTGCAATAACGATGCAAAATTGTAATGCAAAATTTATTAAAAAATCTTAATGAATTTAGTTTGTAACCATAGTTACGTACTGTAATTTTGCAACCTTGCATAATTTTCACATAATTTGACTTAAGTGGTTAAAAGCAAAGTCCCCATACATGCTATCATCACTAAAATGTCAGCATATGTTAAAGGCTACCCGAATTGACATGTGACATGATGAGATAGACATGTGTATGTACAGTGCCTAGCACACAAAGATTTAAGTGGCTGACTCAGTCCTGACAGGAAGTGACTACAGTGTGACCCTCGCTGATAACAAATTCCCCTTTTATCTCTTTCTTGCTCTCAGAAGCCATTTTCTGCTGGGAAAGCATTTTATAGTTGGAATTTCTTATCAGTGATGGTCACACTGTAGTCACTCACTTCCTGTCTGAGTCAGGACTGAGTCAGTCACTTACATATCTGATATTTAACTCTTTCAGACAGAGAAAGAAAAAAAGGAACACAGCATAGTTATTTGTGTACTAGGCACTGTACATACACATGTCTATCTCATCATGTCACATGTCACTTCGGGTATCATTTAAGGGGTAAATAAATGGACCAACTGGAATATATTGAATAAAGATCCGATTTTGGGGGAATACATTCCAAACAGGCCAAGGATTATATATATCACAGAAAAATATTATATTTATATATAGCCGATAAATATTGAGAATGTGGTGGTGAAGAATTGTATAGAAAATAATAGGAGCAGGAAATCTATGTTCCCAAACCTAAAAAGTTTTTTTATCCATGCAAGAAAAGTAGTGGTTGCAAAATATGTGAATATTATCCTGTTAGGACTTTGCAATTCAGGGGTAGTTCAGATGGACAGGTGTATGGAATTGGCCAATTTATCACATGCAAGTCAAGATTGGTTGATTGATTTTTGTTATGTCCATGCAGCCTACAATATGTGGGTCGCACTGGAAGAGTTTTAAAGAAGAGAATAGGTGAACATATTAACAACATTAGAAAGTGATTGAAATTGCATTGTGTATGTGAGCATTTTGCGAAATGCCACAATGGGTATCCCAGTGGTATTAAAATCTTCGGTATCGAAAGGGTGACTGAACATCGGAGAGGAGGTAATGCCATTAACGCATTATTCCAATGTGAGACAATTCACAAAATGGATGTATTTCAGTCTAAGGGATTATATTTATATTATATTTGGGGATTGACTTGACTATCAATACTGGTTTTCGTAAATTAGAGCGATTGTATGAGAAAAAATCGAGGTTGTGGTGGATTATAAAATATAACAAGGAATATATAGGGGATCATTTTGCACCACTCTGGCTTAGATTTCAAACCTTTCAACATAGGACAAATCTGAGTGCAGAATTTAAGAGGAAATGGGAGGCTAATTTTGAAAATTGTGCTCACGTCTGTCTTGGTCTAATGAATGATCTGGATGAGGCGGAACTTAACCACTTCCCGACCGCCGTATTGACAATTGGCGGCCGGGAAGTGCACCCCGCAAGGACCGCCGTATTGACAATTGGCGGCGGTCCTTGTAGGGGCATGGGCGGAGCGATCGCGTCATCAGTGACGCGATCCTCCGCCTCCGCCTGGCGCCGCTCACCCGCCGCAACATCCCGCCGGCTATACGGAAGCGCCGGCGGGATGTTAACCCCGCGATCGCCGCATACAAAGTGTATAATACACTTTGTAATGTTTACAAAGTGTATTATACAGGCTGCCTCCTGCCCTGGTGGTCCCAGTGTCCGAGGGACCACCAGGGCAGGCTGCAGCCACCCTAGTCTGCACCAAGCACACTGATTTCCCCCCCCCCCCTGCCCCAGATCGCCCACAGCACCCATCAGACCCCCCCCCTGCCCACCTCCCAGACCCCTGTTTGCACCCAATCACCCCCCTAATCACCCATCAATCACTCCCTGTCACTATCTGTCAACGCTATTTTTTTTTTATCCCCCACCCTGCTCCCTGCCCCCTCCTGATCACCCCCCACCCCTCAGATTCTCCCCAGACCCCCCCCCCCCAGACCACCCCCCCTGTTTACTGTATGCATCTATCCCCCTGATCACCTGTCAATCACCTGTCAATCACCTGTCAATCACCCATCAATCACCCATCAATCACCCCCTGTCACTGCCACCCATCAGCCAGCCCCTAACCTGCCCCTTGCGGGCAATCTGATCACCCCCCCACACCAATAGATCGCCCGCAGATCCGACATCAGATCACCTCCCAAATCCATTGTTTACATCTATTCTCTCCTCTAAACACCCACTAATTACCCATCAATCACCCATCAATCACCCCCTATCACCACCTGTCACTTTTACCTATCAGATCAGACCCTAATCTGCCCCTTGCGGGCACCCAATCACCCGCCCACACGCTCAGATTGCCCTCTGACCCCCCCTTATCAATTCACCAGTGCATTAATTACATCTGTTCTTCCCTGTAATAACCCACTGATCACCTGTCAATCACCTGCCAATCACCTATCACCCATCAATCACCCCCTGTCACCCCCTGTCACTGCCACCCATCAATCAGCCCCTAACCTGCCCCTTGCGGGCAATCTGATCACCCACCCACACCATTAGATCGCCCGCAAACCCGCCGTCAGATTACCTCCCAAATGTATTGTTTACATCTGTTATCTTCTCTAAACACCCACTAATTACCCATCAATCACCCATCAATCACCCCCTATCACCACCTGTCACTGTTACCTATCAGATCAGACCCTAATCTGCCCCTTGCGGGCACCCAATCACCCGCCCACACGCTCAGATTGCCCTCAGACCCCCCCCCCCCCTTATCAATTCGCCAGTGCATTAATTACATCTGTCCTTCCCTGTAATAACCCACTGATCACCTGTCAATCACCTGCCAATCACCTATCACCCATCAATCACCCCCTGTCACTGCCACCCAACAATCAGCCCCTAACCTGCCCCTTGCTGGCAATCTGATCACCCACCCACACCAATAGATCGCCCGCAGATCCGACATCAGATCACCTCCCAAATCCATTGTTTACATCTATTCTCTCCTCTAAACACCCACTAATTACCCATCAATCACCCCCTATCACCACCTATCACCACCTGTCACTGTTACCCATCAGATCAGACCCTAATCTGCCCTTTGCGGGCACCCAATCGCCCGCCTACACGCTCAGATTGCCCTCAGACCCCCCCCCCCCTTATCAATTCGCCAGTGCAATATTTACATCTGTTCTCCCCTGTAATAACCCACTGATTACCTGTCAATCACCTATCAATCACCCCCTGTCACTGCCACCCATCAATCACCCCCTGTCACTGCCACCCATCAATCACCCGCTGTCACTGCCACCCATCAATCAGCCCCTAACCTGCCCCTTGCGGGCAAACTGATCACCCACCCACACCAATAGATCGCCCGCAGATCCGACATCAGATCACCACCCAAGCGCAGTGTTTCCATCTATTCTCTACCCTAAACACCCACTAATTACCCATCAATCACCCCCTGTCACTGCTACCTATCAGATTAGACCCCTATCTGCCCCTAGGGCACTCAATCACCCGCCCACACCCTCAGAATGCCCTCAGACCCCAGCCCTGATCACCTCGCCAGTGTATTGCTTGCATCTATTCCCCCCTCTAATCACACCTTGAGACACCCATCAATCACCTCCTGTCACCCCCTAGCACACCTACCCATCAGATCAGGCCCCAATTTGCCCCGTGTGGGCTCCTGATCACTCGGCCAATCCCTCAGATCCCCCTCAGACCCCCTTCCGATCACCTCCCCAGTGCATTGATTGCATCTATTTTCCCCTCTAACCACCCCCTGAGACACCCATCAATCACCTCCTGTCACCCCCCTAGCACTCCTATCCATCAGATCAGGCCCAATACAACCTGTCATCTAAAAGGCCACCCTGCTTATGACCGGTTCCACAAAATTCGCCCCCTCATAGACCACCTGTCATCAAAATTTGCAGATGCTTATACCCCTGAACAGTCATTTTGAGACATTTGGTTTCCAGACTACTCACGGTTTTGGGCCTGTAAAATGCCAGGGCGGTATAGGAACCCCACAAGTGACCCCATTTTAGAAAAAAAGACACCCCAAGGTATTCTGTTAGGTGTATGACGAGTTCATAGAAGATTTTATTTTTTGTCAAAAGTTAGCGGAAATTAATTTTTATTGGTTTTTTTTCACAAAGTGTCATTTTTCACTAACTTGTGACAAAAAATAAAATCTTCTATGAACTCGCCATACACCTAACGGAATACCTTGGGGTGTCTTCTTTCTAAAATGGGGTCACTTGTGGGGTTCCTATACTGCCCTGGCATTTTAGGGGCCCTAAACCGCGAGGAGTAGTCTAGAAAACAAATGCTTCAAAATGACCTGTGAATAGGACGTTGGGCCCCTTAGCGCACCTAGGCTGCAAAAAATTGTCACACATGTGGTACCGCCGTACTCAGGAAAAGTAGTATAATGTGTTTTGGGGTGTATTTTTACACATACCCATGCTGGATGGGAGAAATTTCTATGTAAATGGACAATTGTGTGTAAAAAAATCAAACAATTGTCATTTACAGAGATATTTCTCCCACTTAGCATGGGTATGTGTAAAAATACACCCCAAAACGCATTATACTACTTCTCCTGAGTACGGCGGTACCACATGTGTGGCACTTTTTTACACCCTAAGTACGCTAAGGGGCCCAAAGTCCAATGAGTACCTTTAGGATTTCACAGGTCATTTTGCGACATTTGGTTTCAAGACTACTCCTCACGGTTTAGGGCCCCTAAAATGCCAGGGCAGTATAGGAACCCCACAAATGACCCCATTCTAGAAAGAAGACACCCAAAGGTATTCCGTACGGAGTATGGTGAGTTCATAGAAGATTTTATTTTTTCTCACAAGTTATCGGAAAATGACACTTTGTGAAAAAAAACTATTAAAATCAATTTCCGCTAACTTGTGACAAAAAAATAAAAACTTCTATGAACTCACCATACTCCTAACGGAATACCTTGGGGTGTCTTCTTTCTAAAATGGGGTCATTAGTGGGGTTCCTATACTGCCCTGGCATTTTAGGGGCCCTAAACCGTGAGGAGTAGTCTTGAAACAAAAATGACCTGTGAAATCCTAAAGGTACTCATTGGACTTTGGGCCCCTTAGTGCAGTTAGGGTGCAAAAAAGTGCCACACACGTGGTATCGCCGTACTCGGGAGAAGTAGTATAATGTGTTTTGGGGTGTATTTTTACACATACCCATGCTGGGTGGGAGAAATACCTCTGTAAATGACAATCTTTTGATTTTTTTGCACACAATTGTCCATTTACAGAGGTATTTCTCCCACCCAGCATGGGTATGTGTAAAAATACACCCCAAAACACATTGTACTACTTCTCCCGAGTATGGCGATACCACATGTGTGGCACTTTTTTGCACCCTAACTGCGCTAAAGGGCCCAAAGTCCAATGAGTACCTTTAGAATTTCACAGGTCATTTTGAGAAATTTCGTTTCAAGACTACTCCTCACGGTTTAGGGCCTCTAAAATGCCAGGGCAGTATAGGAACCCCACAAATGACCCCATTTTAGAAAGAAGACACCCCAAGGTATTCCGTTAGGAGTATGGTGAGTTCATAGAAGATTTTATTTTTTTGTCAAAAGTTAGCGGAAATTGATTTTAATTGTGTTTTTTCACAAAGTGTCATTTTCCGCTAACTTTTGACAAAAAATAAAATCTTCTATGAACTCACCATACTCCTAACGGAATACCTTGGGGTGTCTTCTTTCTAAAATGGGGTCATTTGTGGGGTTCCTATACTGCCCTGGCATTTTAGGGGCCCTAAACCGTGAGGAGTAGTCTTGAAACGAAATTTCTCAAAATGACCTGTGAAATTCTAAAGGTACTCATTGGACTTTGGGCCCTTTAGCGCAGTTAGGGTGCAAAAAAGTGCCACACATGTGGTATCGCCGTACTCAGGAGAAGTAGTATAATGTGTTTTGTGGTGTATTTTTACACATACCCATGCTGAGTGGGAGAAAGATCTCAGTAAATGGACAATTGTGTGTAAAAAAAATTAACAAATTGTCATTTACAGAGATATTTCTCCCACCCAGCATGGGTATGTGTAAAAATACACCCCAAAACACATTATACTACTTCTCCTGAGTACGGCAATACCACATGTGTGGCACTTTTTTGCAGCCTAACTGCGCTAAGGGGTCCAAAGTCCAATGAGCACCTTTAGGCTTTACAGGGGTGCTTACAATTTAGCACCCCCCAAAATGTCAGGACAGTAAACACACCCCACAAATGACCCCATTTTGGAAAGTAGACCCTTCAAGGTATTCAGAGAGGGGCATGGTGAGTCCGTGGCAGATTTCATTTTTTTTTTGTCGCAAGTTAGAAGAAATGGAAACTTTTTTTTTTTTTTTTTTCTCACAAAGTGTCATTTTCCGCTTACTTGTGACAAAAAATAATATCTTCTATGAACTCACTATGCCTCTCAGTGAATACTTTGGGATGTCTTCTTTCCAAAATGGGGTCATTTGGGGGGTATTTATACTATCCTGGAATTCTAGCCCCTCATGAAACATGACGGGGTCAGAAAAGTCAGAGATGCTTGAAAATGGGAAAATTCACTTTTTGCACCATAGTTTGTAAACGCTATAACTTTTACCCAAACCAATAAATATACACTGAATGGGTTTTTTTTTATCAAAAACATGTTTGTCCACATTTTTCGCGCTGCATGTATACAGAAATTTTACTTTATTTGAAAACTGTCAGCACAGAAAGTTAAAAAAATCATTTTTTTGCCAAAATTCATGTCTTTTTTGCTGAATATAATAAAAAGTAAAAATCGCAGGAGCAATCAAATAGCACTAAAAGAAAGCTTTATTAGTGACAAGAAAAGGAGCCAAAATTCATTTAGGTGGTAGGTTGTATGAGCGAGCAATAAACCGTGAAAGCTGCAGTGGTCTGAATGGAAAAAAAGTGGCCGGTCCTTAAGGGGTAGAAAGCCCTAGGTCCTCAAGTGGTTAATAAAATCACTACAGAATTAAGTCCCCATTTGGAAGAGAGTCTATATAAAAAAGGAATGAATATTTGAATAATCACATTAAGAAATATAATAAAGACTTGATAATTTTGAGAGACAAAAAAATATTTAACGACAGACTAGCATACAAATCGGGACAGGCTTCTAGATGGGATTCAAGGCCTGCCCCTGCAGTTAGACCTAAGGGACAACAACCCAAGCCTAAACCACAACCAACTGATGCAGCTGAAGAATCAGATTCTTCAGTGGTGAGTAATACCTCAGTAACTTCGGCCTCAAGTTATAATTCTGCCACCAATCATCACAGATATCCAACTCGTTTTCCAGATAAAGATAAATATATTACAAAAAGAGCACCAAAGGGTAGTAAACTTAAACAAAAATGTACCCAAGAAATGGAGGAACTAATGGGGGTGGTGGGTGGTGTACAGGCGCAGCCGTCATCATCCTCCTCTGTACCTTTTTTAGGATAACCTCGCCCCTTCAGGGCGACAGGATATCTGTACCATCAGGGACTCTATTGACCCTAGATGGACTTAGATCTAGAGAGGATGAGCTTTGGGTAATTAACCTGACAGGGGAAATAATCCCTGAAGCTGTCAGAAGCTTGCTGGGACGTGGTTTAGGCTTTTGCCCACCACAACAACTTGATTGTTTTGAATTTATAGTCGACCTCTCTCTTTTGTAGGAAACTCTTTTTTTATTCAACGTTAAAAAATCAGGAGACAAGTAGCCAACCACCGAGTACACCAGCGCTCACAGAGAGAGACTATGAGGCCCTGGAGGACCTCCATTTTTTGTTAAGTGAAAACAGCTCTGATTCATTTGGAAATGATGACGGTTGCAATAGAGAATGGCCCCATTTTCTTTCTACCCCCATATATATCTCAATTAACAAACAATTCTACAATCGTTCTCACCGCTTTCCACCAATTTCTAGTAACATGGGCTTACGCTGCTTTATTAGAGCAGTGGAGAGGGACATCGCAAGTCTGGAGATGACTGATGAGGGAATGTCCAATCTTGGCGAGCATGAATGTCAGGCTTTGGACTTCCTTTCTGAAAGACATGAATGGACGATTAAGCCCTCCGATAAGGGGGGCAATGTCGTCATCATGTTGACTTCTATTACAGGACCATGTGCATGGACATTTTGGGCCAGCGGGGGTGCTACCAGAGGGTCTCGGTGTCGAGGGTAGATCGTTGCCAGCCGAGACTTTTTTCTATCATTGATACTGCCTTGCAAAAAAATATAATAAGCGAAAATATTGCATTATATTTGGAGGTTATAGACCCTGTGCTACCGACTTTCTATGCACTCCCTAAAGTGCATAAACACTTGATAAATCCCCTAGGCCAGCCAATAGTGTCGGGTAGGGGTTCTCTCACTGAGCGTGTTAGTCAGTATATTGACAAACATTTACAGTCGCATGTACAGGGCCTACCCTCTTATATTAAGGATACTACTCATTTGTTACGTAGTTTAGAGGATGTACAGGTCCCGGCTGGGACCCTTTTGGTCTCCCTTGACGTTGAGTCCCTCTACTCTTGCATCCCCAATGGCCCCGGTGTCCAGGCGGTAGCCAATTTTCTTTCTGAGTTGGGAGTGCAGGATGCTGTGCACAACTCGTTTATTTTACAACTTTCGGATTTTTTGTTAACTAATAACGTTTTCACTTTTGATGGTGATAGATACCTCCAGGTGCAGGGCGCGGCGATGGGGACAACTTGTGCCCCGTCGTATGCAAATCTGTACCTGGGGGACTGGGAACGCGAGATTTTTTTGAGTGATGATCTGTTGATGTACCTGTGCCACATTTTGGCGTGGCACAGGTACATAGACGACATCTTGGTTTTCTGGACGGGCACGTCGCAGCAGGTTGTGGACTTTGTAAAACGTATCAATATTAACGATCGGAATCTCAAGTTTACTTTGGATTTCAATAAAAATTCTATTTCTTTCTTGGATATACGCATTGCAATTAAGAAGGATGGTCGGTTAAGTACCACCTTATATAGAAAGTTGACAGCAACAAATGCACTTCTGCATGCGGAGAGCTTTCATCCCACACATACAATCCGTGGGATCCTGATGGGACAATATTTACGTGTACATCAAAATTGTTCAGATGAAGAAACTTTTATATGTGAAGCACAGGAATTGCGGAATAGATTTAGAGCTAGGGGATATCGGGATACATGTCTGCGGCGGGCTTTCAAAAGAGCAAAGAACAGTGATAGACGCGACCTGCTGCGACAACGTCACCGACGCAGTAGCCGGGATATGCTTTCATTCCCTCGTTTTTGCACGCATTTTTGTGCGCAGCATCCTGCTCTAAAAACTATTCTGGACAGACACTGGTATCTGTTACAGAATGACCCAGTGGTTGGTATACATTTGCCCTCATCCCCTAGTTTGACCTTCCACAGAGCAAGGTCACTATGGGATGCCTTAGTACATAGTCATTTTCCAGGGATAATTCCCAAGAAACACTGTCCGGTTACAGGAACTTTCTCATGTGGAGGGTGCGATTACCGCCGTTTTATGCAGAGAGGAAGATTTGCATTTCTGCCGGACAGCAGGAGACTGGAAATGCCGCATTTCGTAAATTGTAAAACAAAATTTGTGGTATATTTGTTGATGTGCCAATGTGGTGCCTTCTACGTTGGCAAGACAAAACGTACTTTACGTGAACGCATGTCAGAACACATAGTTAATATTGAGGGCGACAATGTACAGTCTCCTGTCGCCAGACATGTCGTGCAATACCACGCGGGTGATAAGGATGTGGTAAAATTTGTTGGACTGGACCGTATTCATCCAACCATTAGAGGAGGAAATTTTTATCGGCTATTACTACGTTGTGAATCTAGATGGATATATAAATTAAAAGCATGTTCCTATCCAGGCTTGAATGAGCAGGTCAGTTATGCCCATTTTCTGCCTACCTAGAATTGCTCTGTACGACACCTCTGCCTTCTGTGCGCTCTCGTGCCTGCGTTCTGGGCCTTCTCCCCTGTGATGACTACCGACTCTCTGTTTATCCCCCAAATTATCCCCCAAATTTTCCCTTCCAAACTTTTCCAGTTTTTTCTATTATGCATTTAAACTTACTCCAGTGGGTCCTAATCAGACCTAATATGTCTGGTTGAAAAATGCATATTTATAATGCATCTCCAATATGGACTTCTTGCTAAATACATGTTATTTTGATGGGGGTTACAAGTATTATAATGTCAGCCGTTTTTTGCATGTTTAGACAGAAGACAATTTTTGCAGTTGTACATTTATGTGAGATTGTATGAGGGGGAGGTTGCCGCTGTGAAGGTCTTGTGGGGACATAGACACAGGGACTAGGGCTGACCACCGGACATATATGGAAGCCAACAATATATGCTTAGTGCTTCGAGCACCGTGGGATGCCTTTTTTTTTTTAATAACATCATATAACACGGAGTCCGCAATGTAATATATGACATCGCCGATGTCAATTTAGTTCTGCCCGGCAACTGCTGACATGCAGACCTGTGCCTTACCCATTGGCTCACGGCGGAACTCTCCATCCGGCTGTTGTGATTTGTTGTTTGGGCCTTCTTAGTTGTATGCATGGAGGACGTGAGGCCACGCCCCCCTGAGGAAGCCGGAAGCCGGTGAAGCTGTCGGGAGCGCCTCTCACCTGCATGGGACGCCACTCCGTCCCGACCCCGGACTCCACACTGGTCATGGACCTGTATAAGGATGCAAGCCACCTAACGAGCTGTGAGGAAGGCTATTGCCTGGGTCCATATCTGACGTTGTTCCATTCTCTGCACCGTTTATGATTTCAAGTCTGTGGACACACATGCTGATTCATTGTGATCAACTTACCTGATGCCCTCAGATCATGTTATCGTCAGTATGGAACTACATGATGTATTCGACAGCAGAGTGGTGAGATCCTTTCACTAAGGTCGCTAACTTTGATTATATACTTTATGACTATGCTGGCTGCACGCTTTGCTAACCTGTGAATGTTTCTTGGCTAACTAGATGCAAATGCTTACTTACATACCTGCTGTTGCTTCATCTTCTGACGATACAAAATTGATTCAATCTACTGATGCCGATCTGTGTGGCTTATGCCATGTATCTGGAGATGCATAGACTTTGATATTTCCAATCCTTTGAATGGGGACAAGTTCCTCTCCCCCTTGTGTATTCCAATACGGCTGTGGTATGCATGTTGGAGTGTGGATGTACCGGTTGGTTGTGACGGGGTGTCCAATGGCCATCCCATGTATTTTTTATGCATTAAGGTATATTTTAAATTTTTGGTTAAATAAAGGTTTTTGATATTGAAATTGATAGATTGTGTTCATTTGTAATGATATTGTAAGATTTAAACTGGACATGAAAGTTCCACTTATGTTTTGCCACTTCCAGATAGTTTTGTATTGGATTGACTTGAATTGTTTTTTAACCGATGAATAGTGTTTTATTTTTTTTATAATTTTTTTATAATTTTGCATGCAGTGTTTTTTTATTTTTTTTTTATAATTTTGTATACACTGCTTTCACTGGATGTTTTAGAGTTATTTAGGTATAATATGGTGTGATGAGGATTAACCACTTGCCGACCAGGGGTGAGTTGTCTGATCTGTGCTGCGTGGGCTCTCCAGCCCGCAGCACAGATCAGTATTATGCCAGGGCGATCAGACTTCCCCCCTTTTTTCCCCACTAGGGGATGTCCTGCCAGGGGGGTCTGATCGCCGCCGGCCATCTGCGTTTTGCGGGGGGGGGGGCTCCTCAAAGCCCCCCTCCGCAGCCATTTCCGCCCTCTGCCTCCTTACCCCCCTCCCTCCCTCTCTCCGTAATGCGCAGGATGGAGTTCCGTCCTGCGCATTGAAGGATAGGCTTCCGCCTATCAGATGCCGGCGATCCCCGGCCAATCAGAGGCCGGGGATCGACGATCTGCCCTACGGCGCTGCTGCGCAGCAGCGCCATATGATGTAAACAGCGGGGATTTCTTCCCCGCGTGTTTACATTTTGCCGGCGAGCCGCGATCGGCGGCTCTCCGGCTGTTCACGGAGACACCCTCCGTGAACTGACATGGAAAGACCACTCGATCGAGCGGCCGTTTCCATGGTAACCCGCAGACGACCAGTTTACGCTAATCGGCGTTAGCTGGTCGTCAAGAGGTTAATGAGAGACCCCATTGGACATGTAATTGCGTAAATTTGGTTTTAATTTGTATGTATGGGCTGCTGTAATAATGTAGATTGTCACTTGAACCTGGGAGGCAGACCAGTGTTAGAGAGGGTGGGTGAATTAAGTATTTGAAGGGAAGTGTGCAACCGAATTATATTCCCCTGATGCAGGCGAGAAGCTGAAACTCCAGTGTTGGGATATATTATCTCACATGCAATAAATAAAGTGATTTTAGGTTTCAGCGCCTCATACCTTGGCTCTCAACACAGTGAGGCACTTGATTTGGCCTGAGGAAGTGGGCAGGGACCCATGAAATGCGTTGCCAGTGCTATTAAAGCTCATTTTATATGAATTTGTGTCCACTGAGGTAAGCCACCTCAAACTTTATTTATTTTATTGTTTTTAATTCATTTTATCATTCTCTGGGTGACTTTTATATCCTGTGTGCATTCTGAGAGGCCGTTTTCTCACCATTGTCATAGAGCCTATTCACCCTACATAACATGATTTTTTGCATTCATTTCCAATGTATGGCATGCATGTCAAGCTACGTCTTAGTACCTATGTTGGTGGCTGCAACACAATAGAACCCATTGGGAAATCGAGTGCATTGTGTGATAAAACATTCCCGACTGTGCTACATTGCAACACGCAGGGGCACACAACTGTACTGTGAATGGTAACCTGAAAGTCTATGGACTTTTATGTTACCACGCACATCTCACACTATAGACAATATGCAATTTGAGGGGATAAGAAGCTCACAGCATGTGGGCATCTTAAGTATCTGTACAAAATAAATAAAGAAATAAAACAATAAAAAAGCATTTCCTTGAAATACATATTTTGGTGGCTATTTTGACAGGGATTCCCCTCCGCCATTCCACTGTCTGGGTTTATGGACATTTTGTACACTTTTTTTAAGAAATTGAAGCTGCAGAGATGTACTGAAGGTTTTATAAGTTGGCCTGCCATAAAAGTCAATGGGGCTTGCTGTGAACGATTGTTTCACAAATTTTCGCAGTAAAATTTGTGAACGTGAAGTTGCAATGTCCATTCATCCCTGTTTCTCAGGCACATAAAAGCTCTTCACCTTAGCAATGCTCCTATGTACTGAGTGATGGAGAGCCACCCCATTGTCTGCCAGTAGAGCCACAAAGCTCCTTTCCACTCACCTGATGCTCGCCACTACTTTCTGGCACCATCGCTACCTGTTGCTCCATGCCTCTTCAACTGAACCCCTGTACTCTCCAAGACTGCAGCCGTAACCATGCCACCTAGTACACAATATGAGAGACTTTGTAAGAGAGGAGTAACCAAGTCTCCCCCTGTGTTATAGAGCCCATGTCCCTATGATAGACAAAAGGAGGCTTTTACCAATTCCGACACCCAGAAGGAGGTGGGGGTGGATAAGTCCTGGGGAGCTTATGTTGGAATTTGGGAGAATCATTTAATATGGGAACCCCCAGATGTCTGTCCTTTCTAGGGGTCACTTTTGACCCTTTTACCTATCTACTGAAAAAAGTACAGTTCAACTTTATTAAAAAGAAAAAAATTACGTCTTCTATACTTTTTTCGTCTCTTTTTTATTTCTTTCTTCTGTCTTCTCCTTTAAACCTGTCTGTTGCTAAGCAACCCCAATCCTGTCACTCCCCACTTCTCCAGTGCTGCCCTTCTACCCGGCACCCTCGGCACCTTGGCTACCACTTGTTCTCCTGTTGTGGGCCGCTGGGAGCACACCCTGCTTCTTGCCAGCTCTCCAGTGTTATAGTATTCAGGAAGTCCCGGCACAACATCTTTGAGCCTCTCCCTGGGCCTTCCCATAGGCTTTGCTTATCAGCTAATGAGAATCCTCCCTGAGAATATTTTTCATTGGTGTGATAAACTGACCAATGAATATTCTCCTCAGGCAGGATTCCCACTGGCGGATAAGCTATACCAATGGGGAGCCCTGGTGGTGGGTGGCTCAGATGCTTTGCTAGGGGTCCCTGAATATTACAGTGTTGGATAGAAATGGTGGACAATGCCCATTTCCAATTCCACAAAAATGGTGAGTTCCACTACTGCCTATTTCCAATTTTCCGATTTTCATTTTTTCCGATTTCCAAGAAGTTTTTTTTTTTTTGCATTCTCTGATTGGCTAAATGCTTTTGAGATGACTTGGAAGTATTGGACCAATCAGAGAATACAGAAATTTACCGTGGTAATTGGAATATCACTGACATTTTAGGCCAATCACAAGACTCAGGAATACTCAGTAGTATCTGAGACTTGTGATTGGTCTAAAATTCTGAATTTTCTCATTGGTCCAATGCCTCCGGGTTCTGTGATTGGGCTAAAATTACTTAGTTGCGGTAAAGCAGTAATTCCGTGAGAATTCCGATTTTCGATTTCCATTTTCCTGTTTCTGGGTTCAGATTGGAAATGCCACCTTAATCAGAATACCATGGAAATTTTGGGCCAATCTCAAGACTCAGGAATACTCGGTAGTATTTGAGTCTTGTAATTGGTCTAAAAGTACCGTAGTAACCGTTGCAAAAAATTTCTACATTCTCTGATTGGTCCAATGCTTCCAAGTTCTGTGATTGGACTAAAATTATCTAGTTGCGGTAAATCAGATTTCCGTGGAAATCCAATTTCTGAATTCTGTTTTTCATGGAATTCAAATGAGCATCCCTAGTGTCCGAGAGCCAGAGCAAAGCAGCATGTGGCTTGTGCTCCCAGTGGATGACTCCCTTTACCTCTTTACAAGACAGTTATTTGTGGTCTCTTTAGTAAAGGATAAAGACAAAAGAAATATCGAGAGCCCAATATAGTGTAGTACGCAAAACAAGGGGTTGGAAATGAAAAGTATATAATGTAATGTATATACTCACAAACGTGGGTTACCGCCTAGGCAACCACTGTATAGGCAGGTGAGGAGATTAGATCTGTCCTCACTCAGGATTAAAAGTCACTCTCTGTAGATAAGGAAAAATAAGGATCAACGACCTCCACCAGGGGTGAATATTGGTAATGTAAGAGGGAAAAGAGGCACCAGCAGGATAAAAGGTTCTAAAAGGCTTAAAATCCCTCAGGAGGTGGTAGTGGACTCGCCTCCCCAAAGCAGACAAGATACCATCAGCTTTATGACAACAGGTTTATTAATATACTCCAAAACAAACAGTGCAATCCGTTTCACGTTTATGTTCCAGCTTCCTCAGGCAATAAACAGATAGGAGTACACAGTATAGTCTCACAGAGGTGCTATTCGTGATCTTGATACTGTGTAATCCTATTTGTTTATTGCCTGAGGAATCGGGAACATACCTGTGAAACGCGTTGCACTGTTTTGGCGTATATTAATAAACCTGTTGTCATAAAATTGACGGAATCTTATCTGCTTTGGGGAGGCGAGTCCACCACCACCTCCTGAGGGATTTTATGCCTTTTAGAACCTTTTATCCTGCTGGCGCCTCTGTGCACTCTTACATCCTTTAGTAAAGGAGGCTAAGAGGTGCTAAAAGAAATGATGAGTGCTAGAGACTGAAGAGCCCTGAGCTGCTAAAAAGTTCTTTCCCATTTTTGATGGGAAGCATCACTTCCTGGCTTGTAAAACCAGGAATTGCAAAGGAAAAAAAAACTTGATGTATGATAAATGGAATGGATCTAATTCTAGAACTCACCAGCGCTTGTTGCACTTTTTTTAACCACTTCGCATCCAGACCTTGTTTTCAACTTATTGACCAGAGCAGTTTTGACAGTTTAGCTATGTCCCTATTTAATCAGAAATAACTTTATCCCTACTTATGACACAGAAATGAAATATATATTGTTTTTTTCAAGACAAACTAGGCTTTCATTGTATGTCATTTTTTCCCTCAAACAATTTTGTTTTCTATGAATTTTAATGGGAAAACAAAGAAAAAAATAGAAAAAACATGTATTTCTCAGTTTTACCAATTCCAGTTTAAAAATAAAAAGCGCTACTGCAGATAAAAACCACACATTTTGTTTGGCTATTCTTACTGCTTATCACAAAACTTAGATTATGTTCCTGTCACAATTTATGGTGAAGATATTTGGTTCTGAAATAATGCTACAGAGTGTGTTTTTCACTATGAAATGAGAAAATACAAGTATTTTTAATAGTAAAAATCAATCTCATTAGCTCAGGAAACTTATTTTCCCATTCACCAATTAGTCCTGCATCAGATAGTGCCAGAAATGTGCACAGGAGCAAGCCCAATCCTGCACAGCACTGCTTCTGCTGCAAGACGTATATCTACTGACCTGTGGCTTAGATGAAGTCCCAGAGGACGTATATCTACTGACCTGTGGACGAAGTAGTTAAAGTAAACTCTCTTGTGCTTAAAGGGAAACTTAAGCCTTGGGAAAAAACAGTTTTAATTGCCCGGGGCTTCTACCGGCCCCCTTGCAGTCGACCTATGCCCACATCGATACTAAACAGGTATCGGGTCCACCGCCACAGCTTAGTTTTGTTTTCAGTGACTGGCACTGCCACCGCACATTGCTCCTGCACATCACTAGCTGCATGCGTCATTGATTGCTCTGTGCAGCAGCAGAGATTTTCTCGTACTACACCTGTGCAGGACACTTCCAGCCATTGGAGAGCAAACGAGGACTCAAGCTGTCAGAGCCACGCAGGAGCAGTG
The DNA here is from genome assembly GCF_040937935.1 of Hyperolius riggenbachi. Classification (NCBI taxonomy): domain Eukaryota; kingdom Metazoa; phylum Chordata; class Amphibia; order Anura; family Hyperoliidae; genus Hyperolius; species Hyperolius riggenbachi. Next base: position 263,799,127 of record NC_090652.1, on the reverse strand, counting down.
GCTGGCAACAGAGCCAGTCTCCAAAAACAAAATCAAGATGCAGCGGGGACAGGAGGCTTGTTTGGTACCAGCACAAGCACAGGTCAACTGCAGGGGGTCAGTAGAAGCCCCAGGTAATTAAATAGTTTTTTCCTCCCAGGCTTAAGTTTCCCTTTAAACAGTGAAATTCTCAAACCAGCTAATCCAAAAATCATGCCATGGTCAAAATCACTGGACTTATTGTTTTTTTCTTTGTTTTGCTTATTGTTGTGAGCATTAACTGAAGTCCCTGATATGTATCTACATTTATTTTATTCATTATACAACTGCCACATCATCGGATGATTAGGTGATTTTATTTAGTCATACCACTGAAGGCAGAAACATACACAAGTTTGTTTTCAGTAAATATAGGCTTCATAGGGACTTTTTGCTGCAAACCTGAAGTTGTCTTCAACTTATCTCAACATTACGGGGGCAAAACAAAACCAAAACTGGAATTTACGTTCAAATCATCTCTTCCCTTTCCCTTCATCTCGTTTTATCTAAATAGAGATATAATTTGGCACCAATTTATCTTTTTATCATGTCTGAAAAGAGCTTGTTCGATGTATAAGCATAATTCAATCTTAAACTGCAACCATAAATTACTCCTTGGCCATTTCATATAGAGGTAATGGGAAATAAAAGAGCTATTTGCGTAATATCGGTACATTTATCATATGTTTTAGCACCGTTTATTGCTAAATGCTGAATGATGAAGAGATTGGCCTATTATGATGGAATAACTGGTATAAAAAAATCCTCAGAGACATCATGAAAGCTTTTCTTAAAATAAAGACGTTAAGTTCAATATATATTGCAGCTCTTATTGTGAAAATACAGACTAAATGCATGTGATTGCTATAGAGGTATGCCTGTGACCAAAAGGATTCCAAATGTAATTTCCAGCACTATAGATTGAAAACTTGAGCGTATTACAGAAATTTACAATCCACATTACTGTAAATACAAACACTGAAAGTACAATGCTCGATGTAATGGATGTTGCTTTGTAGCCAATGTGTTTTATATTGAAGTTGTACATTGCTGTTTAGTTTATGCTAGGGAAAGGCAAAATATGTTAAGTGATTCGTTTCAGGTTTACTTTAAAGGATATATACAGTCATATATATATTGTCCAAAAAGTAACAGTCATTTGCTTTTTTTATTTGCTGCGCAAGGTACCGGTATTCTTTCTGCGTAATTCAAATTACATCTGTCAGGTTACTCTTTTCTCTCAATGTGCTGCTTGTGACATGACTGCAGAATTACAGTAACTGTTCAGCAGCATTAACATTAAGCCCCTCCCCTACCACCAATCCCTCTGACTCATAGTTGAGGAATGTGATGCTACAACAACAGACGGCATTGCAACCTTCTAAAAATCCTTCTAAAAAGAAATACTTTTTACTCTAAATTAAGGAGGTGATTATGCGGAGAATCAATCATAAAATAAATCATGCACAACGGGATCAATGGGCCTGATTCACAAAGCGGTGCTAACAGTTAGCACCCTGGTGAAAAGCCCTTTATCATGCCTAAACTCAGTTTAGGCATGATAAGTTTAGGAGTGATAAGTTTAGGCATGATAAGTTTAGGTGTGATAAGTTTAGGCGTGATAAGTTTAGGTGTGATAAGTTTAGGCATGATAAGTTTAAGCACCGACTGCGTTTGCACCGCAGTGCAAAGCTGATCAAAAGTTTTGCGCTAGCAAAGTCTGGTGCACTTTGCATAGAGTTTAATGGCGCTGCTTTGCGTGCGGGATTTTGCACGCTATCTACACTTATCTAAACTTAGCACGCCTAAACTTAGCACGCCTAAACTTATCACACCTAAACTTATTAAGCGTAAACTGGCTTTTCACCAGCGTGGTGCAGTGGTTATCACGCCTAAAGTCTCTAACTGGGTTAGCACCGCTTTGTGAATCGAGCCCAATCAATCTGAAGAGAATGGGAAGCCAGCAGCACCATCCAATAATCATATGCTCTTTTTTATGGATAAAGGACATTAACAATGACATTATGGATAGCAATGTCTGTCTCAAGCATGTCTAAACTCCAAAAGACAATGTTTACCCAATTTATAAAACCCACGTTCAGAATCAGCCAATGAGATTCAACTGTTTTATCCGATCAAAACATGAGCGTTAAGGCCTCGTTCACGCTAGGGATGCTGCTGTATGCTTTTTACAGTGCAATGCGCTTTTTTCTTTACTAGGCACAGCTTTTTTCATTGATTTTACCACATCACATCTATGCACTGCATTACAGTCTATTTGAGAATAGTGGTGTTACATGCATTTCTGTGCATTGGGCTGTGAAGTGTACAGCAAAACAAGTGAATAGGTGTGGTTGTTAGGCGCATAGCAATGCGCTTTGGAGATGCATTTTTTTACCCCTAATTCCTTTCTCTAGGGAGTAAGCAAGGATTAAAAATCCTTTTCAAATTAAAACAAATCTTTATTGACAACTGCTACATCAAATAACTAAAACTAGGGATGATCGGAACAGGCGATTTCCGATATCGCCGAAATTCCTGATTCCGCAGTAATGCAATTCCGTAACCGCTACATTCCGGCGGATCCCTGCAGTATTCTGCGGAATTCCGCATTCCAGTGGAACCATTTCCACAATGTTAAAGGGAATGTTTCCTTTTAAACAAATACCACTTCCCTGGCAGTCCTGCTGATAACTTTGGCTGTAGTGGTGGCTGAATCACAATCCTGATTAAATTTTTTTGTTTGGAGCAGCAGGAGTTGTCGTAGGCCATGGGACCTAGAGGTGGTTCCACGGCGGTCATCACAAACTTTGTTTGGAGCAGCAGGAGTTGTCGTAGGCCATGGGACCTAGAGGTGGTTCCACAGCAGTCATTATAATTTTTTTGGGGGGAGCAGCAGGAGTTGTCATAGGCCATGGGACCTAGAGGTGGTTTCATAGCAGTCATTACAATTTTTGTTTGGAGCAGCAGTTGTCGTAGGCCATGGGACCTAGAGGTGGTTCCACGGCAGTCATTACAGCAACATTTTAATTTAGTCTGTTGTAACGATCGGTGTAACACAGAGAGGGTCTGATTACCGGTGATCTGCAGTATCACCGAGAATGCAGAATATACCCGATTATTGATGATCTGCAATATCACCGATAATCAGATATATCTTCTAACCTCTGGACACCAGAAAGCTGAGAGTGTTTGGTGTAACAGTAATACTTTAAGGACTGCCCCTCAGAAGTAGGTACAGCAGCAGTAAGGAATACTGCACAGAAGTACGCTCCTTCCGTTAGCCTAGACTCCGGGGGAGGAACTAGGCTGAGAGTAGGAAGGACAGAGTGTGAGTGACACCAGTGAGGGTGTCACTAATAGGTATGGGAACTGCCTCTAACAGTAAGGCCAGTTCTCGAGGTCGGGCAAGCCAGGTCGTTAACACACAGACAGATAAGGTACAGATTCAGGAGACAGATACGGGATCCAATGGACAGGCAGAGTTTGGCAACGGAGTATCAGAATAGCAAGGTACAGAATCAGGAAGCAGATACAGAGTCCAGGAACGAGCAGAGTTTGGCAACAGGATATCAGAATAGCAAGGTACAGAATTAGAGATCAGAGGAATGGTCAGGCAGGCAGAAGGTCATAACAAATAATACAATACAATATTCCTAAGCTAAGGTGTGAGCTCCGTGATCATCAACACCTTTGGAAACTGATCTAGAACACAGATACTGACAAGGTCTGAGTGCTACCACGTAGTGATCGCAACGCCAGACACCAGAGAAATGAACAGCACCCAGTATATATACTATAGCGCTCTCCAGCGCCACCCCTAAGTGCTGGACCAATGAAAACTGGTGGGTAGGCTGACTCTCCTCCGGCTGTCATATAAGCTCTGCCTCTCACCGTGCGCGCGTCCTTCTGAACCTGTGTGGACTATCAGTCCCAGCCACACCAGACATGTTTTGCAATGTATCTGCTGACTTGGGCGCGGGTCCCGCAATCTGCCGCATCCAACGCGGACTCCACCGCTCTGCCCATGCGGCATGCGGCGGTTTCTCCGCGTTGTGCCGCCATGTTGGACGCGGAAACAGCCGCCTCACTCTGAGTACTTGCGGCGGCTTTTCCGCGTTTCCTCACATCTGTCCAATCTTCATCGTGAATCAGTGAGAGGGGCCTTGTAATTAACACTGATCCATGATGCGTTCATTTCTATGATCGTTAGTATGTCCACATTGTCTGTGGACAGACGGGTCCATTGGTCGGTGACCACCACACCTGCAGCACTAAATACTCGCTCAGAAAGAACACTGGTGGAGGGGCATACAAGAACCTCCAACTGAGCGAGTTCAGGCCAGGTATCCAGTTGTTTTGTCCAATACTCCATGGGGTCATCACTCTCCATATTGTCTAGAGCACTGGCCGACCCCAAGTAATCATTCACCATACGGGCAAGCCGCTGGCGGTGACTACTTTGCCCGCTGGTGGTTCTGCTGCTAGAAGGAGTATCTGGCATTGGCTGATAAAATTCCTTTAACATACTCAGCAGATTCACAGATTAGCTATTAGTGCTGCTGCTTGGAGTGGAACCACCAGACCTTTGCTGAGTATGATGAGGCTTTGTAGCTTGGGCCCGGGATACAGGTTCAGGAAATTCATCTTCTACACAACGAAGAAGGGCATCCTGGATTTGGCTCATCCTGGCGTCTGCTTGGGAGGGGGGTATGAACTGCCGCATTTTCCCCTTGCACTGGGGATCTAAGATGGTGGCCACCCACATTGTCGAGCCCTGATTTTAAAGTTTTAATCCGGGGGTCCTTACGGAGGCACTGGATCATATGCGCAGCCATAGGGAAGAGATGCCATTATTCATCTCTTCCTGGCTGTCAGAACTGTCATCATGCTCCAGCTCCACATCATCACAATCTTCTTTCCACATCCGGACAATGGGCTCTTCCACTTCCACAAGCTCTGCCTCCTCATCCAGGACTTGAGCATACTCACTCACTCCCCCACTTGACCGACCACTGTTCAGTAGGGCTTCCTCCCCCTGTCTGAGCACTTTGTCAAGAGCCTTGTCCAGCATGAAGATAATAGGGAGCACTTCTGATATGCTGCAGTGCTCCTCACTGACCAATTTTGTTGCCTGCTCAAATGGCTCCAACACTTTACAGACCTGTCCAATCAGCTGCCACTGGTCCCCAGTAATGTTGTCCAGTGGCCCTGTTCTGGAGGAAGATGTCTGAGACAGGTATAGCCTGACCGCCATTTGCTGCTCCCACAACCTCTCCAGCATGTGGAGGGTGGAGTACCATCACGTCGGACAATCAGAAATAAGCCTGTGCTACGGCAGGCTATGGCGGTGCCGCAGCAGTTTCAAGGCCGCAGTGGCGGTTGCAGAGCAACGGATGTGGGCTGACACTTTTCGCGCTGAGGCCACAGCGTACTTTCAAATAAATCCATGCAGGGGATGTGCGTGCACGTGGAGCAGTGGTGCGAGTATTGCGACCTGTTCCAGCACGTTGTTGCTCAGCATTGGACTGGTGGGTACTGACAGATGGGAAAGCACTTGCAGGCTGCTGGCCAACCATCTGCTCTTTTTCTCTATGCTGCTCACGCCTGCTAGTACCTAACCCACCAGATGGCAACCACGGTGGATCAGCCGCCTCATCATCATCCAAAACATCATCCAGTTCAACCAAATCACTGGAACCCATAAGTGACTCTTCTGCACCCTCCACCTGGCCACGAAACACCTCTGTATTTGATTGGTGGTGATGTAGATTGGTGGTGACACAAGCTCCCAGTTGTGATGGATTACTACTGGATGAAGAAAACACAAGGGCCATTTCTGTCAACACAGAACCCACCACTTCTTGGGACCTTGGTTCCATGGTCTCCTCCAATGTCTCTTCCCAATCCTTCTCCACATCTCTCTCATCGACGTAGATGTGCTTTACTTCTGGAGGAGAGTACTGGGAGGAAGCAACCTCGTCAAGAGAAGAAGCTGCGGTCGGATTCTGGTCATGAGGAACCTGGCCACTACTGGTGCTGCTGCAACTAGCTTCAAGTTCCTCAGACTGGGTAGAGGGTTCCCGATAAAAATACCCAACTACCCTGTTCGCCTGCTGCTCTGTCATAATTTTTCTGCATCCGAACAGAGGAAAGACATCTCTGACCCGGGGGGAAAGCTTCCTGCTGCTGCTGCCACCCTCAACCTGATCACGTACTTCACGTGATCCACCAACACCACCATCACTCCAATTTCTTTTAGGAGTGGCAGGAAATTGCTGCTGCTCTTGCTCCATTTCTTTGGAGCCAAAAACTTTATTGGGGAAGGGGTATGAGCGACAGAACCAAAGTAAAATAAATAAATCAAAAAAATCAAAAAGAAAATAAAGAAAACAAAAAAAAACAAAAAAATGAACTTAGAAAAAAAAAAAAAAAAAACTTGCACTATGTATTGATCGTTGTCAGCACACAGAGAGAATCTGATTATTGGTGATCTGCAGTATCACCAAGAATACAGATTTATACCTGATTATTGATGATCTGCAGAATCACCAATAATACAAGTATAACTAACCTCTGGACACCTGATGAGTGTAAGTGTTTGGTGCAACAGTATATGAGTCTGGACCACCTGAGGAGCAGGTGACTCCAGATAGTACAAGGAGTATCTCCTGATTGGCTTGGAGTACCCCGTGAGTCAAGGTTTCCCTGAACAGTTGGGAATCAGACTCTACTGCAGTCAAAGGACTCCTGAGAGATTGAGTCCTTGACTGAATTGCAGGGAGGTCCCTCTGAGGGAGTCCCTGCAGCTACTGGACACCCCACTGGGGGGGTGTCACAGGTAGAAGGGTCGGTGAGGCCGGGTCAGCAACACACGAGCAAATAAAGTACAGAGACAGAAGGCTGATTCAGTAACCAGGGACAGGCTGGGTTGGCAACAGGTAATCAGATATGCAAGGTACCGAATCAGAGAGCAGGAGCAGAGTCGAGGGAACAAACGGTCATAACAGATATCAAGCAGAGGCCTGGTCTATAGTGTGAGGTCCGTGGTCTCAACACTCAGGGACTGATCTAAAGCACAGCACAGAAATGACACAGTTTCCCTAGTCTTGGGTGTGAGGTCCGTGGTCTCGACACCCTGGGACTGGTCTAAAGTATAACACAGTAATAACACAGTTTCCCTAATCTTAAGTGTGAGGTCCGTGGTCTCAACACTCTGGGACTGATCTAAAGTATAACACAGTTATCTGGCTAAGTGTGAATTCCCAGGTCCACCTGGTTCAAACACACTGACGGATCTGACTATGGTCTGAGTGCTAACACATAAGCATTTGCAATGGCAGACAATTGGCAACTGACAGGGGAGAAGTATATATAGCAGAGCGCTTCTCAGCGCCACCCAGTCCCATTCAACCAATCCCCTGCTGCGCTGGGATCAGCTGATTGACCTGATCAGCTGATCCCTCTCCTATTGGCATAAAGGGCCTACCTGTCAGCGCGCGCGCATAGCTCTCCATCTGTGTGCACTACTAGGCTCAGACAAACCAGACGCATGTCGCTGCGGAGAAACTGCCGGTCTGCAAGCGGATTCAGCCGCCCCGCTGTCAGTCCGCGCGGCGGTGTCTCCGCAATCCATTACACACTACACTCAACTAATCAATCACCTCTCTCACTCTGTCAAACACTAAGCCTGCGGCCTGGCTGGCTCTGTCTAACCCTCTCCACACAGCAACTACTAGTACACTACACTACAATCTATCACTCAAACTAACAATCTACTGTCACTCTCTCACAAATACATATAGCTCACACTCAATCTAATTCTCTCACACAGTCTTTAAAAAGACTATTGTTTTATGTTGAAACAACTGATATGGGTCTGTCTCTCCTCTCTTTACAACACCAGACTGAAACCCACAAGCTTCGTGACTGTCACACCTCTCTTACATACAAAATGGGTGGGATAGCTGATGATAGGTAGCTAGGAGCTGGTTGCTAATGTAGGATTGTTTGGTTTTTGTTAAGACTCTAATTGGTGCAGAAATTCCCTTTTTTAATGCAGAAATCATCATGTTTTAAGCTTCTGTGATGGGTCTAGCCCTTTTGATTGGCTAATGCCGCTTTTACACGTTTCTGTTTTAAATTCCGATGGAATTCCGCATAGAAATTCCACTATTTATGATTAGCGCTATAGCATTTCCGTTCCGGCTTAACGGAATGGAATTGCCAATTTCCGACCAAAATCGCGGAGAAATCTCCATTCCGCGGAATCCGACGAGCATCCCTAACTAAAACACATGCTGAACAAAAACGCCTTCAAGCGCGTTTAGGCGCATGTAAAACGGATGGGTCTGCTTATAAAAATGCACTGCAACACACTGAAAGGTGTTATGAAATGCGCATCAACGCATCAGTTTTTTATCATGTGCTCAAATACGTTTCTGAAGACACCCAATGTGAACAAGGCCTTAGTGATGGACCTGATGGCAAACTGCATACCGATACTGTATGTAAAAAGGACATATCAGCTCACACCTCATAAAGCCATGTCTCTAACTGTTGCATGTCTTCTCTATGTCAGTGCAACACACTATGGCCATCCATTATGGAGGGGTTGAGTAGTCATGGTAACCATACACAGAAGTGAACGAAAGAGGAAAATCCTCCCCATTCATTCCCCATCTTAATTATGATGAGCTTCCAAAATTTCAATTTTCATGTCTACGACTAGAAATTAGTATGCGAAAATCAGAATTCCATACAATACTGCATTGTCGCAAAATTTAAAGCCAACCACAAGACTCGAAAGTATTGAGCCAATCAGAGAATCAGAATTTTACCATGGAAATCAGAACACCGTGGAAATTTTAGGCCAATTACAAGATTCAGAAGTATTAGGTCAACCAGAGAATTGAGATGTGTACTGCGGTTATATGCATAATGGCATAAAACCACAAAATATAGTGGATTCCACAAAAAATACCTTTTAAAGAAATCTGTAACAAACCACCCCTTACCGGGGGGATACTCTGCATTCTAACGAGGCCTCCCCATGTCCTCTGGTGTCCCCGCAATCCAGCACTGCAGTCTCTGAACCATGGCAAAGTAAATATTTACCTGCACAGGCGCACTAGTGGCTGTCTGTTTGGGTTAAGGCGGAAATAGCCGGACCCGATTGGATCCGCTCTACTGCACAGATGTGAATCCTTTGCGCCCGTGCAATAGAGTGGATACGATCGGGTTTGGCTATTACTGCCTTACACGAATGAAGAGCCGTTAGTGCGCCTGCGCAGGACCGTGGAGAGATAAATATATTACAACTTGTCAAGCTTGTCGGGGGAGCATTTGGGGTGCCAGTGCTGGGTTCCCTGCAGCTACAGGGGATGGGACCCTGAGGCTTCCCCCTCCTGAGGTAAGTATCCCCCAAAGCAGTTTTTTTTAAGTACAGAGTCTCTTTAAAACACTTAACTTTATTAACAAAAATAGCAAAAAAAAAACCTTTTCACAAGATTCAAAAACTGGAACTTCAGATTTCTTTGGAACCCCACAGAAATCAGAAAGACACTTGTCAGAATTCTGGCAAAAAAATAAAATACTGAAGTTACTACATAAATGACAATATAGATGATAATATTAACAATGAATTTCACCACGCACCCATATTTCTGCTTGGGTGCTCGGTTGCCACTAATTACCATTAGTGTCAATGATGGCGCCCAAATTGTCCATTTACTGGAGACGCCAAAATTTCCTGTCTCCGCATAGTCACCCTATTCACCTTAGCTAACAATGAAAATTCCTGAATGGCATTAAAAGTTTTTTAATCACTCATTTCCTTCCACAGCACTAAAATATAAATTTTGGCAGAAGTTATGATTTAACGGAATGATACAATATTAAAAACAAGAAGGTAGAGTTATTTCAAAAGCTTTGTTGGGTAAAGGGGAAAAAAATATTCTGACTGGATTTTGAACCATTTTCTGAAATCTATAAGCAGGTTTGAAATAGCATTATTCTCCTCACCCAGGCTGACAGCTTGGTAGAATATTTGCTTCAAGGAAATATATTAAAAGAGACCGTTAACTCGGGGGACCATTCATTTTGGAAAACAGATCTTCCGGCTAAAGCTGTATGTCAAATCCTTCGTTAAATAGAGAGGGAAATAGAAGCCGGTTCTGAAGTGTCATTCTAGTGAAGGGCAGCTTTTGCACAACATTAAAATAATGTTAAATTAAGGTAAGAGCTGTTTCACAGAGTACATGGAGAAGGAAGCTGTATGAAAAGCTGATATCAATCATTTTCTGTACAGACTTCTCAACTGGATGCTTAGAAAACAAAAACAAAAAATATGCAGCGTCTCACAAATGAGAGTACACCTTTCACATTTTTGTGAATATTTTATTATAACTTTTTATAAGACAACAAAGAGGATATGTCAAAATTCTGCCCAATTAGACATTCTCCCTCCCCAAGATCATGGGCAGCAGGTGTGTTAAATTTGGTGCTAACACTTTCACACTCTTATACTGGTTACTGGAAGTTCAACATGGCACCTCATGGTATAGAACTCTCTGAGGATCTTAAAAGAATAATTGTTGCCTTGTATTAAATGGAATATAGGCTATAAGACGATTCCCAACAGCCTGAAACTGAGCTGCAGCATGCCAAGATATTGGTTTCACGGGACAAGTTAGACCCAGAACAGGCTTCACCATGGTCAACCAAAGAAGTTGAGTGCATGTGCTTAGCATCATATGCAGTGGTTGTCTTTTGCAAATAGACGTATGAGTGTTGGCAGCATTGCTGCAGAGGTTGAAGTGGTGAGGGGTCAGCCTGTCAATGTTCAGACAATACACCACCTGTAGGTACTTATCGAAAAGGGTTTGTATTATACTAGAGGAGGCGCTGCGGTAATGTACAAAAATCCCAAAAGAGTGTGGGGATTAGTTTACACACAAACACTATATCCACCAGAGCGTTCTATTCACATTTCTTCTTGCTGCTACCTTTAAATCTAGGTAGGAGTACCCAAATCCTACACCTCAGGGTCAAATATGTTAAATTAAATAAAGGAGCGCTGGACATAAAAAAAGGATCCTAAAATAATGCTCATGTATATTTTATTCAAGCAAAGTTCACATATAAAAGGATACAATATCCATACACACAATGCCTTACATACCACACACACTAAAGTGGGGACCACCTGATGTCCCAATACTAAAAAATATGTATAGGTATAAAAATTGCATATATATGCATAAAAAGACCAAATATATATATATATATATATGTATATATATATATATATATATAAATATATATATATATATCTATAGCTGCAGGTCTCAAAAAGGTCTAAAAACAATCCTCCAATGCTATGTGTATATAGATTGACACTTCCAAACGGTCACTTAAATAGCATGCTGAGGCTACATGCAATTCCACTAGTACTCTATGGTGCACACTGTAAAATACCTCCTGTGTATGAATCCTCACGATGACTACTGTAATCCATAGCTCTAAATTTTGTACCTCCTGCGCATCCGTGTGCTGAGTCTCCTGGAACTTGAGCAGGGTCCACTCCCCGTCACTGGACCGACAGGGTAAACCGCATCCACTATCCGGGCTGTGCACTCTGCGCTCTGGCAGTGTCTGGGATCCCCGCTGACGTCACTTCCTGGTCTCGTACTCCTGTGTTCCACCAGGCCGTACTTCCTTGCAGTCCACCACTAAACATTCAGCGCTGAGTTAGATGAAGCACTTGTATGTGGATTCTGACTTCCAAGACCAACACTATTGGTACTAGGTTCTTATGGGGCGCCCCTCCTAGCTAGATCAACATGTTTCGACGATCAAAGCGGTCGTCTTCCTCAGGATCAATAGTTTGGTCCTCCAGGTTGCCATATTTTGGCTTTTAAAGCGCTCCATTTTCCAATACTATTTCTTCATCAGGGATATATTGCAGCATTGTCTTCAACCCACCATACAGTATAAAACATTATAGATCATACAAAACCTTCTTTAATTAGGTGTGTGGATATTATAAATCCATATTCAGACAACAAAAGAAATGTTCATATAACATTATTTACTTAAAAAAGAGAACGAGACATCAGGTATTTTCCCCTTACATCAGGTAGTCCCCAACTTACAAAACATACATACCCTCTATTTCCCTAATCCTGTAACATGATCCTATCTATTTCATGAATCCAAAAGTATCCATCCCCTCATTAAGGCCCTTTGGTGCAATAGTGTCCAGTTCAAAAATCCATTTACTTTCATTCCTTAACATTTTAGCAATGAAGTCACCTCCCCATACATCTCTGTTTGTCAGACCCAAAACATAATATTTTTTGGTATTGAGGTCATAAAAGGGGTTATACGGGGAGGTGACTTCATTGCTAAAATGTCCAGGAAATAAAGTAAATGGATATTTGAACTGGACACTATCTCTCTCTCTCACACACACACACACACACACACACACACACACACACACACACACACACACACACACACACACACACACACACACACACACACACACACACACACACACGAAAAAAAAAAACAAATAGAACAATATGAGCCCTCAAAAGGGCTTTTGATTTGGGGTGCTTTCAGCAATCAGTAATAAACAAAAGCGCCTAGCTAACTGTCCCTGTCTCTGCAGCAATATCTCTGCCTTCCACTCACCACAGCAGCAGCATCAGACTGAGAACATGGTTGGCGCTGCTGCGTTTTTATAGAGGGGGGCAGGGGTCCATGGGTGAGTGCAGCCTGATTGGCTGCCATGTGTCTGCTGACTGTGATGTAGGGGGTCAAAGTTTAGCCCAATGACGAGGTATAGGGGGCGGATTGAACTGCCCTATCTGTTTGCTACTCACCGCGAACAGCTGATGTTTGCCGGGAACTGTTCGCCGGCGAACAGTTCGGGCCATCTCTAGTGAGGATGCCCCCCTCCCCCGAATCGGAATGATTCCACAGCACCCCACAATTTGAACCGCACATTATAGCAAACCCTCAGTATTGGTAGTCAGTTATTGGTGCCCCCAGTGTTGGTAGCTAGGTACAGTTGCCCCAGTATAGCTTAGCCAGGTACAGTTGCCCACAGTATAGGTTGGCCAGGCACTGTCTTCACTTCCTGTTTCTGCCTGGTGCTGCCCCAAGACTTCTGCCATCTGAGGAAGTCACCTCACTTGGCATCATGGGCGGACCGGGCCTGGGTGTACAACAATCTGTGAGGACCTCAGCCCTCAAGAACATGGAATTTGACACCTGTGCTATAGAGGGTTTCATTGGGATTTAAAGTGTGCTTTTAGAGAATGTAAAGTAAAATGGAATGCAAATTGGGCAATATCCTAATAAATTTTCTCTTGAGTTTTCTACAAGGAGATAATTTTTCATCTCATCCAAAAAATAATTTCTCAGTACTTAGCAATTGAAAAAGTACTAAAACGTAGGTAAAAAGATAATATCACTCTAATTTTTAGCAATTTCTTGTTTGGTTGGAACCTTAAAAGTATTTGATGGATAAAGTTTTAAAATACAGTATCTGCTTGGACAAAACTCCAGAGAAAAGTTAATAGGGTATGGGCCCTTGTGAGCAACTTGGAATTCAGAAAGTGCTCCCTAACAATTTTGACTGGCCCAGTTCCAAGCTGCATATAATTTGCATTCAAGTTGCATGGAAAATGAAAGTTTTTGCTTTTTGTTGTGTTTTAATCTCATTCACCATCTCGGCTTGCTAGTCACTCCTATTTCAAAGTTATCTTATGAACCTGCATAGGGATACTGATCTTGCAGGGGGGTCAGGTATAATATTTATAATTTCAATATGTGTCATTTAATGCATACATACATTTTTTTCTATGAAAGATCTGTTCAAACTTCCCTCACTTTAATAATACATAGATGAGGCGTACATCGCTGGTGAATTGGGCGCAGAGTGAGCGCTCAAATGCCCAGCAGCGTTAAATACTATTCCCCCTTCGAGCATTGAACGCTGAAACCACCTGCTTTATAAATGAGTGGGTAGACAGATAAATGGATAGATAGATAGATACTATAGATAGATACTGTAGATAGATAGGTATCGGTTGAAAAGGGCACCTGAGCTGCCTGTATGAAAAGGGCGCCACCATAGACATCAATGTTATTTCTGGAAATATGGGCTACAAGGTGTAGATAAGGGCGCCCGAGTTTTGATATGGGCTACACCAGGCACCTTTGTTGTAGCCGAAGTTTATATGGGCTACACCAGGCGCCTTTTGTTTTTTGTAGCCAAAGATTTTATATGGGCTACAAGCGCTGGAAGCCAAATTATTTCATTCCCCCACTATCCATGGCGGCATGGAGGGGGAATAGTAATTAACACATCCCGGAGTTTTTTAGTAGCTGAAGTTTTTATATGGGCTACACCAGACGCCTTTTTTTGTAGCCGAAGTTTATATGGGCTACACCAGGCGCCTTTTTTGTAGCCGAAGTTTATATGGGCTACACCAGGCACCTTTTTTTGTAGCCGAAGTTTTTATGGGCTACACCAGGCACCTTTTTTGTAGCCGAAGTTTATATGGGCTACACCAGGCGCCTTTTTTGTAGCCAAAATTGGTATAAATGGGCTCCACCAGGCGCCCTTTTTTACAGGTGCCCTTTTCATATAAACCCGATAGATACTGTAGATAGCATATGTACTTCTATTTATTCATCTGTTCAGGTAAAATGCTTGGCAGACAGCACTTGTGAAACATGTTAAATTTCACATTAGTTAATTCCAAGCCTTGCAAATTTTACATATTTTAATCAATCTTTGAATCACTTGTATTGATTTAAATCCCAATATAACAATATTAATATCACATTTTTTAACACAACTCTGTAATTGATCTGTGAAAATTTCTGAAACCATTAAGTTAACGTTTTAATCAACGATCATTTTACTGCTGAATTTTACTTATTTATTTTATTTTAACTTCTTTGAAGAAATGCATATTACAACCAGTATTCTTTTACACTTAAAAGAACATACAGTATACTCCACAATGCCGGACATGGGTAACAATAAAAAAAAACTCTACTGTTAAAATGGAGAATATATGTTTAAAATACAGTATGTATATATGGGTGATAGGGGATAGCGCAATTTTGGTTTTATATCAAGCTAGACTGTAATACCACTTTAAATATTTTACAATCACTTGTTGTGTCACTTATTGGTGGGATTTTATTGGCATTTTCCTTATGTAACAAAGCTTCTTGTTTTGATGTTTTGTAGTAAAAATAAACAGATTTTTTTAGAAGTATTAAATGATTTTTTATTTTTTTTGCTTTGCCCATACTTTTTCAATAGTTAGAAATTTTTGGAAAACGAATTTATGTAAATGGGAAGGGTGAAAGCAGATGGATGTTCAATTGTATTTTAGGGCTGCAATAGACTTCAAATTGCACTATAGAGTTAGAGATGCTCTTTGCAACTATGGTGGACTTGTCCTTATACCAAAGAATGAGTAAGCCCTTCATGTGCAGCAGTAGTTGTAGGTCAAGCTTTATGTGGTCTTTGCAGGAATTTAGGAGTGTGGGCCATGCTGTAGAGTCAGTTGACCTTATTTGGCACAAGCATAGATCCACTATAGTTGCAGGAAGCTTGGCAAAATCTTGTGAACAATTTTAAAGAGACTCTGTAACACAATTTTCAGCCTTATTTCTTCTATCCTATAAGTTCCTATACCTGTTCTAATATGGTCTGTCTTACTGCAGCCTTTCCTAGTTGCATAGTGGCTGTATTAGCTCTTATCTTCTTTCCTCTGACAGCTTTGTCAGACTCAGGCACTCTGCTTGTGATAGGATAGAAGCTATACACACCCTCTCCATGCCCCCTGCAGGCTCTGTGTGAGTCACAGACTGAGCTCCTCTCAGCCTATCACAAGCTGGTTAGCAGCCATGTCTTTTGTTTGTAAATACTGCCTAAAACTGGCAATTACAAGCCAGGATTGCAGCAGGGAGTGGCAGAAATAGCACAGAGGGGCCCAGGAGAACATAATGAATAGAATGGTATGCTTTTTATTGTAAGAATTTTAGAGTACAGATTCTCTTTAAGCCCATAAGACCATAAAAAAACAAAAATTGGCCTAATATTCCTTCCAACGGGCCAAACATGACCTAATGTTTATGCACAGGAAAACCTAAAAGTTGATCCTGCATGTAGATACATCTGAGTGATCAAAGTTGTCTGTTTTTGTGAGCGTTTTCTGCACAGGAAAGCTGAGAACCAATGTTGATCCATAGGCTAGTGCACACTTGAATCAGTTTTTCCCATGCAGAAAAAAAAAAACGACAGCAGTGAAGCACTGCACACATTTCCTATATCAAATACATTAGCTTCTGTAAAAAAAAACATGCATGGTTTCCCACATGCAGACACACATGGTGTGCAGAGAACACATAAAGAAAAATGCACTCAGAAAACAGTCAAGTGTGAACCCTCTTCCAGCCTTATTCTGGGTACACACGATACGTTTTTCCGCTTGATTTTCCATCCAATCGTTTTTTCCGCTCGACTCTGCGCTCGATTCTCTTATCTTCCACTCGTTTTTCTTATCATTTTCCTCTCACTTCTATGAGAAATTGACCCCAAAAAACAATCAGAAGGAATATGTCGGAAATTATCTATCGAACCCAGCTATCAAGTGTAAAAACATATGGTGTATTCCCAGCATTAGAGTAAACTCATAAACTCCATATCTCCTTGACTTGGGGCCACACTTGCCCATGCAGGAAAGCATCAGTTTTCTGCCATGGGCATTTCCGAGTTATTTCCTTCTTTTGCGTTTTTCAGTTGCATTTTTATGTGTTTTTTATGCGTTTTCATTTGCCTTTTCTAAAGAAAACCTGTAACATCAAAAAGTTCCCCTGGGGGGTACTCACCTCGGGAGGGGAAAGCCCCAGGGTCCCAATGAGGCTTCCCACGCTGTCCTCCGTCCCTCGGGGGTCTCGCTATAGCCCTCCGAATAGCGGTGATGTAAATATTTACCTTCCCGGCTCCTGCGCAGGCGCTGTGGCGGCTCTCGGCTCCGAAATAGACGGAAATACCTGATCGCCGTCGGGTCTGCTCTACTGCGCAGGCGCAAGTCTCCAGCGCCTGCACAGTAGAGCGGACTCGACTGAGATCGGGTATTTCCGTCTACTTTGGAGCCGAAAGCCGAAACAGCTCCCCCGCTGGAGCCTGGAAAGGTAAATATTGAACAAGCTGTGGGATCTGTTGGGCCACTGTTCAGAGGGCTGCATGGGACAGAGGACGACGTGGGAAGTCTCATTGGGACCCTGAGGCTTCCCCCTCCCGAGGTGAGTACCCCCAGGGGAACTTTTTGATGTTACAGTGTTTTTTTAAGCAATATTCATGTTTAACAAGTAAAAAAATTAATTTATTCATTTTTACCTAGTTTTCCTAAAACACGTGTGTTTTTTTTCCCCATAAGAAACCATTGCAGGTTTGGATACAGTATGCAGAAAGAATGAAGTTACTGAGCATCTTTTACAAACAAAATTAAGATTTTTTTTTCAAAATGTCATATTATGATTTTGTGAATTACAATGCGAAATAATGATAATGTGAAATGTGTGCTTGTTACTACTCATATGTGTAATGACATCATAGCATGTTTCATGTTGGAGAACATGCTCTGGAATGATGAGTGCGTGGAGAAAGAGATCAGGTAGGAAGAATATGGAGATCAACTGTGTCAGCCATGAAGAGAAACTGAATGGTTACAGACCTGGCATTTTTTTTATGGCAGTGGCAACCAAAAAAGGGGAACATATGCCAATTGGAAAGAGGCATTTGGCAAGTAAGTATGCATGTTTATGTAAACACTTCCCTTTACCCCACCCCCATGCCATGACCATGTCAGAACCATTGCTGTAAAACTTAAAGTGCCATGTAATCAAACTATGTATAGGTCCAATTTAAAGACACTTTTTAACCACTTAAGGACCAGCGGTCTCTGGGCACTTAAAGACCAGAGACCGCTGGTCCAATCCCGACGAAATCCCGACGGATCGCCGCACATACCCGCCGCAACCGCCGTCATCGCCGCTCGCCGAGACCCTCAGGACATAGACTCTACCATCTCTATGACGGCAGAGTCATGTGAGCAGGACAGGAGCCGCTTTCATTGGCTCCTGACCCTGTTTTTCAATGTAAGCCAATGGGAACGGCTTACATTGAAAGACAAGGTCAGGAGCCAATGAAATCGGCTCCTGACCGGCTCACATGACTCTGCCGTCATAGAGACAGGCAGAGCCTGTGAGATGCGGCGAGAATCGTCGGGTTCGAGCGGCGCGATCGGCGGGTAGCGGCGGAAACGGTGGATGCGCGCTGCGGACAGTGATTGAGATCTACGCCCTGCCAGCCAGGAGCCCACCAAAACAGGGCGTAGATCTCAATCACTGCGGTCCGAAAATGGTTAACAAATAGGAATGGGACAAAAGCTGAATATTTACTATTAAATTGTTATAAGTGCAAAGTTTAACAGTCAGACACATCTGTTCTTTTAAGTTTTCTTACCTCTTCAAATTCAGATTTTGTTTTACTAGTGGTGGAGTTGAAAAAATGCCTTTTTGCTGCCTAACTTGTTACTGGCTGTAAGGGACTTACCTCCAGGATCCAGTGACGTGGCCGTCTCTGCCAATAGCAGGTAACGTCCTGGCATTTCCGCATGTTAGCAGCCATCCTCCGCTGGTGACGCGCACACTGGGGATCGATGTCTCGCTCCTCTCAGCCGCAGTATGGTCTGAGGCAGAGACAGAGGTAGTATCAGCTGACAGGATAGTCAGCTGAGAGCTGACACTTAGGCAGGGGTTTATTTAATAAATATAAATATGGTGGATGCTGGCCTGTCTGGGATTGGGCCCTGGTCTCTCGCGTCAGCGGTGATGCCCTTGACCAGTGTGCTATAGCTGACACACAGTCAGGATGTTTTGCTGGTCAGTACTGGTTAGTCAGCTGACATCTATTGCCACCCGTGTCTGCTGATCTCTCTGTCAGGTCAGCTGACACTTAAACAGGATTAATGCCTGTGTGTGGTTGGCTGTAGAGTGCATGTGGCCGGCCACCGATTGGATGCTGTCAGTATTTAAACCTTGCTGTGACAGATGCATGTTGCCCGTGATAGCTCTAGCTTGCTGGTTGCTGGGTGCTCTGTATACCTGCTCTTGTTATATTGGATTATCTGGATTTCAACCTCTGCTTGTTTACTGGACCTCCCTTGTCTGCTGCCTGAACCGACCTATTGCCTTGATTATCATTATAACTGTTTGCTGCCTGGTTTGACCTCGGATACGTTCTATGACCTCTCTTCTGCCTAGCCCTCCTGTACTGCGATATCTTTGTTTACCTGTGTATGACCCTGGACTGTTGCTGGACTTTGCTACTCTGTGTTCTTGTTTAGGCCTGGAAGTTTATTTGCTCACCCTGCATTTAGCTCCAATACCTTGCACACTAAAGGCCTGGGTGTAACCGAAGTCTGGTAGGTGTTGTCTCTCACCTTTCGTTCAAGCGGGGACGTGCCACATAGGGTGAAGCATGTGGAGGTAGATTGGGGCATTGGAGCTGATTCGTGAGTGGCCTGATACTGGCAGTAGATATTCATAAAACTGTCATATGTTGACAAAGCCTGTTATAGGCAAAAAATAAACTAAAGTATTTCTTAACTGGGAATCAACAAAAAGGGGCATTCAATAGAGAGCCCTACCAAAGTTTGTGCACTTTTTTGTGTTTATCAGAGTGGGGCCGAAACTCCGATTTTCGGTTCGCGAACCGGGTTCGCGAACTTCCGCGGAAGGTTCGGTTCGCGTAAAAGTTCGCGAACCGCAATAGACTTCAATGGGGATGCGAACTTTGCAAAAGAAAAAAAATTATGCTGGCCACAAAAGTGATGGAAAAGATGTTTCAAGGGGTCTAACACCTGGAGTGGGATACATGGCGGAGTGGGATACATGCCAAAAGTCCCCGGGAAAAATCTGGATTTGACGCAAAGCAGCGTTTTAAGGGCAGAAATCACATTGAATGCTAAATGACAGGCCTAAAGTGCTTTAAAACATCTTGCATGTGTATACATCAATCAGGTAGTGTAATTAAGGTACTGCTTCACACTGACACACCAAACTCACCGTGTAACGCACCGCAAACAGCTGTTTGTGTAGTGACGGCCGTGCTGGACTGGTGCGCACCATGGCGAGAGTGCAGTGGCGGGTTCACTGAACAGGAATACAGTGGCGGGTTCACTGAGCAGAACAGGTATGCAGTGGCGTGTTCACTGAACAGTACAGGTATGCAGTGGCAGGTTCACTGAACAGAACAGGTATGCAGTGGTGGGTTCACTGAACAGAACAGGTATGCAGTGGTGGGTTCACTGAACACAACAGGTATGCAGTGGCGGGTTAACTGAACAGGTATACAGTGGCGGGTTCACTGAACAGAACAGGTATACAGTGGCAGGTTCACTGAACAGTACAGGTATGCAGTGGCGGGTTCACTGAACAGAACAGGTATACAGTGGCGGGTTCACTGAACACAACAGGTATGCAGTGGCGGGTTAACTGAACACAACAGGTATGCCATGGCGAGTTAACTGAACAGGTATACAGTGGCGGGTTCACTGAACAGAACAGGTATACAGTGGCAGGTTTACTGAACAGAACAGGTATACAGTGGCGGGTTCACTGAACAGAACAGGTATGCAGTGGCAGGTTCACTGAACAGGTATGCAGTGGTGGGTTCACTGAACAGGTATGCAGTGGTGGGTTCACTGAACAGGTATGCAGTGGTGGGTTCACAGAACAGGTATGCAGTGGCAGGTTCACTGAACAGGTATGCAGTGGTGGGTTCACTGAACAGGTATGCAGTGGTGGGTTCACAGTACAGGTATGCAGTGGTGGGTTCACAGAACAGGTATGCAGTGGTGGGTTCACTGAACAGGTATGCAGTGGTGGGTTCACAGTACAGGTATGCAGTGGTGGGTTCACAGAACAGGTATGCAGTGGTGGGTTCACAGAACAGGTATGCAGTGGTGGGTTCACTGAACAGGTATGCAGTGGTGGGTTCACAGTACAGGTATGCAGTGGTGGGTTCACAGAACAGGTATGCAGTGGTGGGTTCACTGAACAGGTATGCAGTGGTGGGTTCACAGTACAGGTATGCAGTGGTGGGTTCACAGAACAGGTATGCAGCCAGGAACAAGCTAAGCCTAACTAATCTTTCCCTATGAGAGACAGTCTGCAGCAGCTCGCCCTACTCTCACTAACGCAGGCACACGAGTGAGCGTAATGGCCGCCGCTGCCTGCCTTTTATTAGGGGGGGAGTGGCTCCAGGGGCTAGTGTAGCCTAATTGGCTACACTGGGCCTGCTGACTGTGATGTAGAGGGTCAAAGTTGACCCTCATGGTGCATTATGGGGCGAACCGAACTTCCGCAAAACTTCGCCTGCGGGACGCGAACGCGAACCACTGAAGTTCGCATGGAACCGTTCGCAGGCGAACCGTTCGGCCCAACTCTAGTGTTTATGTAATGTGTGGTGAATTACCTGTTTAGTATTATTTGTAATTTCTGTTGTTAGAAGCACGCAAAATAAATCTAAGGAGAAAAAAGTGCACAATTAGGTTAATTTGCAGAAATAATGGATTTTCTCTATACAGCAACATCAGTACACCAGCAATATGCTTAGCAGCAAACACACTGGTAACTAGATTAATCAATGATGATGTTCATACTTTTTGTTTTTCTTCCATTCATTCCTTTAGTGATCATTTTTTTTCTTAATTGATTTCCACTGATAATGATGTTGGATGTCCGAATTGAAAGCAGATATGAAAATGCGAAACATTTACCAAGGATCCTCTTGGAAAAGACAACTAAATATATCTCAAGAATGGCAAAAAGCAAAGTTAAAGCCTAAAAAAACACAAAAACCTGCTTTGGCAGGTCAGCCACAGTGGAGGGAGAGAGAAAGAAAGAGAAGTAAAGCCTGGTACACACATAGTTACATAGTTACATAGTTATTTTGGTTGAAAAAAGACATACGTCCATCGAGTTCAACCAGTACAAAGTACAACTCCAGCCCGTCCCCCACATACCCGTGTTGATCCAGAGGAAGGCGAAAAAATCCCCACAAGGCATGGTCCAATTAGCCCCAAAAGGGAAAAATTCCTTCCTGACTCAAGATGGCAATCAGATAAAATCCCTGGATCAACATCATTAGTAGTGATGGGCGAACAGTGTTCGCCACTGTTCGGGTTCGCCCAGATTTTGGCCTGTTCGGGTTCGGTTCGGCACCCCCCGAACACCTCATGGTGTTCGGGATGGTGCTCGGCCACGCTGCCCGAACCCAAACAGGCCTTCTTTGTTCGGCCGAACACAGCCGTGTCCGGCCGAACATAGCCCCCTATAGGGTCCCAGAATAAAGTGAGAGCATGCCCCGAGCGCGGGGGGGGGGGGGAGGGTCGGAAAGCTCTCCCTTCTGCTGGACCCTATAAAATTAAATCTAAGTCAAACTGAGCCGTGTTGAAGAAGCCAGTCATCCTTTTGCACTTTGGACACGCATACATTTCTCTGTGGAGCAGGAAAGTTCTGCCCCTTGTTGCTTGAGTGACATTTGCAGGGGAATTGCTATATGGTACCAAAAGTCATTATGTCTTTATGCTGGGACCCTATAGGGGCCCCAAAGGGACATGTTCGGGTTAAGTTCGGGGTTCGGCCCGAACATGCTGAATATCGGGGGCATGTTCGGCCGTACCCCCCCGAACCCGAACATCTGGATGTTCGCCCATCACTAATCATTAGGCATTAACTAGTAATTGTAGCCATGGATGTCTTTCAACGCAAGGAAAGCATCTAAGCCCCCTTTAAATGCAGGTATAGAGTTTGCCATAACTACTTCCTGTGGCAATGCATTCCACATCTTAATCACTCTTACTGTAAAGAACCCTTTCCTAAATAAATGGGTAAAACGTTTTTCCTCCATGCGCAGATCATGTCCTCTAGTCCTTTGAGAAGGCCTAGGGACAAAAAGCTCATCCGCCAAGCTATTATATTGCCCTCTGATGTATTTAAGTAAGTAAGATGCTGTAGTTAACTAAGTAAGATGCTGCAGGCCGATTTATTTAAAAAAATTTATGTTATTGAAATTTTTTTATAACAACAAGAAAAACAATAACAGCATTTCTCCCAACAGTTCCAAAAGGCTGATTTATTTGAAAAAAAAATGTAATTTCCTAGATACAATATTTTCTTGCTACTAAGTATCAAACTTAGGCAAGGTGCAAACACACAAATTAGGCACCACTACACATATAGTAAAATTCAATTGGCCACTCGCGATTTTAATTTTTCCCATTCCACTTTATTTTTATGTGCAGGGAGCACAACAAGCGAAACGCATACAGAAAAATGTCCGCTTTTTTCTCTACATACTCGTACATTGCTAATTCTGCTGCAGTTTAGCACAGGAAAAAAAATGGCACAAAAAACAAAGAATCATGCTTAAAAAAATACACACAAAAATGTGATGCAGAAATAAAAAATAATCTGTGATATTCCACAGTGTAATATTTTAATATTTACAAGGCTCAAGCACTGTAGCGCAAAATAAGCAAAATAGGCAGCGCATAAGGCAGTTTTAATTCCATTTTCCCCCACTAGATGGCAGTATCTGAAGGCAAGATAGATAGCACAAGACTCATGCTGTTCCTGTCCTGTTAGTTAGCTCAAAGTCATAAGATTGGAATATCACAAGACTGCAAGGGTTTAAAGGGACCTGGAGCAGAGGAGTAAAAACAGGGAAATCTGAACTTACCTGGGGCTTCCTCCCACCCCCTGTAGCCCAAGAGGTCCCTCTGTGTCCTCAGGGTTCCCTCTGTGATCCCGATTCTGGCTCTGTTAGTTGCACGACTTCTACCAAAGTCATGCTTTGTCATCAGCTGCCCATGTGCGGGGCTCAATCACTTGCCCATGTAGCTCAATCACACGCCCATTGCCATAAGTGTCTCGCACATGCGTGGCCTTGAAAAGACTGAACTGCGCATGCACAATATGCTTACAGCAATAGGCGCATGACTGAGCCAGGTGCACAGATGGGCTGCATATGCACAGTTGCGCATGACTTTGGCCAAAGTCACGCACGTAATGGGGCCACCAACTAGGCCATGTAGGGGACCCAGAGGATGCTGAGGGACCTCGCTGGCTATGGGGGCTGGAGGAAGCCCCAGCTAAGTTCAGACTTCCATTTTATTTTTTTGCCCAGGGTTCCTTTAAAGACTAGTAAACTCGTCATGGTTATTTGCTCCAAGAGAACTCATGCACATTGCTGAAAAGGGTACACAATATTGGGTGACAAATATATACAAAATTAATGCCTAGAACAGGAACTTATATAATACAAGTAAACATATACAAAATTAACAAATGCTACAATAACAACATTCAAAAGTACAATTACAATGTTGTTCTGGTAAAACCAGTACAGAAAAGTAAAAATAATAGATAAATAAAACATTCTAGAAGACAGAGGTGCTATGGTGACAAAGAAACTGAGGAGGCAACCAGTCCTTTGACCTTTAGTGCATAAGGAACCAGATGTGGATACATGTTCAGAGAAGGACAAGGGCCATTCAGACACTTGTACAAAAAGGTGCATTAATAAGGGCAAGCTTGGAGATACCATGCCTCGCACCATGACAGACATGGCATGAAAGAGAGTTCCAAGAAAACAGTCATACTCGTGAGAAATCTTGGCTGTAGCATTAGAATCAAACAAATCCTACAATACATACAAAGGACAAAATACAAACAACATTTTTTTATTGATTTATGAGAAACCTGTATACAATCCCCAGATATTGGGGGGTCCCTCTACAAGATGTCGTTGGACATTTTTACTATGTACATTTATTATGTACTGTGTGTTAGATATTTCATGGAATAACATATTATTATGACCAGATCAGTACTCACCATAAAAGTATATTGTGTTCATGCCTCATATTCTTAAATTTTATTCTGTATAGAAACAAGACTTAACAATAACCTTTAGGTTACAGTAGTGCTGATAATTGGCAACTGAGCAATTAGACAGACCTGTCTGTTCTAATCTCTTTCTCCCTCCTCCTGTCAAATATTCCACTCTGTCACTTAGGGCCTGTACACACTGAAAATCACAAGCGTTTTTTTACATAAAATTTCTAATTGCGATTTTTGTGCGCTTGCGATTTTGTTGAGGCTATCTTTCTCTGGTTTCCTGATTGTTTACCTAAAAACAGAGTGAAAATCACATGCATTGCGTTTTTCAGACGCTTTTTCAAATGCAGCGCTTTTCCTGATTTTTCAAAAGTCTTTGCAATTAAATAATGCATGCGATTTTAAAAGCACAGCTCAAGCGACGCAGTGTGTACATACCCTTAGAAAAAGCACAGCAGTCACTGTGATTGCTTTTTCTAAAAAAAACCAGTGTACCAGTGTGTACAGGTCTTCAAGATTGTCATGATTTTTCAAAATATCTTGCGATTTTAAAAATGCAGTGCAAAAGCAGCAGTGTGTACAGGCCCTAAATCCACAAACTGGGAGTAAACCCAACACTTATTCTCAAATTGGTGAAGCAATTTCACAAGTTAATCCTCTATTAATAAAGCAAGCCTGAACTGAAAATACACTTTTAAGATGAATAGTTTTATGTGTAGTAGCAATGGTAAATAGGAGTTTCCTGCAGCACATGTTCTTATTTTTAGTTTAGCTACTTCCTGCAAAATAGAAGTCTAATGTAAATAGGAAATTTAAATAAATGACCGTTCTGCCAAAGTGCATATGCCTGCACATGCACATGCATTGATACCCTTCAGTCCATGGCATGAAGTGATTAAGAGCTGTCATTTTAATTAGAAGTGTGAACAGCAGCTTTATGAGCCTAAAGTAGAATGTAATTCATACAGCTGCCAGGGGAAAGAATAAATCAACATTTGAAATTATCAGCACTCTGTTGTTATCACAACTGCAAGTGGCAGAGAGAAGGGGAGAGAGCCAGCGTCACCCCAAGCAGGAGCCATCGCGATTCGCTGCTTACAATGGCTTCAAACTTGCTTAGTTGAAGCTGCCGTGAAAGGCGTATCGCTCCCCTCTCTCCCTCTTCCCTTCTCTCTGCCACTAGCGGTAAGTTCTTCTTGTGCACTAACACCTATTTGAACAACGCTGCACGCTACCATTCTTGTTAACCGCACTGTTGCACTTTTCCTTGCTGATCTCTTAACCTCCCTGGCAGTTCATTTCTTTTTGGATTGATGGGTCTAAAAGTGGTACATTTTATTCAAGTCAGGGCAGGCGGAAGGCAGAGGTCAGAGCAGGCTGCAGCCAGGCAGAGAGTAGTCAAAATCCAGGCAGAGGTCAGTGCAGGTGGCAGGCAGAGAGTAGTCAAAATCCAGGCAGTGGTCAGTGCAGGCGGCAGGCAGAGAGTAGTCAAAATCCAGGCAAAAAATCTGTAACAGTAAGGCAGATCAGCAGAAGCACTTAGCTCAGAAGCAGTTGGGAATAAAATGGCTATATTGGTAACATTCTGTGCTATCAAATGAGCGTATCTGCCATCTCTGCCATTGCAGTCATGTGACACAGGAGAGAGATCAAATTACAACTTGTGATTAGAGACAAATGAGTGGGAATTAGACAGGCTAAACTCTACATACATATGAGGTGCATTTCTCTATGTTTTCCTTCTGTCCTGTCCAAGAGTACTAGTCCAGAGGGGGAAATAAACAGGCTTAACTCTCTACATACATACAGGGTGCATTTCTCTATGTTTTTCTTTTTTCCTGTGCAAGAGTTCAGGTCCACTTTAAATTTCCACACCGCTGCCCGATGATGTCACACTGCACATGTACCACTGTACGTGTACCACCATACACGTTACAGGGGCCAATCAGCTGCACCGCCGCTGATTGGCCCCTGGGATCCAGGATGCAGAGAGAACATGAGTCCTGGCGCCGGCAGAACAGACAGGGAGTGCTCGCAGCAGCGCCAATCGCCGTGTAGGACCCAGCTAAGCTTTTAGGGCTGTGTTGTTAGCTAAGGTTACCGCTCCCAGCATCTTTTTCTATACCGCCAGGGAGGTTAAAGGGACTTTATGCACTTTAGCATGTGGACACTTTGTTGTTTGTTTCTAGTGGCCCCTTGTTGTCACTATTTCTTCACTCATTTAGTTACATGCTCCAGCACTTCTCTGGGAATGTATTTTCCTTCTGGTCAGTCAGGTTGGTCATTTCTATGCACTGACACTTTCTGTGGCCCCGCTGTGGCAGGCACGTGCAGAGGGGGGTGCTCTGGGTGCCTAAGCACCCCCTTTTTTAAAATACCCATAAAAAGGCCCCTTTGGCTGTGAAAAATAAGCCCTGCCCCCGGCATGATATAAGCCCTGCCACCACCATGGTAAGCCCCACTCACCACCGGTGGGAAGCTCCTCCCCATCTGGGACACTTTGGACTTACCGCTTGTGGCAGAGAGAAGGGAAGAGGGAGAGAGGGTAGCGATACGCCTTTCACAGCAGCTTCAACTGAGCAAGTTTGAAGCCGTTGTAAGCGAATCGCGATGGCTCCTGCTTGGGGGGACGCTGGCTCTCTCCCCTTCTCTCTGCCATTTGCAGTTGTGATAACAACAGAGTGCTGATAATTTCCCAGCACCCAGTACAGGCATGTCACCAAGTATTCGCACACATATCACACCCAGTACCTTCACCCAGCATCCAGAACACGCACCCAGATCTCACATGGCACTACATACCTGCAATCAACACCTGCATGTCACTTGATACCCACCCATAGCCAGATCCCTTGTGACACCCTATACCTGCACCAAGAACCCACATGGCACCCAGCATCTGTATTCATCAGCACCCACATGACAACCAGTACACCCCTAGTCAGAAATGAGAAGGGGGAACATACGCCCACTGGTGACAGGTCCGACTGACTCCACACCGTTGCATGCAGCCAATGCTTTTGACACTGAATGTGTGTCAAGTGGACGGGCTCAGGGATATGGTTTGGGACAGTTGGAGGAGAACCATGGGGAAGGGGGTGAAGGTCACATATCACTGCATGGCAAGGGGGTTGGGGGGGGGGGTACTACTGTGCATTTGGGGGGGGGTGAGGCCCCTTTTTTAAATTTGAGCACCCCCCATTTAAGGACCCTCTGCACAGCCCTGTGCTGTGGTATTCTATTGTACACCTATATAATATACTATATTACTATCTCATTGTATTCATAGAGGAGATTGGCCCGCTATTAACCCTCCTGGCGGTATGAAAAATTCCGCCAGGAGGCAGCGCGGCAGTTTTTTTTTTTTTTTTTAAATCATGTAGCGAGCTCAGGGCTCGCTACATGATAGCCGCTGCTCAGCGGCATCCCCCCGCCCTCTTCGATCAGGAAATCCCGTTCAAAGAACGGGATTTCGTGAAGGGCTTCTCCCGTCGCCATGGCGACAGGGCGGGATGACGTCACCGATGTCAGCGACGTCGTGACGTCATTGGGAGTCCCGATCCACCCCTCGGCGCTGCCTGGCACTGATTGGCCAGGCAGCACACGGGGTCAGGGGGCGCGTGCCGCAACGGATAGCGGCGATCGAGCGCGGGGCGGCGGCAATCAGTGTGCTGGCGCAGCTAGCAAAGTGCTAGCTGCGACTAGCAAAAAAAATTAAGGAAATTGGCCGAGCAGGGCTGGAGAAAACCTCCTGCGCGGCTTACCCCGAACTAGGTTCGGGGTTACCGCCAGGAAGGTTAATCATTGCGCAACAGTATATACATTTATTTGTATACACCTCGGCATATATCGTGTTTTTAATTGTGTTTTCATTAATTCTTATTAAATGGTGTTTCAATAAAGCTCATTATTGGATTTGAACATGAAGTCTGGTGCAGTTTCATGGGATCTACTTCTTCTTTTTGGTTGTGCATAGATCATTGACACAGGGATTAGATCAAGGAATGGAAACTGAAGTCCTGCAGGACGTAGATATACCGTCTCAGGAAAGATAAGTGGTTAAAGGCCAAATGACCTGAGATGGATAAGGAGGATGCCATGGGCTTGATTCACAAAGCGGTGCTAACTGTTAGCACGCCTGTGAAAACCCCCTTAGCACGTCTAAACAAGCTTTTTGCGCATAAAACTTTACGCGCGCAAAACTTTATGCGCGTAAAACTTTACGCGCGTACTGCACAGAGCGCAGGGAGCACCGTGCGAAGTGCCCATTAAAGCCTATGGGACTTAGCACGCGTAAAACTTTGCGTGCGTAAAACTTTATGCGCGCAAAATTAGCGCGCGATCTGATTGAGAAATCCGGTGCTAACCTACTTAGCACCCTGGTTAGCGCGTCTAAAGACTTTAGACGTGCTAAGTAGGTTAGCACCGCTTTGTGAATCAAGCCCCATATCTGTTTCCTTTTAAACAATGCACATTACCTGGCTGTCTTGCTGATTCTCTGCCTCTAATACTTTTAGTCATAGCCCCTGAGCAAGCAAGCATGCAGATCGGATGTTTGTCTAAATTTGACTGCATTTACCGCATGCTTGTCAAATCAAATCAAATCATAAATAGCTTTATTGGCACGACCAAGCTTCAATACAGGCATTGCCAAAACAGGGGGAATGAGGTACATGGGATGGGGTGGGGGTGCAGTGAGTTAGCAGTTCGTGGACATTTTTTTTTGGGGGGGGGGGGGGGGGGGTTACAGTTCATTTATGCTCCTCTCAGTCTGTGGCATGCTGTGACATAGTGTGCAGCGATTGTCACTGTGGATTTCTCTTCTCCTAGTAGAATGCAGTGTTTTCTCTCATCCTCTAATGTGTGAAAGTCTGGAAATAGTTTCATCAGTTTCTTTAAGAAGGTTTCCCTGGTTGCGGTATATTTGTCTCAGGTGTCTGATTCAGATACTATTGATGCAAGAAAGATCAGCAGGATGCCAGGCAACTGGTGTGGAAAAAATATGGCAGCCTCTAATCCCTCTCAGATCAGTTGGTCTTTAAATGATGGTGGTCCCTGAAGTCAAGAAAAAAAAATACTTTACCTTATTTCAGCCAGAGTGCCTCTTAGTATGGTTAGATGACAGCTTAGAGTAGAGGTTTTATTTTTGTATAAGTAGAGGCATAGTGTAAAACCAAATGTCAGCTTTAAAGAGACTCTGAAGTCTTAAAAATTAACACTTTTTTTAGCCAGACTTTTTTTTAATTAATAGCACTGCTGAAATGCTGCGATTCCACAGCAAAACGAGGGCTTACTCACCCCAAAATCCACAGGATAAGTTGTGGGGCTCCTTCCTGTTAGAGGCAGAGATGTGAGCAGTAGCTCTGCCTATCCTCACATCAATCCCGGCTGATCACCGCCTCTCTCCCGCCCCTCTCAGTCTTTTTTCACTGAGAGGGGCAGGGGAGAGTCAGAGATTTGCAGTGGATTGATGCGAATGGAGGCAGAGCTGCAGCTCAAAGCTCCAAAATCCATGACCAGGAAAGTTGCGTTTTTTTGCCCCGGTATTTGGGGGTGATTAAGCCCTCATTTTGCCGCGGGATAGCGGCGTTTCATCAGTACTATTAATTATAAAGAATTCTGGCTAAAAAAAAAGTGTTAATTTTGAAGGCTTCAGAATCTCTTTAAATATCTAGTTAGAGACAGATGTCCAGCAAGGTCAAGTGATTCCTTATCAAGAGTAACGATAATTACCTTTAAAGAAAATAATAACAAACGCTACTTTCATGTTTGACAATTAATTTACTAATGAATATATTCCCTTAATTTATAATAAAGTTATATTGACCAGAGATAATTCAGCACTGATATTCATCTGAATTATTTTTATTGTTGAAGACTTCTATTAAATAAATTGGAAAGGATTAATTTTGCAAGATGAGATTGTCACAGACTGCTGCATAAACTAGATTCATGTCAGCACTAAATTTAATTATTGATCGCAATACAATAGTGCTGAGAATATCAATCCCCAAACAGCTTCCAGTAACTCTCAGCAAATTCCAAATATAGAGCTCAAGTGAAAGTGTGATTGCAAACGACTACATTTTTAATAAATATTTCATTAACAATTTCAAAATCCAATTTATCATTCCATACTGTCCAGTTATGACTTGCTCTATAGACATAATTTCATTAATATGCTAGAGGCTATGTATGATGTTTACAGATTTATTGTCAGTTCAGTACGGACAGTATTGCAGTTTTAATGAATTATACCTATGTAGAATTGTTATTATCAAACACCATGATAGAATTTAATGAAAGCCATGCTCAGTCTGGTTCTATTAAATTATACATAAAATAAGCTCAGTTGAATGAAATTTCTAACTTCAGCATGCTAGTCTTGAACAGATCTCTGTGTTGAGCTCAAATCTTTGCCTAAGTCATTTTATTTTTCATCAAAATGTACATTTTCGTCTGACATGAAATTATCACAAAAGTATAATGAATGTATCTAAGAATTGCATTTTTGTGATAATTAAAACCTTTTTTTGAAAATGCTCTTTCTTGTGCCCATTGACTTCGAAGTATTTGGCAAAAATATGTTTTCAGAAGCTGCTATATTTTCACGAGTCCAATATTAAACCTTGAGTCTCACCTCCGCTAACCTTCGCTAGGTAGCTTCAGCTGGTGCTCCTCTCCTGCAAGTACTGCAGGTACACCACTCCTGCAAACCAACACACTTCAACACATGTGTGTTGTTGCTCAATAAAGAAGTCAAACGCAAGTTTGGAGCCCGTGGAGTGCCTTCTTCTATGTATTGGAGTATATTTTCACGAGTATTTTCTGTAATGCAGGAACATTCATAAATTGCTAATTTTTCCACATGCATTAAAAATAGGAGGTTGAACTTGGGCTTTAAAGTAAAACTAAAGTGAAAAAAGTCAGATACTCACCTATCAAGAGAGAAGGCTCTGAATCCTATAGAGCCTACCTGTTCGTTTCAAAGTCTCCTCGTTCAAGCGCTGTCAGCCCCGTTGCACGTATTCAACCCAATGGTCGAATATGCCTTTTGGGAATCCTTGGAAGCCTTTGGAAGCACATGGATACCAAAGTGCTTCTGAAGACGGGCTTCTCCGTACTGCGCATGTGCAGAATGGAACTGCCTGTCTTCAGAAGCACTCAAGGACACAAGTGCTTCTGAAGCTTTTTGAGGGCTCCCGAAGGTGACATATCTGAGCCAGGAACAGCACTGGCATGCTGGGTCCATAAGAGGAATGAAATGGTTCTTTAGGATCTAGAGCAGGGGTCCCCAAACTGTGAGGATCCGCTCGGCTGCCTGCGCAGGCAGGCAGCTTTTTGACCACTGTTCAGGTCTGCATTCTGCAGGTCTCTGGAAGAGAGACCTTTTGTCAGTTTTGCAGCTTGCTGCTGAGGAATTTGCATACGTTTGTCATGCAGATTGCCTAGCCACATCCTTTGGAGGTTTGTACTATAAATACCATGTGATATCACAGACCTGGGCTGGTCATAAGGGTTTGTCCTGTGAAACACTCCTGGAGTGTCAGCCTTGCTCATTGTTTAAAGATTAGCTCAGAGTAATTCCTGGGACTGCACTAGGCAGGTTCCCTAGTGCAGTTAGGATTGCATATCTGTTTGTTTGTCTGTTACGATTGTCCTGTCCCAGCGGTGGTCGACAGGAGATCGTTCTGTGTGTCTGGGTGCTAAATGGAACAGCGGTTGTTACTGGTAGCCCCTTCTGATCTGTCTTGCCTGGTTTGCACTCGCCTTGCACTAGTGCTGTGGATCCTATCTCTCACTTATTCCTGTTTTTCGTGTATCTGTCTTGTCTGCTACGAACGCTTGCTGGAGGCTCGGCAAGGTAACCGTTAAGCAAGCGCTCGCGTCCTCTGTTTCATGTTTGTCTGTCGGTGGTTAGTTAGGTGTGCTTGTCTCTGTTGTGCTTAACACACGGAGACCGCACATAAACACGTGCACTGTTGCGAATGAGTGCGGTGTTCGCGTTTAGTTAGCGTTTGTTATTTTCCTTATCTTCTCATTGTATGATTTGCTGTGCCTTTGCTACTCTCGTGCTCTGCCTTGCTGTAGCCTTGTGTCACCTCTGGCAATCGCCTCTCTCGCGATTGCGTTCCTACTTCATATCTGCTGTTGTATGTGCACCGTCGCGGGTTGGCGACTTGATTGGGGTACATACATAAATTCTGTCCCTGTGCTTATTCTCTTCCTCTTCTGTTGTGTGTCCACCGTCGCAGGTTGGCGGCTAGATTGGTGGACATACATACATTCCTCATCTGTGCTTATTCGGTCTTGTGTCACTGTTAGCAATCGCCATCTCTGGCGATTGCCTTCTCACTTTATCTTCATGGTTGTGTGTTCATCGTCGCAGGGTGGCGACTAGATTGGTGAACACACATACCCTCTGTCGCTTTGATCTCTCTCTTTCAGGGCTATCTTGCCCTGCGTTTCTTCCCTTCGTGCAATTCCTGTCTGGCGTCTGTGGCAGGGCAGAGGAGCTGTTCCTCTGCACTCCACAGCTCCACCTGCCGACAGGAATTTCCCTCTACAGGTGCATTGCACCTTTTGCTGGGTTCCCTCAAATTATACACTTGTGGAGGATTTCCGCAGTGTTAGCGCACGTCTTGTGCGCTGATCACGGAGAGAATTCCACAATAGTTACACAAACATTTTGGGTCGAGGGCCGGGTCAACATACTTCAGACTGCTTAGGGGCCGGAGTATACATAAAATGATTTAAAAGTCTTTGCGGGCCAGACAGTGAAGCTTACCCAGGTGACAACCTGCACTCCAATTGGAAAGCAGTGTCACCTGATGTGTAATTTGATTGGAAATTGCAAAATTACTGCTTTCTGGCTTCCATGTGAATGGGTGGTGCCAGCACTGCTTTTCTATATGCAGACCACCAATATTTAAAAATGTAGCTGACCGCCAGTGGTGCTCAGCAGAGCTCGAATATTCGAGTAGCTCGAATATTCGAGCTCTTTTTCAGCTATTCAAGCTCGGTATTCGAGCTCCGAATAGCTGGAGCTATTCGAATGGGCTATCCGAGTACACTCGAATAGCCCATTCACTATTCGAGCTATTCGAGCAACCCGGCGCTATTCGAGCTCGGTACCGAGCTCGAATAGCGTCATAGCCCAGATTGATGTCCTTAGAGCCAATCAGAGGGCTCCCAGGCCCTCTGACGGCAGCCAATCACAGAGGGGGACCCTGGCCAGCCCCTACCCTATAAATAGCGGCCGCCATGTTACGTTTCTCCGTGCTTGCCTGAGACTTGTACAGAGAGAGAGTTGCTCCTTTGTGCTTTGGCTTAGCAAGAGCTCTATTGTGGTCATTTACCTAGCGTTTTTACTCACATACACCTCCTATACACACCTATATTGTTGTTAGTTAGTTAGACATTGTATTTTAGTTAGTAGCTTGTGTGTTACATTAGAGATAGGCAGCTGCTGCAAGCTTACAGGTTTAGGCCTCAGGGGGGCCTTGCCTCTGTGGGCAGCTGTCCTCTGTTTATTTCTCTCATCTATACCAGTATTTCTGCTGTCCTTTACTAATAGTATTGTAGTTATACTGTACTAGGAGGAGTAGGACACTCACTGACTGTCACTGTTTATAGGCTACTAGCTAGCTCCTGCGTGTGTGCACTCACTCACTGTCTGTGTGTACACACACTCTATTTCCTTCTGATTACTGATAGATTATTGTTAGTTGTACTTACTTACTACTTACTCTTACTGTACCCGTAGGGACACTCACTGTCACTGTTCATATAGGCTACTAGCTCCTGCGTGTGCGCACTGCACTCACTGTCTGAGTGTACACACACAACACACACTCTATTTCCTTCTGATCGCTGATTGATTATCGTAATTAGTTAGTTGTACTTACTGTTACTACTTACTCTTACTGTACTCGGAGTCTAGGACACTCAGTCACTGTCCATAGGCTACTAGCTCCTGCGTGCGTGCACTCACTGTCTGAGTGTACACACACAACACACACTCTATTTCCTTCTGATCGCTGATTGATTATCGTAATTAGTTAGTTCTACTTACTTACTGTTACTACTTACTCTTACTGTACTAGGAGTCTAGGACACTCAGTCACTGTGTTCATAGGCTACTAGCTCCTGCGTGCGTGCACTCACTGTCTGAGTGTACACACACAACACACACTCTATTTCCTTCTGATCGCTGATTGATTATTGTAATTAGTTAGTTCTACTTACTGTTACTAATTACTCTTGCTGTACTAGGAGTCTAGGACACTCAGTCACTGTTCATAGGCTACTAGCTCCTGCGTGCGTGCACTCACTGTCTGAGTGTACACACACAACACACACTCTATTTCCTTCTGATCGCTGATTGATTATCGTAATTAGTTAGTTGTACTTACTGTTACTACTTACTCTTACTGTACTAGGAGTCTAGGACACTCAGTCACTGTCCATAGGCTACTAGCTCCTGCGTGCGTGCACTCACTGTCTGAGTGTACACACACCACCCACACTCTATTTCCTTCTGATCGCTGATTGATTATTGTAATTAGTTAGTTCTACTTACTGTTACTACTTACTCTTAATGTACTAGGAGTCTAGGACACTCAGTCACTGTGTTCATAGGCTACTAGCTCCTGCGTGCGTGCACTCACTGTCTGAGTGTACACACACCCACACTCCATTTCCTTCTGATCGCTGATTGATTATTGTAATTAGTTAGTTCTACTTACTGTTACTACTTACTCTTACTGTACTAGGAGTCTAGGACACTCAGTCACTGTCCATAGGCTACTAGCTCCTGCGTGCGTGCACTCACTGTCTGAGTGTACACACACCACCCACACTCTATTTCCTTCTGATCGCTGATTGATTATTGTAATTAGTTAGTTCTACTTACTGTTACTACTTACTCTTACTGTACTAGGAGTCTAGGACACTCAGTCACTGTGTTCATAGGCTACTAGCTCCTGCGTGCGTGCACTCACTGTCTGAGTGTACACACACCCACACTCCATTTCCTTCTGATCGCTGATTGATTATTGTAATTAGTTAGTTCTACTTACTGTTACTACTTACTCTTACTGTACTAGGAGTCTAGGACACTCAGTCACTGTGTTCATAGGCTACTAGCTCCTGCGTGCGTGCACTCACTGTCTGAGTGTACACACACCCACACTCCATTTCCTTCTGATCGCTGATTGATTATCGTAATTAGTTAGTTGTACTTACTGTTACTACTTACTCTTACTGTACTAGGAGTCTAGGACACTCAGTCACTGTCCATAGGCTACTAGCTCCTGCGTGCGTGCACTCACTGTCTGAGTGTACACACACCGCCCACACTCTATTTCCTTCTGATCGCTGATTGATTATTGTAATTAGTTAGTTCTACTTACTGTTACTACTTACTCTTACTGTACTAGGAGTCTAGGACACTCAGTCACTGTCCATAGGCTACTAGCTCCTGCGTGCGTGCACTCACTGTCTGAGTGTACACACACCACCCACACTCTATTTCCTTCTGATCGCTGATTGATTATTGTAATTAGTTAGTTCTACTTACTGTTACTACTTACTCTTACTGTACTAGGAGTCTAGGACACTCAGTCACTGTGTTCATAGGCTACTAGCTCCTGCGTGCGTGCACTCACTGTCTGAGTGTACACACACCCACACTCCATTTCCTTCTGATCGCTGATTGATTATTGTAATTAGTTAGTTCTACTTACTGTTACTACTTACTCTTACTGTACTAGGAGTCTAGGACACTCAGTCACTGTCCATAGGCTACTAGCTCCTGCGTGCGTGCACTCACTGTCTGAGTGTACACACACCACCCACACTCTATTTCCTTCTGATCGCTGATTGATTATTGTAATTAGTTAGTTCTACTTACTGTTACTACTTACTCTTACTGTACTAGGAGTCTAGGACACTCAGTCACTGTGTTCATAGGCTACTAGCTCCTGCGTGCCTGCACTCACTGTCTGAGTGTACACACACCCACACTCCATTTCCTTCTGATCGCTGATTGATTATTGTAATTAGTTAGTTCTACTTACTGTTACTACTTACTCTTACTGTACTAGGAGTCTAGGACACTCAGTCACTGTGTTCATAGGCTACTAGCTCCTGCGTGCGTGCACTCACTGTCTGAGTGTACACACACCCACACTCCATTTCCTTCTGATCGCTGATTGATTATCGTAATTAGTTAGTTGTACTTACTGTTACTACTTACTCTTACTGTACTAGGAGTCTAGGACACTCAGTCACTGTCCATAGGCTACTAGCTCCTGCGTGCGTGCACTCACTGTCTGAGTGTACACACACCACCCACACTCTATTTCCTTCTGATCGCTGATTGATTATTGTAATTAGTTAGTTCTACTTACTGTTACTACTTACTCTTACTGTACTAGGAGTCTAGGACACTCAGTCACTGTGTTCATAGGCTACTAGCTCCTGCGTGCGTGCACTCACTGTCTGAGTGTACACACACTAAATTTACTTGTGATTACTACTGATTATTGTAACTGCTAGTTGTACTTCCTGACTGTTACTACTTACTTACTGTACTAGGGGACACTCACTCAGTCACCTCACCAACCAACCCACTCCATTAAAGTACCCCACTTTTCACCCGCCCTTTTAAAAAACTTTTGTCTATACGCCCAAAACATTGAAGATGTCTGGAAGTGGCAGCCAGCGCGGTTTGGGCAAGGGCAAGGGCAGCAAGGGAATCAGGAGGAGAGGGAGCAGCATTGTGGCAAGCCGCGGCCGCGGGCGCGCCACCATGCACAGTTCCGCAGCAGCAGCAGCGTCAGTGGCTAACATTCCTCCCATAGCCACTGGCCGTGGACGCCTTGGGCGCCGCCCAGCAGGAGCATCTGCAACTCACGCTGCAGAGACACAGCAGCAGCAGCGTGTAGCACCTGCTCCCATTTTCCTCCAGCCGGGTCGGAAACGTCCCATTGAGGAAAAGGATGCAGACACTGTGGTGCAACTCATGACGGAGGATGAGCAGCCCGCCATCAGCTCTGCATCCGAGGCCTCCACCCTCACCACCACCACCACCACCCCTGTTCGCAGCAGCCGCCCAGCAGGGCCTGGGGAGGAGGCCAGTTCACCGTCAGTTGGCGACCTGTCATTCAGCAGTCTTTTGACCCCAGGCATCATGAGTCAATTGTCTGCTGTTGTTGGCGATTTTGAGGAGGAGATGCTGATGGGCACTTTGGGGGATGAGGGATTGGACAGCAAGACTGTGGCGACAGTCAAGCAGCCCATCCATGCATCAGGAGAAGAGTTTGGGGGGTCCTCATCCCAGCAGGACATGTTTCAGGAGGGGGAGGATGATGATGACCCGGTGACAGACAGAGACTGGGTGCCACCACCTCCAGGGGATGTCGTCCTCAGCAGCTCTGAGGAGGAGGAGGAGGATGCTCTTGTGGGCCTTGCAAGGAGGCGCATCATTGCAAGCATTGGCAGCAGCAGTAGGCAGGTCCCACAGCCTGCTGGTGTCTCAGGCTCAGCAGCAGCAGCAGCAGCATCTGCCAGTACCACCACCAGCCGCACCCAAGCCCCCCCCCCAACCACCACAGGGAGACAGGCAGCAGCGCTTCCATGCCGTAGGGGGATGTTTAAGTCACCAATCTGGCGATATTTCACCATGCCCACTGTGTACAGCAAGTACGCCACTTGCAACCACTGTCAGCGGAAGTTGAGCAGAGGTGCAGACCCCTTAAAGTTCTGCACCAGCTCGCTCATCAACCACCTTGCGGCTAAACATTTCCACCAGCATGAGGAGTTCCAGAGGCTGAAGGCATCTGGTGCTGGCAGTGGCACCACACCCATCACTGCACAGCCTTCAGCAGCAGCAGCAGCAACAGCAGCCACCCGCCCTCCTGCTCCTCCAGCAGCACCAGCAGGAGTGCGGAAACGCACTGCTCCTCCCCCCTCTGCAACTCCTGCCGCCGACACTGAGGCCTGTTCTGGCAGCCAGTCCTCAGTGGCCTCCTCTGCTGTGTCTGCTGATTCCCGTGTCAGCAAAAGGCCACGCCAGAGCCTTTTGAGCGAGTCCTTCCAGGGGGTGGTTAGGGCTCTGCCTCCCAGCAGCCGTCGCGTGCGGCAGCTGAACGGCTTGCTGGCACGGGCCATGTGCTCCCAACTCCTGCCGTACACGCTCGTGCAGGAGGGGAGCGACATTCGTGCGCTGCTTGCTTGCGCAGCCCCAGACTGGCAGCTCCCCAGCAGACACTTCTTTGCCCACAAGGCCATTCCTGCACTGCACCGCTTTGTGATGGCCAATGTGGAGCGAGGGCTGGAGCACGCGGTTGGTGAAAGGGTCCACGTCACCATGGACTCCTGGAGCAGCCGCTTCGGGACAGGCCGCTACCTGTCCTTCACTGTCCACTGGGTCAGCTTGGTGGAAGGGGGTGAGGATGGGAGAGCAGCAGCGGGCACAGCAGCAGCAGCAACACAGTGGGTGGTGCCACCCCGCAGGGTCAGGGGAACTGCAGCAGGTTCCTCCGATCCTCTGCCATCCTCCGGCACACCTGGCCAAACCCCCCGCCTCAGCAGCAGCGTGAAGGCCCGCCACTGCCAAGCGCTGCTGCACTTGGTCAGCCTTGGGAAGACCAAGCTGACGGCAACCCATGTGTTGGCCAAACTCCAGGAGCAGGAGAGGATTTGGCTGACCCCCAGAGGCCTCAGAGTCGGAGAGGTGGTGGCCGACAATGGGGCCAATCTGGTTGCCGCAATAGACAGGGGAAACCTGACCCACATCCCCTGTCTTGCCCACGTGCTGAACCTGGTGGTGCAGAAGTTCCTGCGCACCTACCAGGGGATGGGCGAACTGCTGGAAACGGCAAGGAATGTTGTGCGTCACTTCCGGCGCTCGGCTGCAGCCTGTGCGAGCGTGGAAGACGTGCAAAAGGAGCTGGATCTGCCACGCCATCGGCTGATCCTTGACGTTCCGACTCGCTGGAACTCCACCCTGGCGATGTTGGAGCGTCTAGTTGAACAGAAGCGCGCTGTCAAACAGTACCTTGCCCTGGCCACTGTTTCCGCCGCTCAGAGAAGGGACAAGACCAGCAACATCCCGTCCATTGTCCCCGATGATGACTGGAGGCACATGCAGCAGGTGTGCTTTGTGCTGGCTCCCTTCCTGCAGGCCACAAACATGGTGAGCAGGGACCATGCTATGGTCTGCGAGTGGGTGCCCCTGGTTTCTCTGCTGAACAGGGCCCTCGATGCTTTGCTGGAACAGGGAGCGGCAGCCTTGGACCAGCAGGAGCGGCAACCAGCTGCGCAGTCCACCTCTGAGGGGGAGGAGGAGGAGGACTTGGTGGAGGTCCCTGACCTGG
Source organism: Hyperolius riggenbachi (assembly GCF_040937935.1). NCBI lineage: Eukaryota > Metazoa > Chordata > Amphibia > Anura > Hyperoliidae > Hyperolius > Hyperolius riggenbachi. Next base: position 263,758,715 of record NC_090652.1, on the reverse strand, counting down.
CTGCTGATGAGGGGGATCAGCACAGCGCAGCTGAGTTGGTGCGGGGGTGGAGAGAGGATGAGGCGGCAGAGGAGGAGGACGAGGACATGAGGACAGCACTGACGTCGATGTGCCAGCAGACGTGGCCCGCCTCTTCCCAATGGCAGCGCACATGCTGACGTGCCTGCGCAGGGACCCCAGGGTGATCCAGATGAAGCAGAGGGAGGACATCTGGATCAGCATGATGTTGGACCCACGCCTCAAGGGGAAGTTGAGCCAGTTCCTGCCGCCTGCAGGAGGAGACCCAGCGCAACAAATAAGGAGCTTGCAGCAGGCCCTTGTTGAGCGCTTGGAGGAAGCCTTCCCCCAGCCTTCCACCCCCACTGTCCAGCAGCCAGCACAGAGGCAGCAGCAGGTGCCTGCATCCAGCAGCAGCAAGCGCCCCACAGACCTGCTGTCTCTCAGCCACGAGCTCTACAGGACTGTAGAGGCTCCGGCAGCAGTGACTAGAGAGGAGATGCATGCAGCAGCATCCTCCTCCGGTCACAGCCAGCGCCTGACCCGCATGGTGGCTGACTACATGGGGTCGTACAGCGGGCTTGACAGCGATGCCCCTGTTGATCCCATGGAGTATTGGGTCAAGCGCATGGAGATCTGGAGCGAGCTGGCGCAGTACGCCCTGGAAGTGCTGTCCTGCCCCCCTTCCAGCGTGCTGTCCGAGCGCTGCTTCAGTGCAGCTGGTGGCGTGGTCACCGAGAAACGCTCACGTCTGTCTCACAAGTCTGTGGACAGACTGACGTTTCTCAAGATGAACCAGGCGTGGGTGGAAGGCGAGTTCCTGGCCCCTGTTGTCGGCGAGAGAGGGACATGAACTGGCTGCCGGAACCATCGTTAATGTGCCTTAATTACCACCCTTTACCACCTCCTGGCTCCTGCTCACTAAGCCAGCCTGGTTCACTTTGACTATTACGTCGCCTGCAGCCACACATTTTACACCTACAGTGGGCTGCTGTGTACTGCCCTTCTGCTGTCTGTCTGTGTTTCCCACTGCCAGGGTACACAGAATTACCTTCTTCTGCTGCCACTCTGCCACCAGCTATTACGTCAAACAATAGCTATATTGGTTGTAAAACCAAAAACCAAAAAACCATAAAAAAAAAAAAGGTTTAATTTTTCTGAGGTGCCCGGGTTGAAAACTGTGTTGTCCCAGTTGTGTATTGGACACAATGTGGGCTGCACGACCGCTGTCTGGGACCTCCTGTTGTGTTTATTTACAGCCCTGGTATCACCGCTAGGTACCAGGGCTATTATGTCACGCTGCCTACCTGCTGCCACACTCACACTGCTCCTCCATACCTCCTCCTGCTGCTGCTGCTGCTGTCTGTCTGTGTTTCCCACTGCCAGGGTACACAGAATTACCTTCTTCTGCTGCCACTCTGCCACCAGCTATTACGTCAAACAATAGCTATATTGGTTGCAAAACCAAAACCAAACAAACCATTAAAAAAAAAAAAGTTTAATTTTTCTGAGGTGCCCGGGTTGAAAACTGTGTTGTCCCAGTTGTGTATTGGACACAATGTGGGCTGCACGACCGCTGTCTGGGACCTCCTGTTGTGTTTATTTACAGCCCTGGTATCACCGCTAGGTACCAGGGCTATTATGTCACGCTGCCTACCTGCTGCCACACTCACACTGCTCCTCCATACCTCCTCCTGCTGCTGCTGCTGCTGCTGTCTGTCTGTGTTTCCCACTGCCAGGGTACACAGATGATTTACCTTCTGCTGCCACTCTGCCACCAGCTATTACGTCAAACAATAGCTGCTCGCCTACTCCTCCATTCCTCCTCCTGCTGCTGCTGTCTGTCTGTGTTTCCCACTGCCAGGGTACACAGAATTACCTTCTTCTGCTGCCACTCTGCCACCAGCTATTACGTCAAACAATAGCTATATTGGTTGCAAAACCAAAACCAAACAAACCATTAAAAAAAAAAAAAAGGTTTAATTTTTCTGAAGTGCCCGAGTTGAAAACTGTGTTGTCCCAGTTGTGTATTGGACACAATGTGGGCTGCACGACCGCTGTCTGGGACCTCCTGTTGTGTTTATTTACAGCCCTGGTATCACCGCTAGGTACCAGGGCTATTATGTCACGCTGCCTACCTGCTGCCACACTCACACTACTCCTCCATACCTCCTCCTGCTGCTGCTGCTGCTGTCTGTCTGTGTTTCCCACTGCCAGGGTACACTACACAGATGATTTACCTTCTGCTGCCACTCTGCCACCAGCTATTACGTCAAACAATAGCTGCTCACATTACTCCTCCATTCCTCCTGCTGCTGTTGCTGTCTGTCTGTGTTTCCCACTGCCAGGGTACACAGAATTACCTTCTGCTGCCACTCTGCCACCAGCTATTACGTCAAACAATAGCTATATTGGTTGCAAAACCAAAACCAAACAAACCATTAAAAAAAAAAAAGGTTTAATTTTTCTGAGGTGCCCGGGTTGAAAACTGTGTTGTCCCAGTTGTGTATTGGACACAATGTGGGCTGCACGACCGCTGTCTGGGACCTCCTGTTGTGTTTATTTACAGCCCTGGTATCACCGCTAGGTACCAGGGCTATTATGTCACGGCGAGCTGCCTGCCTCATTGACTGCCTGCTGCCACACACTCATCCTCCTCCTCCTGCTGCTGAATTTACCTCCTGCTGTCTTTGTGTTTCCACTGCCAGGGAGCACATACAATGGCGCTTCCAACATGCGTGCGCCCACCAGCTATTTGTTACGCTCAAAAATAGCTGCATTTCTTTAAAAAAAAAATTGAAAAGAGAAATACGTGAAGAAGAAGAAGACGATATTGAAAAAGAAGGAGAAGGAGAAGATGAAGATGAAGAAGAAGATGAAGAAGAAGATGAAGAAGATGATGAAGAAGAAGATGAAAAAGAAGATGAAGAAGAAGAAGATGAAGAAGAAGAAGAAGAAGATGAAGAAGAAGATGATGAAGAAGATGAAGAAGATGATGAAGAAGATGAAGAAGATGATGAAGAAGATGAAGAAGAAGAAGAAGAAGAAGAAGAAGAAGAAGAAGATGAAGAAGAAGAAGAAGATGAAGAAGAAGAAGATGAAGAAGATGAAGATGAAGAAGAAGAAAAAGATGAAGAAGATGAAGATGAAGAAGAAGATGATGATGAAGAAGAAGAAGATGATGAAGAAGAAGAAGAAGAAGATGATGAAGAAGAAGAAGAAGATGATGAAGAAGAAGAAGAAGAAGAAGAAGAAGAAGAAGACAATATAGAAGAAGAAGAAGATGATATAGAAGAAGAAGATCTAGAAGAAGAAGAAGAAAGATAAAGAAGAAGAAGAACAAGTATATACAGTAACACTACTGAACAAAATTAAGGACACAACTTATCTTTCCACATGTTTTTTTAAAGGAACATCCCCACATAATCACTTGCTGTTGTTACTTGGAAAAAAAGATGTTTCTTGCATCATTCACCCTCAAAACAAGTGTTGGAAGCTATTTAAGGCCAATTCGAATAGTCAGCTCGAATAGTGAGCTCGAATACCGACTCGAATAGTGAGCTCGAAGTCCGAGGTCGAATCGAATAGTAAAAATTATTCGACTCGAATATTCGACTGACCTCGAATAATTTACTATTCGAATTCGACCTAACTCGAATTTTGAAAAGGGGTATTTGAGCATCACTACTGACCGCATCTATAAGTAATACATTTTCTGTTTGGGGGGGCGGTAAAAAAGCCTCAGGGGGCCACATTCGGCCCGCGGGCCTTAGTTTGTGGACCACTGATCTAGAGCCTTCCCTCTCCATACGTAAGTATCTGACTTTTTTAACTTCCCTACAGACTTGCTTTAAGGCATATCTGGTTCAGAGTTCCCTTTATATTATAACTAGATCTATAAAACTGGCTTGCATTAATATAAATAAAAATTCCGCACAATTTCCCAAACACCAAACCACTAACCTTTCAGTAAAACTAGCTATGGCCTAATATGAACCAACTAAGAATTAAAAGCTCTTGCAACCTAATAAAAATAAAATATTTTAAATAAATCCAGACCAGTTTTACATGATCACGTACGTTTCCAATTGATTTACAGTGTTGATCAATTGGAAACCTAACTGATCAGCTACAACTTGGAGGCGTGTTAGTAAATCAGCATTCGAAAAGAACCACACACCTATATGGGGTGGAGGCTGGTGCTGGATTCCTAGGCTGCCACAAATCCAAAGTCCCAAGGAGGGATTCACACACAGGCTTGTTGGAACTCAAATAGCTTGTATTGTCCAATCACACTCACAAAATGCATCTGACCGTATAACCGACGATCGTTTTGGGGTTGTTAAGATCCCCTTTGTCAAGGCATGGGGCAGATAAACATGTACTGCATGGGGCATGGGACACATGGGGCATGGGGCAGACAAACATGTTTGTCTGCCCCATGCCTTGACAAAGGGGACCTTAACGGCCCCAAAATGATTGTCGGTTATACGGGTCTTTCCATCAGACTTTGTGTAAGTAAAATAGACCCAAAATTGCATCGCCTAGAATATTAAGTTAACTTAAACAGATAATTTTCAGAGTAAGTATCCTCCTGATCTCCTCTCTCTACATTTCGTCTGACCCCAAAAATGAAAACTTTACTAGCAAATAAAGGCCACTTGCTGCCAGACAATGATTATTATTACTGCAACTTTATATAGCACTGACATATTCTGCAGTACTCACTTCACAGAGTCTGTAATTATGTCACTAACTGTCCCACAGAGGAGCATATAATTTAATCCCTTCCATAGTTGTAGTATAGTGTCCCTATCATAGTCTTAGTTTTTGTGTAAGAACCAACTAATTTGTCAATATGTTTTAAGAATGTGGTAGGAAACTGGAATGCCCAAAGGAAACCCAAGCATACATATGGAAAACATACAAACTCCTTGCAGATAGTGTCCTGGCCTTGATTTAAACCAAGTTTCCTAGCCCTGGAACCATTGAATTCACTGATACATGTATAACACAGACACAGGCATAACGCCTAGCACACATGATGCAATTTTCCATCAGATTGATGGCTGAATCGATTATTTTCGACAGGTCCAATCTAATTTTCAATAAATTTTCTGATTGATTTTTTATAAAAGTGATCGGAAAATTGATCAGAAAAATGATCGGCAGTCAGATTGGACGTGTTGGAAATAATCGATTCAGCCATCAATCTGATGGAAAATTGCATCCTGTGTACCAGGCATTAGTAAAGCAGCTGCCCGCTGTAATGGAACGCAGAAAAGCCGCCGCGTGTACTGACAGCAAGGCAGCTGATTCCGCGTCCAGCGCGGCGGTTTGCACGCAGCAGCGTGCGTCTGGTGTGGCTGGGTCAGTTCGTTCACACAGATTGAGAAATACGCGCGCGCACGCTGAGAGGCAGAACCTTTATGACAGCCGAGGAGGGATCAGCTGACCAGGTTGGTCAGCTGACCTCAGAGCAAGTGACTATTGGTCAATCACTGATGGGTGGCGCCGGAGAGCGCTGCTCTATATATAGTCACTGCTGGCCAGTCTCAGGTTGTCTGCTGTTGCGAACACTTACGTGGAAGCACTCAGACCTTAGTCAGATCCTAAAGTGTGTTAGAACCAGGAGGACCTGGGAATTCACACTGAGCCAGATGACTTCTGTTTATCATTGTGTTATACTTCAGACTAGTTCCAGGGTGTCGAGACCACGGACCTCACACCCAAGATTAGGGACTTTGTGTTATCATTGTGTTATACTTCAGACTAGTTCCAGGGTGTCGAGACCACGGACCTCACACCCAAGATTAGGGACTTTGTGTTATCATTCTGTTATACTTCAGACTAGTTCCAGGGTGTCGAGACCATGGACCTCACACCCAAGACTAGGGATACTGTGTACCATCATATTATACTCCAGACTAGTTCCAGGGTGTAGAGACCACGGACCTCACACCCAAGACTAGGCATTGTTTGATATCTGTTATGACCTACTGCTTTTCTGACTATCCGTCTGCTTTCTGATTCGGTACCTACGCATATCTGATTATCTGTTGCCAACCCTGCCTGCCTTTGGATACCGAATCAGCCTTCTGTCTCTGTACTTTGTCTGTCCGTGTGTTGCCGACCTGGCTTGCCCGACCTTGAGAGCTTACTCTCTCCTTTAAGAGATAGTCTCCAGACCTGCTAGTGACATCCACCTTTCAGGTGTCACTCACTCACAGGTCCTTCCTACTTTCAGCCTGGGACTCCACCCCTTTGGAGATCTCAGGCTGCTGGAAGGTTTTGCACTTCCCAGAAGGCAGTATCACCCATACTGCCAAAGACCACCTGCTCCTCGGGTGGTCTTACTCAAAGTCATTACTGTTGCACCAAACACTCACACTATATAAGTGTCCAGAGGTTAGTTATACTTGGATTATCGGTGATTCTGCAGATCATCAATAATCGGGTATATATCTGTATTCTTGGTGATACTGCAGATCACCAATAATCAGATTCTCTCTGTGTGCTGACACCGATCGTTACACCCGCTAATTGGTCTGCCTTTATTGGTTTTCATTTGTTAGCACAGCATCCACCTCCTGGCTTGGTGGAGATGTGCATGTTAAGAGAATGTTCTCCTATTTCCTATCACTGGTTATTGGTAAGACATATTTTAGCTTTCTTGAAGACTTTAATGAGCTCAGGACTGGAAATCAATGTACAGTCATGTCTTGTAAAGGAAGGGAAAGGGAAGCCCCTCAGGTAATTAATAAGCAATAACAATGATTATCAATTAAAAAATGTAATTAATTAACACATTTATTCGGTAAAATAAAGACTTTTGTTTTAAGAAGCCTGAATCCAGATTTAAAGCGGCGATGTTCTCTTGACTTACCCAACAGAAGATGGTTAATCTAAATGTAAACATATTTACAACTTCAACGTACAGTAAGACTTTTTTCCTGCCAAGGCCTATTAAATTCACAAAAGAGAGACTCAATTACTGACAAAACAAGCCTCCATGTTTACACTGGAGCTGTAATTTTCTACTGGGAATTAGCAGACCAGCTGTTACAGATAAAGTCCCACTTAACAGCACATTTAAGAAAGTAAAACAATCAGAAGTAAATAGAAATGATTACGTGGTTAAGATTTTCAAAGCCCGGCTGTAAAAATTGGCTATGCAGATGTGACAGGCGTTATTACAGCTTCCAAAGCAAATTGCTTCAATTTATCGCCTGCCACATCTGCAGTGTATAAATGCATACGGACATATGCACATTCCTCGAAGAGTAAGTGTACTTGAGTAAATTATTTAAACCTAGATTGTTTATAAAGCGCTAAATGCCAAAAATGTTCCTGGATAGAGCTGTCAATTTTTTTTTGTTATTTCAGTCTGAAAGCATAACTTTTAACATTCTTTAAAACATTTTATTTTCACAGTTTTCAAAGTGGTCTCTGGACCGCAGTGCAAATATATTAATTTTGCTAATTTATAGAGGGAGGTGCTCCGTTGTTTAAGGGAAAATCCCCTTTTATTGTACAGCTGCCATTTTTACAGTTCTGTGAGGCCTCTGTTTGAGTTTGAATAGTGAGGTCGAATTTTAGTCGATATAGAATTTGGTACATTTTTTCCAAAGATATAAGGCTTTCTTTTGGCACTACTGTACCGAACCTGGAATTTTAAGAGAAAGCATTCTAAAATGTATTTTAACCATAATATGTGAAAATATTCAATTGCAGCATGAAACATTCAAGATCAGATTCTTTTATAGGTTTTCTATGCAGATGTTTCAAATAAGTGCAGGTTATTTATTTGTTAAGGTCTTTGTAGGAACAAAGAAAAGCAGCACGATTTGACCTTTCAGAGAACAAAAGTGACAGTGCTGCTTTCTGTATAGAACTTTTTCTGAAGCTTGGAGGTACTAAAAAAGTAAAAATCTATCATATTGACATCTCCGAATACATTAGAACTCCTAAGTTTTCATCCACAAAGGCATTAAATATTTGGGCCATGTGTTGTGGAATTTGATGAACTGCATGAAAAAAGATTTAAAAACATGGCATTTTCTCCTCAGGTATGTAAGGGTAGCCTAAATGAGACCACCAATAAGAAGATTCTCTGTAGTTCAGTGACATGTACTAAAAAGGGTAAAGAGGGTTGTGTGGCACTTTGCATTACATATAAGTGAGTAACTGGAAAGATCGCACCACATTTTGGAGTTGACTTGCATCACTTGTTTCACTCACTGTAAGTTTTTGTCTGCCAACTACTGTGTTCTCTTCCCACTGCTGCCAACCTGTTTGTAATGACTCAGGTTATAATGAATGAGAGAGAATGCACACAGATGCTTGCTGACTACAGTACATGTCCTAGCAGTTCTAGCAGAAAGCTCAAAGCAGGGCCAGCGCTACCATAGAGGCAAAGGAGGCAATTGCCCCAGGGTCCCAGAGCCTGTAGGGGGCCCCAGTGGCTACAAGAGGAAAAAAACATTTCAAATCGACCTTATAGTTTTTGAGAAAATCGATTTTAAAGTTTCAAAGGAAAAAAAATACACATTTAAAAACCAGCTCAATTTAATGGTTAATAGCAAATCCACCTTAAATTCTAGAAACCCTAAATTTTCAGGATATGTTAAGGAGATCATTGGGAATAAGAGGAAAAAACAATTTTTCAAAAAGACCTTATAGTTTTTGAGAAAATCGATTTTAAATTTTCAAAGGAAAAAAGTATACTTTTAAATGCGGTAAATGTCACTTTTAGTACCTAACGGTAGTGTAATTTTATGGGGTTTCCAGGGGGTCCATACGCTTTGGCCAGGGATCGCTATACAGCCGCAATATGGCTGTATGAAGATCCCTGGCATTTTTTTCCTATTTTCCCAATTTTTTTTTTATGTTTAGAGTGTGGGAATTTTTTTTGAAAAAATGATGTGGGGTCCCCCCTCCTGAAACTTTTAAACCCCTTGTCCCCCATGAAGGCTGGGGTAGCCAGAATGTGGAGCTCCGACCGATTGGGGCTTCAAACCCTGACTATACCAGCTGCAAAAAAGGTCCCTTAATGCCACTTTTTGCTCCGGAGTATCCGTTGGGGGGGGGGGGGGGGGGGGGGCCCAGGTTTATTTTGCCCTGGGGCCCCATTGTTGCTTAAACCGGCCAATTTATGTTGCCCTCAGCAAAGCAGATTAACTACAAGTCCTTATGATCCCAGCAGATCTCTCCAAAATGTAGGTCTCCTATCCGGAACCCAGGAGGGGACCCAAATGATCTCAGTTGCTCTCGGTACTTAGCATCTCTCTTTCCAAGATGGGGTCCCCTGGTCTGAACCCAGGAGTCCCAATAATCTCTTTAGCTACCTGCTCTCCACATCCTTTCCTCAAAGACTGGGATCTCTTGGCATGAACTCATAAGCCACCTTGATGACCTCTGCAGTAGTAGCAGCAGCAGCTGTATTTAAAACATGTTCAAACATATTTTAACTCTCCCACATCTTTTGTTTTTCCCAAAATTGAACACAAATCATTTTTTGAATATAAAATATACATTTTTTCTGTAGATAGACTTGCAAGTATAGATTCAAACAAAGTTTCAGTAAATTCATGTAACATTTAAGTCAACTTTTGTCCAATCACTTGCACATCGCTGCATGAAAATCGGAATGTAACAACAAACAATAAAAACTCCTGAATTTTGTAAAACTCCATATTGTTGTTAATCATTAATAAGCTCAACACATACCTTGACATTGAATCCCTTCTTGACAGTCGAAGTGTTAAACTTGATATCATAAACCTATAACATTATTGATTATGGTGTCCATGCAACTAGCAATACAACCATTATTTTTTTTCCCTGAGCCACTGTACACAATAGTATTATTTTTTAGTATAAGCAAACTTTTTTTTAAAGAATATCAACAAATGAGATTTCAAGTATAATTTTAATGACTTACCCAACAAGAGGACTGATCCCCACCTTCCATGGACAGAGCTTTTTTATTTATTTATTTTCATACCTGCATACATTGGCCTGATGAACCACTTGCTATTTTTTTAGACAAATTTATAGCCACTGAAACTTCATCTAAAGCCTCAGAGGTATATATATTCATCATCTGCTACTAATGAGCACAGCTGGTGTGCCTGCAAAAATAAACAGAAAATAAAACCATTTTTGGCAAAAAAAATACCATCCCCAGAAAGTCTAGTTTGTCCTGAAAAAAAAATGTGTATATTGCCGGGGGGAGGGGGGTTGGCTTCGGACGAAGGGATTAAGGACAGCAGACGTTGGGTGGGGTGCAGCATCTCTAATAAAGTTGGATGTCCATCACACGTCCATCATCAGCCCTGTCGGGGTCTACCTACACATGCTTGATTATTGGCTGAGGTGGTCATTATCGGCCACCTCAGCCGACTTTAGTCAAGCGTGGGTATGAGCCATTAGACTTGATCTAGTCATATACAGAGTGTAGGGTAATCTTGTGCTGGTACAGCAGATGCTAGGGATAATCAGTCACTCTTCATGCAGCTCCTCCAACCTGGCTGTGAGGTAGCTGTGAGGTAGCTCTTAAAAGGTATGTACATACAGTTTTATTAGAGTATATATCACAGTTAAAATTGCACTTACTAGAAGTAAAGATACATGAAGTGAAGATAAAACATGCTTGTAAGCTTATACCCACTGGATCAGTGTTCTTCCTCCCAAGCACTGTGGAACTAACCTGGTGTGGAACCAACTAGAGCTCTCACAACCAATCTCCATGTGCCAGTGACATCACTACACGTTTTGGCACTCTACACCTTCGTCAGGTCCGTTAATCTAGTCATATACAGTAGGCTGGATTAAGCCTGTCATAAACTGACAGATTGCCACACAACATGCCCAAGTGTTAGATCCCTCTCTAATCTGATCAGAGAGGGATTTAGTACTGTCAGTCTGCCACACACTGCAAATAGTTTTTTTAAACAGAGTTCAGCACAGGATCAATAATAAATCCATTGGACCACCACCACTGCTGCTCCCCCAGAGCCAGTGTCAGGCCCCCAGGTCTTCCCCTAGCTAAAATTCTTCCCTCATGTGTCCTTCTGTAATCAGATGTATCAGCACACCGGTTTTCCAATAATTCACGCTCTTTTATTGAGCCATGCGGATTATTGGAAAACCGGTGTGCTGATACATCTGATTACAGTTTATGCTTGAGACATAGCCTATAGGCTTGATTCACAAAAGAGTGCTAAGTGTTAGCACAGCCGTTTTCACGCGAATTTTCACATTGCGCGTGATCGCGAATTTTCACGCGAAACGATAACGTTTTCGCGCGCAAACGCGAATTTTTGAGCAAACACGATATCGATTTCACAGTAAAATTCACGTTTGCGCGCAAAAACGTTATCGTTTAGCGCGAAAATTTGCGATCGCGCGCAATGCGAAATATTGCGCGAAAACGGCCGTGCTAACACTTAGCACTCTTTTGTGAATCGAGCCCTATGTGTCCCAGTGTCAAGCACTCAACCAATGTATTGATGAAGTGCCCTCCATGACTCTCTCATTGCAAGATTCATGTGTCCTCCTGTCTACATCTCCCCAGTGCTCCTACATATTCACATAACACTGCTGGATCACATTGCTGTGTCACATGGAGTATGAGCACAAAAGAGAGAATGGAAGGGTCCAGGAGTAAGTGTGTTGGCTGGACAGAGATGACTGTGGTCTGCTGTGAGTGCTCTACAGGCAACCTGGGGAAGCACTACTAGCTGGGGGCAGACCTGGGGGACCTTTCACCTGCTCTAGGCCTGGGTTTCCAGACCACCACGCCCCTGCCCTGCATTTCTGCATTCTGGGCCTTTCAGTTTTGCATGGCTCAGTTCACTTTAAGAATAAATGTAATTCAGACAAATATGAAATTGCATGCATAAATACATGTGTATCATTTAAAGCCAATAAGCTCCTCCAAGCAAACATTTATTTTACTTGGTTATTCAAAACCCGTGAGGCTGTGTAACATGGCTAAAATCTATAATAAATATTTATTTGCAATGTGAATTTGTATTTTAAGTAGTAAAAATGCATTGATCTGATTTAAAAGGTAATCAGTAAGTACATTTTTAAACTTTAAAGTATATTTACTCAGTAAAACCTTTCCAGAAAACTTGCAACACAGTTGTAACTACTAAAAGTAAAACCAATCTTTAAAGGGCTTAGTAATACCATCCCACCATCTCCTTCCACCATTACTATCACCACTTCAAAACATGTGGTCTTACTGCTTTTGTTAACAAGGTGCACTGAGAGTCTTCCCACACACTGGGTTTTAGTTTACATTTCACAATTTAAGATGACACCAGGCACAAAATGATGAGAAAACTGTGACGAGGCTTCCAGAAGATTGATTCTTCCATCAGCTCAGTCTTTTTTAGTCAGTCTTTTATTGACTACAAACGATGCAGCACCAATGCAGACATGGAAAAGCCGAATGTCCTGTTTAATCCTGGGGGCATCTGCAAAAGGTGATCACTTTATAAAAAAGAGAGAGGGAGAGGGAGAGAAAGAGAGAGACAAGGCCTGCGAGGAAATCAGTTCACCGTATGAGCTGTTAAGCTGATTTAAACACACAAGGGATGCCTGGGGTTGAGTTGAAGAATTCTGAGGTGGGAGATGAGAATGAAGGCCATTCTACAGAGTAATATTACAGAGGTTTGGTAGCAGGTGGCATAATGGATCAGTCAGAAGCCTGTCATGTGTACGATAGGACTATATATCTGAAAGGCACAAAAATCCTTCATGTTTTCATGTTTTTCTTTTCATACGATAGAAGAAAAGAAATTAGTGACTGTTAACTTTGATATTGGCCCTCCAGACCTGCAGACATCTTCCAGGAATATTAGGCACTTTTGACGTGATGGACAGGAGAACATCTCTAGTGTCCCCATTAGCTCCAGCACGGTTGTTTAGTTAATTCCTTACATGCCACAATGAAGCTGTCTCCCTTTATACTCTCCACATTATGTATTTACACCACACTCGGGTTAAGAGGTTGCCCTGCTTCATTCTGTACATAAAATATGTTTAGGTTTGATTTATTCCAGGAGAGAGAATCATTATTCGTCTCCTAAGGAAAATCAGCCAATTTATTATGATGATACATTCACACGAGAGGAAAAAGTGTACCTGTAGGTGTGGAAAAGCAATATGTTAATATAGGTCACTACTTACAGTTATTTATTTACTATACATTTTAAATTTATGTTAAAATTAAGACAGTGATGGGCTTATATTTCTCTAGCTTACAATAGCTAATGTAGAAAAAAAGACAGGAGTAGTTTTAACAATGCATGTGATAACAACATAAAATATCAATATAATTATTATTTAGTATTTATATAGCGCCGACATCTTCCGCATCGCTGTACAGAGTATATTGTCTTGTCACTTTTCCCTCAGAGGGGCTCACAGTCTAATCCTACCATAGTCATATGTCTATGTATGTATCATGAATTTTAAGCATCTAGGGACATTTTTTTAGAAGGAAGCCAATTAACTGATCTGAATGTTTTTGGGGATGTGGGAGGAAACTGGAGTCCCTGAAGGAAACCCACGCAGACATGGGAAGAACATACAAGCTCCTTGCAGATGTTGACCTGGCTGGGATTTGAACCATGGACCCAGCTGCAAGGCGAGAGCGTTAACCACTACGCCACCGTGCTGCCCAGGTAGATAGGTAGATAGATAGATAGATAGATAGATAGATAGATAGATAGATAGATAGATAGATAGATAGAAGATAGATAGATAGATAGATAGATAGATAGATAGATAGATAGATAGATAGATAGTTGGATGTTACAAAAGTAGCATTAGTAGTGATATAAAAATGATTCTTCATTAAATTGGACCGGAACTCAAGCATGGAAAACACAGATAAATCCACCCTGTTTGTGTTTAGAGCAATTAGCCTGTCTAAATTACCCCCTAGCGGCAAGTAATCCTAATTGTAATATGATCTCTCAGCTGTGTCAGCACAGGAATCTTGTCAGCCTCTGCTAATTTGTAAAAACAGCATGTTAACCCTTTGTCTGCTTCCATGAAAGCACGAAGTAGACACACTGCAGATTTATTGCAGGAATTCTGTGGTTTGTAACAAAGAAATGTTTTTTATTTAAACATTGTTATGCTGTTGCTTATCTTTTAGAGCAGAGAGGAAGTTCTGAGTTCAGGTCTGCTTTAAAAACAATAATGCACATTTATTTTCATCCAGAAATAAAAAGAAAATCAACCAATTAAATGCAGTGGCTGCTAAATATGGGTGGTCAGAATTGCCAAATTCAAAATCTGATGAAATTCCACAAAGAATTCCGTGGATTCTGAGCTGGCATTGTAAAATCATATTTTTGCACTAACTTATTACTGTTATAAAAAAAATCTACACTATAGGCTACAATTTCACTGAGAATTATTGAAAAATATTAATGCATTATACAAACATGTTTTAACATAATTTGGGGAATTTGCATTGTAGAATTCCAAATATAAACTCGATATTGTAACATTCCAAGGTGAAAGTCGGAATTCCACAAAATTTGTGGGTACATCCCCACTACTGCTCAATTACCAGAATCAGAATCAGAATCAGAATTTATTTCGCCAAGTACAACGGTGGATTGTACCCGGAATTGGTTTTGGCACATACAGGGTCGTTGTTGAAAAACAAGAAAAGCACGGTTAAGCATGGTACATACGTAGACGTGGGACAAGCATACATAGGGCAACATTACAGTTTGTGCGTACACTTAAGCAGAGCGTCGTATACAGTTAAGCATGGTACATACGTATAAACAATAAAAGCAAAAACAAAAACAGAGAGCATTACAGCATACACAGACAGTTAACGTAATACAAACATAGCAAGACATACACTGATAGCAAGAACAGAAAAAAAGAGGGACTGGAGGAGCAGCCTGAGAGCTGATATGAGCGCTGCCATTTTCGGCACTGGACGCTACACAGCGACACGCTCCCAACTAGACAGGTGCTACCGTTGTCCACGGAAGTAGAGAGGAAGCTGGGGGGGATAGAGAAAGAGAGAGGGGATAGCTAGAGAGAGAAAAGGGAAGAAGAACAATGAAAGTGAGGCCCCTTGGGCAGTGCGGTGTGGCTGGAAAGCGTCCCGTTTGGCTGGCTTGCCGCAGTGATGCGAGATGGAGCTGGTGGGTGCACGGGCCCTGCCATGAGGCTGATGTTTGCAAAGGGCCATGCAGCCCGGGCCGATTTGGTGGAGCAGGGAACAGCGTGGTGGAGCAGGGAATGGCAGCAAGTTCAGCTTGCCCAGAGGGCAGAGAGAGCAGCCAGCATGGGTGGCTCACCTGGGCAGTAGAGTCCTTGTGATCTGCCCTGCAGTGAGCTCCATTGGCTCCAAACCCTGGCGACAGCGGAGATCCCGATGCTGAGGTAATAGCCCTCTTTGTCCGGACCACGTGGGTGGCAGCTGCCGACGGTGCAGGAGCGACGATGGTGCGGGAACTCCTGCGAGCAGCAGCATCGGGAGGAGGGCATCTCCTCAGCGGCAAAGAGCCCCGCAGTGCCTGGTCCCGCGGTCTCCGATGACCTCAGGCTGGCAAGCACGTGGGTGGTGGTCGCGTGAGGGACAGCAGCGTTCGGCTCTGATGTTTCCCGGCTGGCAGGCAGCCTGCTGCAGACCAGGACAGTGGTGGAGGAAGCCGACAGTGGTCTCCTTCACATCCCGCGGAATGCGGAGGCCGAGCTGGTGGAGTCAGCGCGCGTCCCTCCTCTCGCCCAGGTCTGCAGTGCCTGCGAGCTGGTGGTGCTCTCCTGTAGTCGGTCCCCGCGGCAGCCCGGGCAGCCGATGGTAGCCTGCCGCACACTCCTGTGGTCCCTGCATCACACCACGCAGATAGAGGTGGTGAGGCAGCCGGGCGAAGCAGCCATGCGGGTGGTGACCTTTCGGCCGATCAGGCCCACGATGTGACGCTGCCCCAGAAGCGGCCGTTGGACAGCGCAGCCCATCCTGCGCGATCTCAGCTCCACGTGGGCAGTGATCGGCTCCCGCCCGGGACCAGCTGCAAGGATGCCGGCGGTGGGCCTTTGTAGTGGGAGAGGAGATCACAACCGACCCCGATGCTGGTGAGCGGCGATCCTGGGGGGCACCCGCTAGTCCCTCCACGTGGGTGGCCATGCGGCCTCTGGCCACGCCGATCCGGCTCGTACAGCCGATCTCACAGCGTGCCCTGGGTCCCAAAAGCACAGCACCACATCCCTGGATCCCTGGAAGCAGCGGGGATCCATCCCCGCAGAAGGTGGCAGTGCTGTCGGGGAGAAAGGGGGAGAAAAGGGAGAAAGGCCAGAGCCCTGTGTGCCCTGGCAACCTCCTTACGGCGCCATCTTGAGTGGATATACCTGGCAGTTTGTTTCTTAAAGGACCACTATTGTGAATGTAATGGCTTTTCAGTAAAGTTATAATTAACATGGGCCACGTTTATATGTGCAAGAAGAAAATACTTGTTGGATACTATAAACAGATATTTAGGGTTCTTTTAACTGACTCTATGTGTGTGTGTTGTAAGTAAAACAATTAGCTGATAACAAAATCAAAAGTGTACACATTAACATCAGCCAGAGCCAACCACTATAGCTATAAGCTGATAAGGCTGGAATTCACCTACACACCATACAATTTTCTGTTAAGGTGCATACACACGCATTATTATAGAGAACGACGGGTCCATCAGACCCTCCCGCTGGGCGGGCGTTCTCCCGACAGTAGTGCGTGTGTACAGTCTGTCTGCAGACTGATAAGGCTGTTTCTGAACGATCCGCTGAGCGGATCATTCAGAAACAGCCTTATCAGTCTGTCTGATATACAGACTGTACACACACACACTACTGTCGGGAGAACGCCAGCCCAGCAGGAGGGTCTGACGGACCCGTCGTTCTCTCTATTAGTGTGTGTGTATGCATCTTTAGCTTTACCAGCCAGATAGATTTTTTCAAATTGTGTGGTAACTGCATAGCATGGCCGTGCTATCAGTTATCACCCTTTCGTGAATCAAGCCCCATGTGTTCTAAAATGACAATGTACAAATAATGTCTAAGTAGCTGTGTAAACATTTTCCTACTTAATTCATTGTGTGTAGATTTTAGCTACGTTTGGAATGTCTCATTTGCAGAGGTATGAATCTGTAAGAATCTCTGCAAACTGACATGTCAAGAACAGTGTAATATTGAAGCAGATTACCTGACAGGCTTTTGTTTTCATACATCAGGTTTCACACACACAATTACAGATGTTTATGTTGCACATAAGATACATTTCATCTGCTCTCTGTGAGAGAAAGTTCTTCCTGTCTCTGACTGAGCTCTCTGCACACAGAGTTAATGATGCATATACCCCCTACCCTCATGGCTGAGTCTGCAGTCAGAATTTCATCAGAAAAGTGTGAAAGGGATTAGATAACAGTAAACAGAGAGATAAGGATTCAGATGGATACACCAATACTTCCCATACATTTCTTATCTCAATTGAAAAAAAAACATGTCAATCGATAGTGTCCCTTTAAGGGGTCTCAGATCATTATTTTTGTTAGTGTCAGGCCAATCACACACCCTCTGTAGACATTTTTGCATAAGCTAAATAGTGATGTTTGTGTTCTGATGTTTTTAACTTCTGTCTCGATGTATTTGCATTCTTTTTCATAATGTGTTTATAAAGAAATATTACATTTTTATTGTGAGCTAAATAAGTTATTCAGAGAACATCAATAAAGATTTTATATACTCGGACATGAATGGCCATGAATTGCATTGGCAATTATTTTATTCATTATTTTTTTAAATATCTCCAATTTCAGTGGGCTGTGCAACAGCAATACATCCATTGCTCCCTACAACCCCCTAACGAAAAGGAAATGTGGCTGTCAACTTCATTATAACATAAAAAGCTACCCACATGGATTGATGCAGCTTTGCATATTCAGAGGCAGAGTACCGTGTTAGAGCCACTAATCAGCAATATTCCTGTCAGCCAGAAGACTACGCTAAGACTAACACGCCTGCTCTTAAAGAGAACCCGAGGTGGGTTTGAAGAATATTATCTGCATACAGAGGCTGGATCTGCCTATTCAGCCCAGCCTCTGTTGCTATCCCAAACCCCCCTAAGGTCCCCCTGCACTCTGCAATCCCTCATAAATCACAGCCACGCTGCTGACAAACAGCTTGTCAGAGCTGGCTGTGTTTATCTCTATAGTGTCAGTCTGCTGCTCTCCCCGCCTGCTGCAGAACTCCAGTCCCCGCCTGCATCCCAACCCTCCCTGCTGATTGGAGGGAAGGGACGGGGGCAGGGACCGAAGCTATGCAGGAGGCGGGGGAGCAGCTGAGACTGACACTACAGATGTAAACACAGCCTCACAGCATGGCTGTGATTTATGAGGGATTGTAGAGTGCAGGGGGACCTTAGTGGGGTTTGGGATAGCAACAGAGGCTGGGCTGTATAGGCAGATCCAGCCTCTGTATGCAGATAACATTCTTTAAACACACCTCGGGTTCTCTTTAAATATGCCCCTTGTTGGACATTGAAGTGAGATGAAGGATGAATACTCTTAAAGCTTATGCACATGTGCAACTTAATGCATGACCCACCACCAAACATAACAAACCGGCTGACTTGTTGTTTGCAAGACCAGAATGTACACACGCGCTGACCAACATTCAAAAACCAACAAGTTGTTCAAACAACGTGCACACACGTGGCCCACCTGCACGATAATTTGTCAGATGATCTGCCGACTGAATAGGGCAAACCGATTCTTATCAGTCGCTTGTTGTTTACCACATGTAACACACTCAACCTATTGTCCAACAGATAAGTTTGAACAATAGTTGGGCTAGAAAGTTGCACGTGTGTATGAGCCTTTAATAGGCAAATTGAGTACTATTTAACCCCTTAAAGACAAGCAGGCATATTAAAACATCGTGCTGGAGCCTCTTAACGGCTCCAGGATGTTTTTGTAAGTTAGGCAGCACTGCTGCCGCTGTGCACGTGCATGCGTGCATGCTCTTGCGCGCTCCCTCGTGTGCACATGCGCGCTTCCGCACGTGCACGTGAGAAAAGTAAAACAAAAACACAACATAGACAAAATACACCTTATTTCTAAATAAAATATTGTCACCATACTTTGTACTAGGGACATAATTTAAACCTTGTAATAACCAGGACAAATAGGCAGATAAAATGTGTGGGTTTTATGTACAGTAGCAGTGTTTATATTAAAACTATAGGGGATGAAATTGGAGAAATAGTGTGTTTTTTCATTTTTTTTCCTTGTTGTTACCTATAAAATGCATAGAAAATAAACTAACTCCTGAAAACAAATATCAATTGGTGGTGAAAAAAAACAAGATGTAGATAATTTCATTGTGATTAGTAGTGATTCAGCTATTGACAAATGAAAGGGATGAGCACTGAAAGGTGAAAATCGCTCTTGTCCATTAGGGTAAAAGCCCCTTTGGGTTGAAGTGGTTAATTATTCTATCAAACCAACCACTAAAACATTATAGCATCTTAAAATAAAAAAAAATCCTTAAAGCAATCATACTCCTTTTTCAACCAGGTTTAAAATAACATTTTACCCCAACAAGTCATTAAAAGTCATTAAAACACCTTTTTTATTTATTTTTTCAAAACCAAGATAATCAGAATATTTGGCTATGTGTTAGTATTAAATTAAATATGATAAATACAGGCAGAAAATAGCATAAATACATTAAAATAATTGAAAAGCAATTAGCCTATAAATTATCAACATTTTTATTTCAAATCCTGCCTTACTGCCTTAACAGTTAAGACTTAATTTACAGAAAAAACATCATTTTTACATCTGCTTTATCAAGGCTTCTGTTTAAATTTGTGAGCAGATGGTAGATGAATATTAAAATCAAAGTGTTTGGATTTTACAAAGATTAAAACAAAACCCAAGTAATTTCTAACATCTGTTAACCATGCATGTCAGCAATAGCTGGTAATGCTACAGAATTATTTTAAGAATTATTTTGAGGCCTAATTGTCGATCAGCTTACAATTAATCCTTATGCTTGAAAAAGAACTTGTTACATAAAGGAACATGAAAGAGCCAAACTCTAGGTTACCCAGAGAAACAACAACAGAGCAACAATCACGATTATATGCAAAGTAGAAGTTTGGCAGAAAGTAGTTGTAGTAGCAATAGTGTTAAAGAGGAACGTCAGCCTAAACAAACATACTGTCATTAAGTTACATTAGTTATGTTAATTAAAATAGACAGGTAATATAATCTCTTAACCACCATGTTTTAAAAGAACAGGCAAATGTTTGTGATTTCATGAGAGCAGCCATCTTTTTGCTTGAAAGGAGGTGACAGGGAGCATGAGACACAGTTCCAACTGTTCTGTGTGCTGATTACCCATTCCAGCTGCTAGGAAACGAGAACAACAACATCAGAAATCCCTCTTGGGAAAAATGCCCAGGCAGTTTTCTTTGATGGGCGGAGCTTGGCTTCTATGCAAACGAAAATGAGGCTTGGATAAGAAAAAACAAAGTTCTGATGCTGTGAAAATGTTAAAGAAACACCAAGCCTTTTCAGTGCTGCTGAATAGATTTTTAGTCTGGAGGTTCACGTTAAGGTGCCCAAACATCTAGCAATTTTACTGTATGATCAACCATTTGATTCAATCATGTTATCGAATCGATAGAGAATTGAGTGTGTTCCAGTATGCCCAATTGATGAAAAGTGGCTGATATCATGTTGAATTGACCAGCTTAGTTGATCATGGAGGGTGCAAGATATTGGTCAATCGCACAGGAATTGGCTACTGTTTAAGTATCATTCACTTACTCTGAATCGATTTTCTCATTCAGAGCATGGAGACACAACCTCAGTCAGATCGATTAGCGAAGGTGAATCGCATAGGATATTGCTTGTAGTGTGTGGGTCACTAGTTGATTGACTTTCGATCAACCTTACTGAAGTTGATTCCCCAATAAAGCCGATCACTTTGACGATTGAATCAGAATCGCTAGATGCATGGCTATCTTTAGTAGTGGTGATGAAGGTGATGACGAAGGTGATAAAAGACAAACAGATGATCCACGTCAGACACCTCTCCCCCAGAACACCTTCTTACACCTTCTGAGCATAGGGAAATCAACATCCTGTGCTTGGTATGTTTTAAAGCAAACCAGAGACGACGAATCTTGAAAGTTTTGTACATACCTGGGGCTTCCTCCAGCTCCATCTGCACAGATCGCTGCCACCCCGCCATCCTTAGTCATCTCCGTCTTTGTTAAAAGGCGCAGTACTATTCTCTGCTTGGAGAGAGGCAGAGACTGCACTTGCTCAGACTGGCCATGACTGGCCTAAGTTACGGGACCTGATACCGAAGACATAGAAGGCTGAGGACGGCGTCGTGGGAGCAATCCGTGCGGATGGGCCTGAAGGAAGCCCCAGGTATACATAAAACTTTTTTCATCCATCATCTCTGGTACACTTTAATGTTGTTTTGTAAGCAGTCAACTAATTTACTGGATGCCTTCCAGCAAACACTTAAGCCCCCATACCATATTCCAAAAAAGGAGGCCATATTGTTCAATCACAAACACAACATGCCATCTGACAGTATTATCCGAGGATCATTTTGGGGCCACTAGGCCACTTTGTCAAGGCACATGACAAACTGTCAAGGCAAAAAGTCTGTCCTGTGCCATGCCAAAGGGGACCCCTAGTGGCCCAAAACGATTGTCAGATAATCCAGTCAGATGGCATGTTGTGTGTGTAAATGAACAATAAATCTGTGCATTCCTGCAAACTGCGTGGACCCTTCTTTTGAATACTGCATTGGGTAATGGATACAGCATCAATGACATTGCTGCATAAGGTGTTCAATCTTCTTAGATTTGATGTATGACTTAAGCCCCTACAGGCTGACTACGCATCAGTACAGCCTCTGCCCAGCAATGTCGCCCGATCCCCAACAGGCAACATCAGTTATCAGTGTGTATGGACCTTTAGAATGCTTTTTTGCTTTCTTGACCTCTGTTGCACTACTCTCTGTGGCACTATGGAAAGCTTTTGGGGAAAAAACATAAGGATAGGTTCATGTTTTTGGAGGCATGTGATGGCCATTCCCATTTACTGTATTGAATATGTTTGACCCATAAATCATCCACAAAACATTTCAGCTGATTTTTTTTTTTTTTAGGATGTGCAACAAAAATGCTTTTCTGAACTCTGTCATTAACTCTAATTGATCAAGTTGATGCCTGCACTGCATTCCTCAGTCTTCCCATGAAGCTCACTTTTTTATGATATTTTACATTAGTAGAAGAGTACTGTGCTGTGTTAGCCATCAGTTAAAGAGAATCCGTGGTGGTTTTAAAGAATGTTATCTGCATACAGAGGCTGGATCTGCCTATACAGCCCAGCCTCTGTTGCTATCCCAAACCTCCTAAGGTCCCGTTGCACTCTGCAATCTCTCATAAATCACAGCCTTGCTGTCAACACACAGCGTGTCGCAGCGGGCTGTGTTTATCTCTATAGTGTCAGTCTGCTGCTCTCCCCGCCTCCTGCAGAACTCCAGTCCCCGCCTGCGTCCCTTCCCTCCCCGCTGATTGGAGGGAAGGAACGGGGACAGGGACCGGAGCTCTGCAGGAGGCGGGGGAGCAGCCGAGACTGACACTACAGATGTAAACACAGCCCGCACAGCGCGGCTGTGATTTATATCTGATTGCAGAGTGCAGGGGGACCTTAGGGGGGTTTGGGATAGCAACAGAGGCTGGGCTGTATAGGCAGATCCAGCCTCTGTATGCAGATAACATTCTGTAAACACACCTTGGGTTCTCTTTAAGGCCATCGTCAGTATAATTAATACTTTCTTCAAACTGGACATCCTGAAGACGGTATTACTATATGTTGAAAGATTGCACTCTAAGGGCTTGATTTACTAAGCAGTGCTAACCTACTTAGCACGTCTAAAGTCTTTAGGCGCGCTAACCAGGGTGCTAAGTAGGTTAGCACCGGTTTTCTCAATCAGATCGCGCACTAAGTACAGCGCGCAAAGTTTTGCACGCGCAAATTCCTATGCGCGCGCTAAGTCTCATAGGCTTTAGTGGGCACTTCGCGCGGAGCGCCCTGCGCTCTGTGCAGTGCGTGCGCAAAGCTTTGCGTGCGGTACTTTGCGCACGATCACTACTTCTCACATTTCAACTGAATTTAGAAGTGCTAAGGGCCAGTGCTAAAGTTAGCACCGTTTTGTAAATCAAGCCCTAAATGTTTTCAGTTAGTCAATAAACAGTATCATCCATATTCAAAACTGTGTTGCTCGTAAATTTGTCATTTTTGCATCGAAAACGCCATTTTCGATGCGAAAATGACTGGTAAAATTATTGGAAAGATACATTGCATTTTTGCAATATCTTGAAAATTCATTAAAACAGGAAATAATTATATTTTTACAGCTAAAAAAAAATTGTTCCTAATAGTGCTAAAATTTGCTATTTCACATGAAAAGAAGGAAAATATTTACACAGCTACTTAGACTTTATTTGTACATTGTAATTTAGGAACACTTGGTTTTTGATAGTTATCTTTTAAAGCGGAACTGAAGATCTTCTAAAAATAAAGAGTTTCACTTAACTGGGGCTTCTGCAAGCCCCTTGAAGCCATCCTGTCCCACGGCGCTCATCAACGATCCTCCGTTCCCCACCGCCAGCTAGTTTCATTACTCGACTTGTAACTCGAGGGTTCACTGTGCCTGCGCAGCGTCTCCTTTTTTCACGTTCCCGTCTGCAATATTACGGACTGGAACGCAAAGAAGGATACGTGCGGCCAGAGCTGTGTAGGTGCCGTAGCCCATCGGCGAAACCAAAAGTAGCTGGCGGTGGGAAAACGGGGGATAGTGGTGGACAGGCACGGGACAGGATGACTTCAAGGGGCTTGCAGAAGCCCCAGGTATGTGAAACTCTTTATTTTTAGAAGATCTTCAGTTCTGCTTTAAGTACTTTTTTAATAATGTGTACTGTACCGGTATGTGTCATCTACTTTGTCTTTGTTCAAATAATCTGTATATGCATAATGTGGAATTGTACAAAATAGATAGATAGATAGATAGATAGATAGATAGATAGATTTGGAGATTGTGCAAATAACATAAAGTTACATTGAAAGGCATTTATTTATTTATTGGGGTCAATGCTGAATGCACGAAGAAGACAGATAGAGAATGAAAGTAAGAAAAGGAGAGAGATAATGAAGATAGATTTTAATTAAAAATATATATTTTTTAGAAAATATTTTTTAAGATTTTTACACTTGCAATCAAAGTATAAAGAAACATAACCATCGCTTGCATCTGACCCCATTGTTAAATATATTGTTAAAAAACAAATTGTTTACAAGTAGTGGAGAGCACAGTTTGCTGAAGTCTTGTCTAGGCTGACCTCTCTTTTTTCAACCAGAAGACTGAGGTTCACCACCAGCCGTTTGAAAACTGGCTTTCCAGAGACCTATTGTTTCAACACATTCTCTAACAAACCCGAGGACATGTTGTACCGATACAGCTCATTTAGTGAATCAGCTGAGCACATAACAACTTAGTAAATTGTGAGAAAAGCAAACTTGTCAAGATTATAAAGTATAAGTGGAAATACCAATACAAAGGCACGTAGTGTAATGTCAGAAGTCAATGGCCTGATTTCCCAAAAGAAACAACAAAATAGCAGAATCCAAGTCCAAGCAGCATACTAATAGATATCAATAAAATGTCAAAAGCATGCTATCTTAACTTGCATTATCCATTTACTGCAATTTGCCTGGTTAAGGTCATCTCATTATCAAAATAATCTAGATCGTCTCTCGGAGAAATATTGTCAGCTGTGTTTTCTACTTTTCTGGAATTTGTTTTTATTTAACTCCATGGACAGACGCTTTGTCCCTACAGCTTTTTGTCATAGTTCTATCCATGGGCAGTTTCTCAAGTAGCAAAACAGAAAAGCCCCTAAAACAGAGAAAATGTAGATATCATTTTTATGTTGTTCCATTTCCCTTGTTGGAATTTTAGTTTAGTGAAAAATTCCTCTCAATTTAGAGAGATATATGACAGGCTTTGATATCAGGCAAGTTTATCATAGCTAGTATTGTTCAAATTGACTCTGTTCGAGAATTGTTTAGCCAAACTGACCCTAAAATCAGAATTCAGTAGCTTCTGTCCTGAATCTGAACACCACGGAAGTTGACGTGGACACACAACTGGTGCTTGGTTCTGAACTCTGAAGAGCAAGTATTGAAATCAAAATACTTCAAAATGGCCTAGCAGCAAACCCACCCTGTGTCAGAAATATATATATATATATATATATATATATATATATATATATATATATATATATATATATATATATATATATATATATATATGTACAGTGTATATATATATATATATAGAAACAACTTTATTTTTTTGTTGAAGAATAGTAATACAGTGAGGCCAAATCATACAATGAACTTTGATGAACAGTACAACCAATGCATGTTAGGTGCAGATAGGAATTACATACTGATTCCAAATGTAAGAGGCCAAACAAAGTCCATGGCATTCCAGCAACTGAACAAAACAAGAGAGAAAGAGGTACAATACAGTCAATATAGGTTATGCTTAAGTAAACTGAGGTAACTAACTGTATAAACAGGTGACAAACAGAAATAATGACAAGAATCATATTCAAACATATTCTAAAAGCAAAAAAAGAGAGTGAAAATCCGGCACTATGCAGTTTATAGGCAAAAGTGCAGAATACAATTAAGTGCAGGTGAATTAAAAAAGTGCAGTATCCAATAGGGATGGTCGGAAATGGCAATTATGATTCCACTGGAATCCCCATTTCCGCCAATGCCGATTACCGATTCTGAAGATTTATGATTTTTATTTTCCAATTTCCAAGGAGTCTTTTTCATGACTCAGTGATCACACTTTCCGCACCACCACAGGCCTATGTCTCTAGACCCAGAAGCCGGGGCAAGACCACTGCAGGGACACCATTCCTGCAACACCAATATGCTATAACAAACTGAAGACATCGAGGTGTCATTGGTGTTGGGTGTGGCATACCTGAGGAAGGTCGATGCCCGAAACATGTTGTGTGCCTCTGTTTGCTCTGTATGCTGTTAATACAGTCTACTTGAAGAAGCCTTATGTGTGCCTTCTCCACTCCAGTTTGTTATAGAGTCTTTTTTTATGGTAATGTTTTGCATTCTCTGATTGGACAAATACTTCCGAGTTGATTCCACATTCTCTGACTGGTCCAATGCTTCTAAGTTCTATGATTGGGCTAAAATTACCAAGTTGTGGGAATGCAGTATTTTTGCAGAAATCCAATTTCTGTTTTCCAATTTTTGAGGAGTCTTTTTTTGCCATTTTTTTTACATTCTCTGATTGGCCATATACTGCCAAGCTGACTTTGCAGTCTCTGATTGGTCCAATGCTTTCAAGTTCTGTTATTGGGCTAAAATTACCACATTGCGTTATGGTAGTATTTCTGCAGAAATCTGATTTCCATTTTCCGATTTCCCATTGGAAATACTGATTTCTGATCACAGATGGCAAAATGTAATTTCTGCGGAATCCAAATGAGCATCCCTAGTGTCCAATAAAACAAATTAGTAATCACTGCATCTACTTATCCTGACTGTGCTGTGCTGTTGTCGATGGAGGCAGTGGGTGCCTGTGGTGCACAACCTTATGACTGTTTGGCCGAGGTAATCTTTGCTTCTTCCGAGGCTAGTGCACCAAATAAACTATAGTCCACGTCAAACGTATGCTAATCAAAGCACACTTTTATCCCTGGAAAAAAGTTACTTTTTTTTACAATTTGGGTAAACATTTAGAGAGGAGAAGAAGAGAGGGACATTTTTGTGGCTTTGAGGACAACAAGAGAAAGATGCAGTTAGTTCAATTCATGTTTGTATGGGTTCCATTAACCTACATACTGCCATGGAATCATTTAGGTTTGTATCTGCGACTACCAACAGCATATACTGGCAGTGCATACATTTATCTAAACATCAACTTTTTTGCAAATAATTTTAATTGTGCACAACATCTCCTGCACACCAAAGAAAATATATTTTTAAAGAATGACCAATAAAATTCTCCTCAAAAATAAGAAACATGAAAAATTGGATATTGGAAAATCATAAAAGGAGGAGACAGCCTCATCTATGGCCCATACTGAGGGGCAGAGAAGGAAGGAAATGGAGGCTGAATGAGGTGATATTATTATGAACCACTTCACATAAATTATTAATCCCCCTCTCCTAAAAGCTTCCACTGCCACCGTGCTCTACATTTCCTCACTTGCAGCGGACACACACACTTGCCGAACATTCAAAATATAAAATGCACTCAATTTTTGCCACCTTATATATGTGTATATAGTGTGTGTTTTTTTTTTTTTGGGAGGGGGGGGTTGGCATATTTATGTCATTTGATACAACTTTTTGCATTTTTGACATATGTTTGATACTTTTGAAACTTCCAGTTTTACCTAATGTTGGCACTAGCACTTTGGCTGATTCTGCACATGCACTACTATGTACCCAAGTTCAATCACCCATGGAATCAATTTATGAACTCTGGTTTGGGTTTATATTCTACAGCTATGGGCAGCAATACTTTTTGAGCATATATTGAGTTTTGGCAATTGGTTAGGAGATTAACTAGTCCAAAACCTGTCGGTAATGTCAGATTTCTACTCCCTACTGTAAGTGACAGCAACATAGGAGAATAGTAATTTATGGTTCATTTTACTCTGGAAGAAACATACTTCTTATTTGTATATATTTACATGTATTTTAAATTTTTTCACAATAGTGGTCCTCTAGGATCAGACTCTAAAATGGATGTTAACCAGGCTTACAGTTCTTTTTTATAATGCCTAAAAATTGATAAAGTAATGTCCAGCGTAAAAAGTTAAACTTCTTTATTTCAACCTATAAGACTGATACAATTGTGGGAAATATCTTGCGGCCTCTACTGAAGCAGAGATAACCTGCTTATTGTTTTGTCAAGCCACATGTAGAGATCGCTCGAACCTCCGATTTTAGGTTCGCAAACTTCGAACACGAACTTCTGCAAAAAGTTTGGTTTGCGCAAACTTTTCGAACCGCAATAGACTTCAATGGGGAGGCGAGCTTTGAAAACTAGAAACATTTATGCTGGCCACAAAAGTGATGGAAAAGAGGTTTCAAGGGGTCTAACATCTGAGTTTTTGCATGGCGGAGTGGAATATATGCCAAAAGTCCTCAGGGAAAAATCTGGATTTGACGCACAGCAGCGTTGTAAGGGCAGAAATCACATTGCATGCTAAATTGGAGGCCTAAAGTGCTTTAAAACATCTTGCATGTGTATACATCAATCAGGGAGTGTAATTAGTGTACTGGTTCACACTGACAGACCAAACTCACTGTGTAACGCACCGCAAATAGCTGTTTGTGTAGTGACGGCTACTGGACTGGTGCGCACCATGGCGAGATTGCTCTTCCTCAGTGATATCAGGTAATGTCTGACTGCCTTATCAACTTTCGATGGTTCTTTCTCTACCATTGTTAAAGCTTACATCTAGTTTTTCAAATTACTTTTTCTGCTGGCTGTTCAGTACCTTTAACGAGAATCTGTTATGGAGGGCAAGTCTGCTATTCATTTAACTGTGTGAAACTTTCGATGGTACTTTCTCAGTACCATGGTGACCACTGGTAATGGCCGGGGAATCAGGGTACGATTCCAGTCCGGAGTGGGAGCCTGAGAAACGGCTACCACCACACATCCAAGGAAGGACCCATTGTGCTGTATAAGTAATGTACCTTCCCTGACCCTGCTTTGCAGACTAGGAATCTGTGGTCAGATGGACCCTTGACCCAACGCTGTGTGCCAGAGATGACACCACTTGCCTTTAACGATAATCTGTTATGGAGGGCAAGTCTGTCATTCATTCAACTGTGTAACTGATAAACAAGTTTCCACATTACTTTCTGAGTACCATGGTGACCACGGGTAATGGCCGGGGAATCAGGGTTTGATTCTGGTCCGGAGTGGGAGCCTGAGAAACGGCTACCACCACACATCCAAGGAAGGCAGCAGGCACGCTGTGGGCAAAGGAGCAGGAACGGCTATCACCACACATCCATCCAAGGAAGGCAGCAGGCATGGCATGCAAGTCCCGACTCAGGGAGGTAGTGAAAAAAAATAACAATACAGGAGGACTTTTGAGGCCCTGCTGTATATGAGATGAATCAACTTTAAATCCTTTAATGAGAATCTGTTATGGAGGGCAAGTCTGCCATCCATTCAAGTGAAAGGTATGCACTGACTGCCAGGTATAATATAATGTGCAGTCACAGATGCAGTGAAAGGTATGCAGTGATTTGTATTACAAATGTGCAACTGTCACACACACACAGGTACCGTGAACAGGTGCAGTGACTGGTGGGATATAACACTGCGTGCGCTCACGTAGGTAGGTGCACTGAACAGGTAGGTATACAGTAATTGGTATTACAAATCAGCAGCTGTCACCCACACAGGTACCATGAACAGGTGCAGTGACTGGCTGGTATATAATATAACACTGCTTGCGGTCACATAGGTAGGTGCACTACTGAACAGGTATGCAGTGATTGGTATTACAGATGTGCAGCTGTCACACACACAGGTACCGTGAACAGGTGCAGTGACTGACGGGTATATAATATAACACTGCTTGCGGTCACGTAGGTAAGTGCACTACTGAACAGGTATGCAGGGATTGGTATTACAAATATGCAGCTGTCACACACACAGGTAGTCACTGAATGTGCTGGGCCTGGCAGTTGCACAGTAGGAATTACCAAGGGGCCAAGATCCAGCAGCTGCGACTGACTGACAGGGCTTTACAGTATATGCAAAACAAGTGTCTGTGGGACACACACACACAAAAAAAAAATAGATCACAAGAACAACATTAGCTCTCAAAAGAGCTGTTGAGGATGAGGACGGAGTGCTTTTTAGCAAAAAGTACCAGCAAGGAGCAAGCTAACAAGCCTAACACAAGAACCTAACTAAGCAT
This sequence comes from Hyperolius riggenbachi, assembly GCF_040937935.1. Classification (NCBI taxonomy): domain Eukaryota; kingdom Metazoa; phylum Chordata; class Amphibia; order Anura; family Hyperoliidae; genus Hyperolius; species Hyperolius riggenbachi. Next base: position 263,728,591 of record NC_090652.1, on the reverse strand, counting down.
TCCCTATGTCAGCAGGTTCTCTCCCTTCTCTAATTACTGCAGCCACACGAGTGAGTGATAAGGCTGACGCTGCCTGCGTTTTATAAGGGGGGGGGGCTCCAGGAGCAAACACGCTGAAATCAGCGCATGGAAATATTGGCGCAGCTGGCGCCACCATAGGCCGTAATAGGAATTACGGCTATAATAGCGCATAGGGAGTAACTTCGGCGCCGTCAGAAGACGGAGCTGAAGTTACTTTTAAAACATAATAATTTGGCTTCCAGCAATAGCTGGAAGCCAAAATATTTCATTTCCCACTATCCATGGCGGCCTGGAAGGGGAATAGTATTTAATACGGCCGGGACTTGTGCGCTAGCAGGATCAGCCATATACCGGCTGAATCCTGCGCCCAAGTCTCCTGCGCCGTTCTCTCTCGTACGCTCCAGGAGGGAGTGTAGCCTTATTGGCTACCCTGTGTCTGCTGACTGTGATGTAGAGGGTCAAAGTTGACCCTAATGATGTAGTATAGGGGACGGGTCGAACTCGCATATAGTTTGCGGTTCGCTGCAAACGCGAACCACCGAAGTTCGCACAAATAAGTTCGCGGTCAAACCGTTCTCTAGCCACATGTACACCACACAACTGTATCTGTTTTATACACTGAAGGATGAAATAAAGAGGTGAAACTTTTTTAAGCCAGGCTAGTGCCCAGACTTGACTTTAAAAAGGAACTCAAGTGAAAACAATGCAATAAAAAGTGCTTAATTTTTTCAACAATTATGTATAAATAATTAGTCAGTGTTTGCCCATTGTAAAATCTTCCCTCTTCCTTATTTACATTCTGACATTTATCACACGGTGACATTTTTACTGCTGGCAGGTGATGTCAGTGAAAGCAGATGCTGCTTGCTTTTTTGACAGATGTACACAGCTGTAAACATCTGTTATTTTGCACAAAGTAACAAGGCTCCCACAGTGTGATGTCAGAACCATGGTCCTGACATCACACTGTGTGAGGGGTTTCACCACAATATCAGCCATACAGAGCCCCCTGATGACCCGTTTGTGAAAAGGAAAATATTTCTCATGGGAAAGGTGGTATCAGCTATTGATTGGGATGAAGTTAAATTCTTGGTGATGGACCGGTTTCACTTTAACTGTTGTTGGGAGGAATCAATCAACCTCCTGGAGTGCACAGTCCTGACACCGGGATATCCTCAACCTTTGTTGCCAATCCATTGGGCCTGATTCACAAAGCGGTGCTAACAGTTAACACGCTGGTGAAAAGCCCTTTATCATGCCTAAACTCAGTTTAGGCAAGATAAGTTTAGGTGTGATAAGTTTAGGCATGATAAGTTTAGGTGTGATAAGTTTAGGCATGATAAGTTTAAGCACCAACTGGGTTAGCACCGTAGTGCACAGCTGATCAAAAGTTTTACGCTGGCAAAGTCTGGTGCACTTCATATAAAGTTTAATGGCGCTGCTTTGCGTGCGGGACTTTGCAAGCGATCTAAACTTATCTAAACTTATCATGCCTAAACTTATCACACCTAAACTTATCATGCCTAAACTTATCACACCTAAACTGGCTTTTCACCAGCGTGGTGCAATGGTTATCATGCCTAAAGTCTCTAACTGGGTTAGCACCGCTTTGTGAATCGAGCCCTTTGTATTCAGTGCCCACCATTTTCTTCTGTTGTTTACAATTATTTTTTATTATGCTGGTGTCAGACTTGCCTGGTCAATGACTATATGTCAGGCTGTATGCCCATATGACTGACCTATAGCCCAGCCCGTAACACCTGCACAAAACTACTACCTAATACAATTCTAATCTACAATACCATTCAGGCAGATGTAGCATACAGACTGACATAGTATTCACCATCAAGCAGAATGAGTAATATAAGTACAGTACACTCAAATATATAGTCACCTGAGGCCTGGGGTTGGAGGTAGTCCAGATGATAGTCAGGTGATGACAGGCTAGGGAGGATCGGTTGTAGGTAGTTCCAACACTTAACAGTAAACGTGGTCAGTTCAATCCGAAGTTAGTCCAGGCAGAGTTCATGGGAAAACCTTTAAGCAAGCAGGGGTCGATCCAGGCAGCAATCAGGAATATCCAGGAACAAGCAGAGTCGGCAATGGGTAATCCAATCAGAGAGCGTGGTCAGGAACAAGCAGAGGTCAGCAACAGGAAATCAATCTAGAAATAATCTTTGTCAAGATACAGACAAAGTCGGCACAAGATCAATGGCTGTGAGCACAGTCACAGCAACAAGCCTAACAGGGACTATCATGGGCGATGTCTGAGGGCACTCACCTAACTTTTATACAAGGACTAACCAATCAATACAAAAAGGAATCCAAAGTGCCCAATCACGAAGCGGCGAGTCAGCAGGTCAGCTGAAACACCATCACACACGTGCTCACTGTTTACAGTGGCGGAGCGAGTACTGAGGACACGTCCGCTGCTTAGCCAATAGGAACTGAGCACCATGCGCTCCACTGACATCAGAGCCCTGCCGAGACCCCAAGGCTTTCGCCTCAGCGTGGGTCTAGGCGTTCCGCCACCATGAGCGGTGGAGAGACCTTACAGCTAGGTAAAGACCAAGTAAATGGTGGGCATCCCCAAAACTAGAGAAGGTACATCCTTGCTTTTCCCTAGCCCTGATTGCTAAACCAAGGCAACATGGCAGAGGTCGGGCATTATGGGGAACACTACTCTACTTGCAGGGGCAAAGCCAGGATTTTCAAGTGAGGGATTTCCTAAAAGGCCTCCCTCAGCCACACACAATACAGTATAATAATATGGTAGGACTTCATGCTGGGTACACATAATGCAATTTTCCGACCGACTGTCAATGTGATTGATCAGGATTTGTTTGAATACAGATAATAATGAGGACAGCTGACATTGCTAATGAAGGGGAAAGTGAAGCATTTACCCAGCAGGGGCACAGGGCTGTGCTCATACCTGACTCTGTTAATTCCCCCAGAGCTGCTCCATACTCTGTACACATGTTGCTGCTGTTCAATCCAAAGTCAACTGAAGCAGGGAAAGAAAGGGGGCAGCGCTGCGAGCTGCAGGATACCTGCAGATATTATGGTGTCTCAACTTGTACCTGCCCCCAGACACTGCATTGCCCTGGTCTGAGGGGGGATTCTGGGCAGCTGTAATCCCCCCTATGTTTGCCTATGACTTGCCAAACATACACACAGTCAAACATCATCAAGCTTCAGCTTTTTGTTTGTATTGGCCTAAAGTGCAATTGTCTGGGTCAGACTTGTAAAAGGGCAAAAACTGAACACCAATCTCGTAATGATCTCTGCCACACCTTTAGGCAACAGCCACCAAAAGTCTCTGGTAAGTATGAGCCTAGTTTGCCTAACGGCAAACATAGTCTTTAACACAGAGAGGCCCCTTTTTAGATATATCTAACACAGAAAACATCAGTAATGTATGTAACGTTTATGCATTATTGATCAGACAATCCTTTTAAAAATATTATTTGAAGAAGGCTTTAAAAGTAAAGTTGTCCTTCAACTGTCCCTCTTTCCAACTGGCAGCTCTTTATTTAGCCTGTAGCTTTGCTTGCTAGGGATGTTACTATATTTTCTATATTACAAAATAAACAATCTGGCAAACCTTCTCCACTTCAGCAAAGATATATAAAAGCTTATCTTTTGTTTGTTTATTCTATTTACTTTTTATATGTGATTTCTGGCTATTCCCTTCCCCGTTTGTCATGTTTCCATTGGCTTTGTAGTAGAGGACAGGCTGTTAAGCTCATATGTGGTTTTAAGCTTCTTGTCGGAATGTCTGTCACTTCAAGACTTCAAGGTCCAATGTAGGGATGCCCTAGAAATAAGAAAAAAAAATGTGTGTTTTCTTTTTTAGAAAGTCTCGCTCTTTAGATGTAGCCTTTGTTAACATTGCAACAATCAAGATGGCTTAGAGCTCGATGTTTGTATAAAAATATTCCAGAGATCTTTTGTCCGTGATGTTACTTGAGTATCAACAGAAAGCTAAAAAGATCAAATAAGGAAAAAAATATCAACTAGAGGAACACAAGGTCTCCTGATATCTAGATGATTTAGTAGATCTGATCTCTGATATTACTAAGCCATTAGTTGTTTTCCATAAGCAATGTTAGGAAAGTTATCTTTACTTAAAAAAAGAATATGCGTATGAGGATATGTGTGTGTGTGTGTGTGTATATACAGGATCTTCTCAAAAAATTAGCATACTGTGATAAAGTTCATTATTTTGTAATGTACTGATAAACATTAGACTTTCATATATTTTAGATTCATTACACACAACTGAAGTAGTTCAAGCCTTTTATTGTTTTTCTTATTGATGATTTTGGCATACAGCTCATGAAAACCCACATTTCCTATCTCAAAAAATTAGCATATTTCATCCGACCAATAAAAGAAAAGTGTTTTTAAAACAAAAAAAGTCAAACTTCAAATAATTATGTTGCGAGAGAGAGAGAAAACTCCAATTATCTGGCACCAACGGGGATTGGCTGATGCCGGATAAGTGTAGTTTCTGGTTGCTTGAGATTCAATGTTAAAAATAGGCCTAGCTAAGAAACAGTACTATACCCCACAATAACCATAAGCTCTATAATGTATTCATCTTGAAATACAATAATTAAAACATAATTAAGACAAAGGTCAGACTGAAGTTAACGAAACAGAGGTCTATTACTGTATAAAGAGGTGTACAAGTAGATTAATGAATCCTGCAAGGCCAGGATTGCTTTATAATTTTTGTTAACTGAGCTCTAGGCAATGGGAGTTTTACTGTATATATATATATATATATATATATATATATATATATATATATATATATATATATATATCTATATATATATAGTGGGTTGCAAAAGTATTCGGCCCCCTTGAAGTTTTCCACATTTTGTCACATTACTGCCACAAGCATGCATCAATTTTATTGGAATTCCACGTGAAAGACCAATACAAAGTGGTGTACATGTGAGAAGTGGATCGAAAATCATACATCATTCCAAACATTTTTTACAAATAAATAACTGCAAAGTGGGGTGTGCGTACATATTCGGCCCCCTGAGTCAATACTTTGTAGAACCACCTTTTGCTGCAAATACAGCTGCCAGTCTTTTAGGGTATGTCTCTTACTAGCTTTGCATATCTAGAGACTGAAATCCTTGCCCATTCAAAAGAGCTCCAGCTCAGTCATATTAGATGGACAGCGTTTGTGAACAGCAGTTTTCAGATCTTGCCACAGATTTTTGATTGGATTTAGATCTGGACTTTGACTGGGCCATTCTAACACATAGATATGTTTTGTTTTAAACCATTCCATTGTTGCCCTGGCTTTATGTTTAGGGTCATTGTCCTGCTGGAAGGTGAACCTCCGCCCCAGTCTCAAGTCTTTTGCAGTCTCCAAGAGGTTTTCTTCCAAGTTTGCCCTGTATTTGGCTCCATCCATCTTCCCATCAACTGTGACCAGCTTCCCTGTCCCTACTGAAGAGATGCACCCCCGAACATGATGCTGCCACCACCATATTTGACAGTGGGGATGGTGTGTTCAGAGTGATGTGCAGTGTTAGTTTTCTGCCACACATAGCGTTTTGCATTTTGGCCAAAAAGTTCCATTTTGGTCTCATCTGACCAGAGCACCTTCTTCCACATGGTTGCTGTGTCCCCCACATGGCTTGTGGCAAACTGCAAACGTGACTTCTTATGCTTACTGTTAACAATGCCTTTCTTCTTGCCACTCTTCCATAAAGGCCAACTTTGTACAGTGCATGACTAATAGTTGTCCTATGGACAGAGTCTCCCACCTGAGCTGTACATCTCTGCAGCTCATCCAGAGTCACCATGGGCCTCTTGACTGCATTTTTGATCGGCGCTCTCCTTGTTCGACCTGTGAGTTTAGGTGGATGGCCTTGTCTTGGTAGGTTTACAGTTACGCCATACTCCTTCCATTTCTGAATGATCGCTTGAACAGTGCTCCGTGGGATGTTCAAGGCTTTGGAAATCTTTTTGTAGCCTAAGCCTGCTTTAAATTTCTCAATAACTTGATCCCTGACCTGTCCTGTGTGTTCTTTGGACTTCACAGTGTTGTTGCTCCCAATATTATCTTAGACAACCTCTGAGGCCCTCACAGAGCAGCTGTATTTGTACTGACATTAAATTACACACAGGTGCACTCTATTTAGTCATTAGCACTCATCAGGCAATGTCTATAGGCAACTGACTGCACTCAGATCAAAGGGGGCAGAATATTTATGCACACACCACTTTGCAGTTATTTATTTGTAAAAAATGTTTGGAATCATGTATGATTTTCGTCCCACTTTTCACGTGTACACCACTTTGTGTTGGTCTTTCATGTGGAATTCCAATAAAATTGATTCATGTTTGTGGCAGTAATATGACAAAATGTGGAAAACTTCAAGGGGGCCAAATACTTTTGCAACCCACTGTATATATATATATATATATATATATATATATATATATATATATATATATATATATATATATATATATATATATAGTGGGGTACGGCAACCTTGTTAATCATCATGATTTTCATGTATAAATCGTTGGTTGTTATGATAAAAAATGTCAGTTAAATATATCATATAGGATATATACACAGTGATATTTGAGAAGTGAAATGAAGTTTATTGGATTTACAGAAAGTGCGCAATAATTGTTTAAACAAAATTAGGCAGGTGCATAAATTTGAGCACCACAAAAAAGAAATGAAATCAATATTTGATAGATCCTCCTTTTGCGGAAATGACAGTCTCTAAACGCTTCCTGTAGGTTCCAATGAGAGTCTGGATTCTGCTTGAAGGTATTTTGGACCATTCCTCTTTACAAAACATGGACAGCTCTCTTTAACTCACACCACAGATTTTCAATTATATTCAGGTCTGGGGACTGAGATGGCCATTCCAGAACGTTGTACTTGTTCCTCTGCATGAATGCCTTAGCGGATTTTGAGCAGTGTTTTCGGTCGTTGTCTTGTTGAAAGATCCAGCCCCGGCGCCGCTTCAGCTTTGTCACTGATTCCTGGACATTGGTCTCCAGAATCTGCTGATACTGAGTGGAATCCATGCGTCCCTCAACTTTGACAAGATTCCCAGTCCCTGCACTGGCCACACAGCCCCACAGCATGATGGAACCACCACCATATTTTACTGTAAGTAGCAGGTCTTTTTCTTGGAATGCTGTGTTGTTTTTCCTCCATGCATAAAGCCCCTTGTTATGCCCAAATAACTCAATTTTAGTTCCATCAGTCCACAGCACCTTATTCCAAAATTAAGCTGACTTGTCCACATGTGCTTTAGTATACCTCAAGCGGCGCTGTGGGCGGAGAAAAGGCTCCCTTTGCATCACTATTGCATACAGCATCTCCTTTTGTAAAGTGTGTTGTATGGTTAAACGATGCACAGTGACTCCATCTGCAGCAAGATGATGTTGTACATCTTTGGTGCTGGTCTGCAGGTTGACTCTGACTGTTCTTGCCATTTGTCGCTTCTGTCTATCCGAGATTTTTCTTGGTGTGCCACTTCGAGCCTTAACTTGAACTGAGCCTGTGGTCTTCCATTTCCTCAAAATGTTTCTAACTCTGGAAACAGATAGCTAAAATCTCTGAGACAGCTTTCTGTATCCTTCCATTAAACCATGATGGTGAATTACTTTTGTCTTTAGGTCATTTGAGAGTTGTTTTGAGATGTTCATGTTGCTACTCCCCTTCCTTAACCTATTTTGGTTCCTGGACGTAGAAACTACGTCCAGGAACCATGCGCGCTACCGCGCGCTCCCGCGGCCGATCGCATGCGTGCACGCGCGCTCCCGGCCCGCGGTTCGTTAGCCAGGCAATCAGTGTATCGGGCTATGGTGCCTGATCACTGATTCCTCTCCCCCGCTGAAAAAGCGACAGCTTCTCTCGGAAGCTTCGCTTTTTCTGGCTGTAACGTACCCCATACGTCGCTCTAAGCGTGTGTTACGCTTAGAGTGACGTCATGTAAACAAACTCATGGCCGCCATCTTGTGGCCAAAAAGTAAAACTACAACTAAAAGCAAAAAAAATAAAATTCAAACACACATTTACATTATAAATCACATGTTTACATCCCACCCTCCCAAAACTACCCAAATAAAATGTTTAATATAAAAAAAAAAATTACAATAAAAAAACAAACATGTAAATATTTACATAAGGGTCTAAACTTTTTAATTGTCAATGTAAAGATGAAATACTTCTATATTTTTTTTATTTTAAACTTGTAAATAGTGATAGATGCAAAACGGAAAAAATGCACCTTTATTTCCAAATAAAATATTGTCGCCATACATTGTGATAGGGACATTATTTTAATGGTGTAATAACCGGGACATATGGGTATATACAATACGTGAGTTTTAATTATGGAGGCATGTACTATTTTAAAACTATAATGGCTGAAAACTGAGAAAAAATGCATTTTTTTCATTTTTTTTCTTATTCTTCCTGTTAAAATACATTTATAGTAAAGTGGCTCTTAGCAAAATGTACCCCCCCCCCAAAGAAAGCCTAATTGGTGGCAGAAAAAACAAGATATAGATCAGTTCATTGTGATAAGTAGTGATAAAGTTATAGGCTAATGAATGGGAGGTGAACATTTCTCAAGTGAAAACGACGGAACGCAAATGGGTTAACCCTAACCCTTTGTAACGATCAGTGAAGCACAGAGAGGATCTGATTACCGGTGATCTGCAGTATCACGGGGAATACAGATGTAGACCAGATTATAAGTGATCTGCAGTATCACCGATAATCCAATATACTAGCTAACCTCTGTTCACCTGAGTAGAGTGTAGTGTTTGGTGTAACAGTAACCGGGAGGGCCCTTTTCCACCAGTGCGTTTGCGCTGGCTGAATCGCAAAAACGCAAACCGCTAGCAATTTTACAATCGCTACGGTTTGCTTTTTAACATAGGAATCGCGGTAGGTCATTTCCACTACCGCAATTCATTTTTGCCGGGAACGCGAACGCGCGGCGGAGCGATATTTGCCGCGATTTTGCTATGCAGTGCATAGCATAGCAAAATCGCGGCCGCGAACGTCGGGGAATCGCCGGTAATTGCGATTCAGCAATCGCTAGCGTTCAGCGTGAACGCTAGCGATTGCTAGTGGAAAAGGGCCCTTAGAGGACTAGGCCTCAGTGCAGCAAGGAGTACTGCACAGATTCCTTCCGCGGACCTGAACTCTCCAAGGCGGGAGGAGTCAGGCTGACAGTAGGAAGGATTGTCTGAAAGTGACACACTGGAGGAAGTGTCACTAACAGGACGGGGAACCGCCTCCAACAGTGAGATCGGCTCTCAAGGTCGGACAAGCCAAGTCGTTAACACACGGACAGATAAGGTACAATTTCAGTAGGCGGAGGCGGAGTCTAAAGTACAGGCAGGGTTCGGCAACAGGGTATCAGAAATATCGAGGTACAAGATCAGGAGGCAGAAACAGAGTCTAAGGACGAGCCGAGGTTCGGCAACAGAGTATCAGAAATATCGAGGTACAAGGTCAGAGTTCAGGAGGATAGTCAGGCAGGCAAAACGTCATAACAGATAATCACAATCAAATTAGTACTTTAGCTATCAACAGAATCTAGCTAAGTGTAGGATTACAGCTCCAGCTGGTCCCGGCACACTTAAGGATCTGACTACGGATCTGGGTGCTCCCACATGTGTGATCGCAACGCCAGACACCGAAGGAATGACCAGCCAGCAGTATATATGCACAGACCACTCTCCAGCTCCACCCCAAGTGCTGGACCAATGGGAAGTGGAACCAGAGTCAGCTGACCAGCCAGGTCAGCTGACTCCCCTTAGTCTGTCATATATTACTTCCTGAGTGCGCGCGCGCGCGTCACTCTAAGACTCGAGGGACTACGAGTCCCAGCCACAGCAGCCCCGCTCTGCGGTGTCTCCGCAGCGGGGACATGCGCACTAACCGCCGCGTCCAACGCGGCGGTTTCTCCGCGCTCCGCAATATCCTGCACGGAGACAGCCGCCTCATACTGAGAGGAGGCGGCTGCCTCTCTGTGTGCGGGTACTCTATGCGCGAAAAGAGCCGCCTGCCGCTGACTCATGGCGGCGGCTCTTCCGTGCTTTCTGACAGTACCCCCCCCCCCCCCCCCCCGAGGAGTGGACTCCAGACAGCTCCTTCCAGGCTTCTCTGGATGTAAAGCATGAAACTCCTTCCTTAATTCATCCGCATGCATGCGGCTCACAGGTACCCTTTGCCTCTCCTCAATACCATACCCCTTCCAATGTACCAGATACTGTACTGAATTTTGTACTACGCGAGAGTCTAAAATCTTCTTGACTTCATATTCAGGTCGATTATCTATTATTACAGGAGGAGGAGGAGGAGTGAGTCCTACATGAACTGCAGGTTTAAGTAGGGACACATGGAAGGACCTTACACCACACATGCTAGCAGGCAGATCAACGGTATACGTGACATTGTTGATCTTTCTTGCTACCTGAAATGGTCCCACGAACCTGGGCCCCAACTTGGCTGAAGGCTGTCTCAAGGTCAAGTGGCGGGTGGATACCCAGACCCAGTCTCCTGGTTGAAATCTCCACTCTAAAGAGCGTCTCTTGTCCGCTTGACCTTTTTGACTCTGAAATGCTTTTACCAGGTTATCTTTTATGGTCCACCACATGTCCTTGAATGACCTTTGCCAGGCCTCTAAGGCAGGAAATGGAGTGGACGCCATCGGCAAGGGAGAGAACTTGGGTAGTTTCCCGGTTACTATCTGAAATGGACAGAAACCCGAGGAAGAACTCTTTAAGTTATTATGCGCAAATTCTGCGTAAGGCAAGAATTTAACCCAATCATTCTGAGCTTCGGCAACGTAACATCTTAAAAATTGCTCTAGTGATTGGTTGACCCTCTCAGTCTGACCATTCGTCTGTGGATGGTAGCCAGACGAAAATGACAGACTCATGCCCATTTGGTGACAGAATGCCTTCCAAAACTTTGAGACAAACTGGACTCCCCGATCAGATACTATGTCTTCCGGAATGCCATGCAGACGGAAGATATGGGTGATGAATAAATCAGCCAGTTCTTGGGCCGAGGGGAGACCTTTCAGAGGCACGAAATGGGCCATTTTACTGAAGCGGTCGACCACTACCCAGATGACCGACATGCCCTCAGACCTGGGAAGCTCACCCACAAAATCCATGGACAAGTGGGTCCATGGCTCACTCGGGGTGGGCAAAGGCTGCAGTGTACCTACAGGTGCCAGCCGGGAGGGCTTGCTTTTTGCGCACATCGCACATTCCCTGACGAACTCTTTGCAGTCAGCTGCTAGAGAGGGCCACCACGCACACCTGGCCACGAGATCTTGCGTTCTAGCCGCCCCAGGATGTCCCGCATTCTTGTGTGAGTGGACCATCTCCAGGATCTGGAGGCGGAATGGTAACGGGATAAATAAAACCCCATCTGGTTTCCCTTCTGGGATATCCTGCTGGAAAGGACTCAAAGTCTCCTTCCAGTCCTCCCAGGTCTCGGTAGTGGCTAACACCAATCTTCGTGGAACATTAGTCTCGGGGACAGAGGGCATCGCCAGGTATTCGTAATGCCCGTTTGGTGTATTGAAGGCCGTTTTCCATTCATCGCCCTTTCTTATACGCACCAGGTTGTATGCCCCCCGTAAATCTAGTTTCGAGAATATCCTAGCATCCGTGACCTGTGTGAATAAATCGTCTATTAATGGCAACGGGTAGCGATTCTTCACTGTGATTTTATTAAGGCCCCGGTAATCGATACATGGCCGTAAGCCCCCGTCTTTTTTCTTAACAAAAAAGAAACCTGCCCCAGCCGGTGACCGGGACGGACGAATGAAGCCCTTGGCCAAATTCTCACGGATATACTCCTGCATGGCTAGTTTTTCAGGGCCAGATAAATTATACAGGTGGCCTCGAGGGGGCATACAACCAGAACGGAGGTCAATGGGACAGTCGAAAGGGCGATGCGGGGGCAATTTATCCGCAGCCTTAGGACAGAACACGTCGGCGTAATCCGAGTACTGTTCAGGTACACCTTCCACCTGAACCCTGGTTTGACCTAACGTTAGCCTCCCCAAACACTGCTGGAAACAATGAGGTGACCATGCCGTTAACTGCCCTGTGGCCCAGTCTATCTGCGGTGAATGGATTTGTAACCATGGCATGCCTACGATGATAGTGGAGGTGGACATGTGCAAAACAAAAAACTGCAATAGTTCCCCATGCAGTACCCCAATAGTGACCTTCATCTCAGGAGTCTGTGACAGAGAACGATTCCGTTGCAAGTGAGAATCGTCCACTGCCGTGACTTGGATAGGAGGTTTCACCTGGGTGAGAGGAATGCCCATTCTTTTAGCGAATTCAAAACTCATAAAATTAGCCGCTGAACCGGAATCCACAAAAGCTTCAGTGGCTATAGAATTGCTCTCCCATGTAATAGCACAAGGGAGAAGTAACTTTTTCTCTTTAAGGGGTGAAAATAGGGTGCCTAGGGTGTCACCCCCCACTACTCCTAGGCATGCCCGTTTCCCGACTTCTTGGGGCCATATCCTGGCTTGTTGGGGCAATCTCGTACTCTATGACCCTGCTCCGCACAATATAAACACAACTGTTCTGTCATTCTGCGTCTCCGCTCTACCTGAGATAGTTTTGACCGACCTATCTGCATAGGTTCAGGTGGAGGTAAAACAGGCGTAGGTGGCTTCTCAGGAGGAGCTGCGTAAGAGACAAGTTTAACCTGGTCTTTACCCCGGTTTTGTCGTTGATAACGCAATCTGCGATCAATCCTGATGGCCGCCGAAATGGTGCCGTCAAGTGTCGTGGGCTCTAGCTGACTCAACATAAGGCTGGAGACCTCGTCTGACAACCCAGATAGGAAACGGTCTAACAGGGCGAAGTTGTCCCACCTGGTTGTCACTGACCACCTCCTAAATTCAGAGGCGTAATCCTCGACTGGACCCTTGCCTTGGCGTAATAACTTGAGCTGCTGCTCTGAGGTTGAGGCAATATCTGGGTCGTCGTAGATTACCGCCATTGCTTAGAAAAATTCATCAACCGATGTTAAAGCTAAGTCACCCTCAGGTAAGCTGTACGCCCAGGTCTGAGAGTTGCCTGTCAGTAGTGTCTTAAGGAATGTGACCCTTTGGGCCATCGTGCCTGAGGATTGGGGTCTCAACTCAAAATACGACAACACTCTACTCTTAAAATTGCGGAAGTCAGATCTGTGGCCGGAGAATCTCTCGGGTACTGTCATACGTATATCAGTACTAGGAGGGGATCAGAGCTCATCCATAGCCGTCCGGAGGGTTTGTAACGACCCGGACAAAGAATCAATCAGTGTCTGGTGCCCACCCAGCATTCGATTGATCTCGTCCATTAAGGAGGCCATTGCTCCCAGACGGTCAGAGTGTCCGTCCATATAGGTTTGGGTCTGGCGTTCTGTAACGATCGGTGAAGCACAGAGAGGATCTGATTACCGGTGATCTGCAGTATCACGGGGAATACAGATGTATACCAGATTATAAGTGATCTGCAGTATCACCGATAATCCAATATACTAGCTAACCTCTGTTCACCTGAGTAGAGTGTAGTGTTTGGTGTAACAGTAACACTTAGAGGACTAGGCCTCAGTGCAGCAAGGAGTACTGCACAGATTCCTTCCGTGGACCTGAACTCTCCAAGGCGGGAGGAGTCAGGCTGACAGTAGGAAGGATTGTCTGAAAGTGACACACTGGAGGAAGTGTCACTAACAGGACGGGGAACCACCTCCAACAGTGAGGTCGGCTCTCGAGGTCGGACAAGCCAAGTCGTTAACACACGGACAGATAAGGTACAATTTCAGTAGGCGGAGGCGGAGTCAAAGTACAGGCAGGGTTCGGCAACAGGGTATCAGAAATATCGAGGTACAAGATCAGGAGGCAGAAACAGAGTCTAAGGACGAGCCGAGGTTCGGCAACAGAGTATCAGAAATATCGAGGTACAAGGTCAGAGTTCAGGAGGATAGTCAGGCAGGCAAAACGTCATAACAGATAATCACAATCAAATTAGTACTTTAGCTATCAACAGAATCTAGCTAAGTGTAGGATTACAGCTCCAGCTGGTCCCAACACACTTAAGGATTCTCCGCGCTCCGCAATATCCTGCACGGAGACAGCCGCCTCATACTGAGAGGAGGCGGCTGCCTCTCCGTGTGCGGGTACTCTATGCGCGAAAAGAGCCGCCTGCCGCTGACTCATGGCGGCGGCTCTCTGACACCCTTAACCCTCCTGCTATGCGTTTGTCACTGGTTGTAGGAAAAGTCGACGGGAAGGTTATTTGGTTGGCGCACCGGCTGGGATGCTCTGAAGCATGGAGCTGCCTTCTTCCATCAGTGGAGAGCTGTCCACCTCCTCCCTTCCGAGGCTTCCAAGCAGAGGTGGCCCGCCCGGGAGAAGAGTCAAGCAGAGCGGCACTGCTGGTCATGTGATGCGGTGCAGCACCAGCTGGGATGCTCGGAGCTCCCTCTTCTATCAGTGGAGGGCTGTCCGCCTCCTCCCTTCCAAACCAGCCACAAATCTGCCCGGGAATAAGGGACATATGTCTCCAGGCTGGTGCAGACTGCCAAGCTCATACCAGATGCTGGAGGGTCCCAACCTGAACGTCAGTGCTGGGGTTTTATGTGGTGGGGGAAGGGGGAGATTTGTGCTTAGGGACAGGCATGTCATAAGCTGGTGGAGGATAGGGGCGTCTTTGTTGGGGGGAACAGAGGGACAGGTGTGCTGGAAGACAGATGTGTCATGTGTTGGGAGGCAGGGGGTGTCATCAGGGCTGGGACAAGGTCCACCACCAACAGAGGCTGAGCTGCCCAATGCGCCCCCCCCCATGGGCCACAACTATGTCACTGACATGGATTCATGGCCTCTTTACGGGGTGGTGTATATAGTGAGCTTCGCCATAGGACTGAATTTGGCATGCATACAGTAATCAACAGTAGTAGAGATCAAACAGACAAAAGCTAACACCCTCCTTTGCCTGTAGTGAGTGCTAGTTGTGTAATGTAGTCCAGTTATTGGATCTCTGCACATCAATGCAGATAAATCATTCAGGTATAAGTTTTGTTTGAAAGCGCTGCCATGTCTCCCACTGTGCAGTAGTAGAGATCACATGGAAGTCTTTCTGTTGCTATGGGTTTTTAGGTAGCCAGGTATAGGTGCCCCCAGTATAGGTAGCCAGTTATAGGTGCCCCCTGTATAGGTAGCCAGGTACAGGTATTGGGGTTTCCAGTATAGGAAGCCAGGAATAGGTTTTCCCAATATAGGAAGCCAGGTATAAGTGTCCCCAGATTTCATTCAGACACTACATATTCTCCTGCATCTTCAAAGCATACTAATAAGTCAACTGGTTTCCCATAAACAATTCTATAGTGAAAATATTAGTCTATAACTATGGTAGGGATTGTACTATGAGCTACTCTGGGGACAGTCAGTGACATGACTATGTACTCTGTAAAGTGCTGCAGAGGATGTCAGTGTTATATAAATGCACAATAATAATCTGGTAGGAGATTACATTATGACTATGGCAAAGATTAGATTGTGAGCTCTTCTGAGGACAGTCAGTGACATGACTATGTACTCTGTAAAGTGCTGCAGAGGATGTCAGTGCTATATAAATACACATTAATAATATGGTAGGACATTAGACTATGACTATAGTAGGATTAGATTGTGAGCTCCTCTGAAGACAGTAAGTGACATGACTATGTACTCTGTAACATGCTGCAGAAGATGTCAGTGCTATATAAATAGATAATAATAATATGGTAGGACATTAGACTGTGACTACGGTAGGATTAGAGTGTGAGCTCCTCTGAGGACAGTGACATGACTATGTACTCTGTAATGTGCTGCAGAAGATGTCAGTGTTGTATAAATACATAATAATAATATGGTTGGACATTAGACTATGCCTATGGTAGGATTAGAGTGTGAGCTCCTCTGAGGACAGTCAGTGACATGACTATGCTCTCTGTAATGTGGTGCAGAAGATGCCAGTGCTGTATAAATACATAGCAATAATATGTATTATGTTCGAGAACAGAGGCGCCAAAAGGATAAAAACAATATTTAAAAGTTTTAAAATTGCTTAGGAGGCAGTGGTGGACTTACCTCCTACAAGCAGGCACAATAAACTGTGTATTCAAAAAAAGGTAAATTTATTGGTACACTCCAAGGGTAGGTTGCAACGCGTTTCGCAGGTCAAGCCCGCTTCATCAGGCAAATACAGGAAGGAGTACACAGCAGTATGTTCCGGGTAGAACCTAGCGCCTCAGAATACAGTTTATTGTGCCTGCTTGTAGGAGGTAAGTCCACCACTGCCTCCTAAGCAATTTTAAAACTTTTAAATATTGTTTTTATCCTTTTGGCGCCTCTGTTCTCGAACATAATACGTCTAACATCCACCCTTGGTGGAGGGGGATACCCCATCTTTCTTCATATCTACAGAGAGCGACTTCTTAATCCTGAATGGGGACAGGTTAATCTCCTCACCTGCCTATACAGTGGTTGCCTGGAGGTAACCCTGGTTTGTGAGTATTTTATTATACTAATTAACCTCCTGCCTGAACATGCTACACCATATTGGGCTCTCGGTTCTTCTTTCTTTCTCATAACAATAATATGGTAGGACATCAGACTATGACTATGGTAGGATTAGATTGTGAGCTCCTTTGAGGACAGTCAGTGACATACTATGTACTTTGTAAAGTGGTGCGAGTGATGAATGTAACAAAATCACTGGCACTGTTCCCAGAAGTGTATAAATGTGCCCCCATGTGTGCATTTATACATTACCTGTCCTGTGTCGTTAACCACACGGTGCCCATCCACCTTCAGCTTCTTCTGTGGTGTATGGGCAGCTGACAGATCTCTCTCTAATCAGATTTGATCAGAGAGAGATTTGCCTCTTGGCGAAATCTGCCCATCATTGCTAGATGTATGGCTACCTTTATTCTAGCATGGCAGCATTAGGACCCTGTGCAGTGTCAGGTCCTTATCAGTACTGGGAGTGGAGGGGGGTCAGGGAGAAGTAGAGAACAGAGAAGGCTTTAGCACAGTTTAGGATGCAGAAGGGGGCTGCTACACACACACACACACACACACACACACACCTTTCCTCTTGCCATTAGAATTCCATTCTCCATCTTCTCCATCAGCCAGTCATGCTTCACTGGGCTGGCTTTTATTACCCCATCCTGGGAGAGCAGCTGGATGACATCATTGACAGAAGTCAGTGAAAAAGAGTTGAAAACACAAACAAGCTTCAAGACCAGCTGAGCGCCCTTTCTAATGGCCCGTACTCACGGGCTGCAGAAGTGGCCTGTCGCCAGCACACGTGAGCGTGTGGGCGACAGGCCGGCGACAGCTCCTCGCCAGGTCCCTCCGCGTACACACGCGGAAGAGGGACCAGCGGCGAGACGGAAGCCGTCGCCGACGTTCCTCCTCCCCCCGCCGGAAGCTCCATTTACCACAATGGAGGTTGCTGTCGCTAGTCCGCGTACTCACGCGGACTAGCGACAGTTGCGGGGGAGGTGCGGCGGCGACTGTCGCCATGCGATTGAAACTTTCAATCGCATGGCGACATGAGCGACGGGCGACAGTTCGAGGTGCGCGCGCGCGCGACGGCCCATACTCACGGGCGACCTGTCGCCGCAACACGCGCGCGCCGCGTGTTGAGGCGACAAAAGTCCCTCGTGAGTATGGGCCATAACGTACTAGGAACTGTCTACCAATCTTACCGTACAAAACTATGTATAACTCCTTATCGGATGCAGTCTTTACAACTACTGTGCAGATAGCTTTTTCTCTCCCTCCCTTACTTCTGTCTGCCAGGACAGGGGGGTAAAAAAACCTTTTTTTTCTAGACTGCCTGTGGAATGAAATGCCTTTGAAAGCGCCCCATCCTGACCTGATGACCTGCCGCTCAGAGGCCGGAGTCTCTCGGGCCTCTGTGTCGTCCTGGCCCTGGGTGTCATGTACTGGGGGCGATCATGATGTCGGACAGATGTGCTGGGTGGAGTGAAGGATAGGAGTGTACTGGGGGGGACAGGGACAAGAGTGTCATGTGTTGGAGCAGGTGTGTTATGTGCTGGGGAGGCAAGAGGTGTCATGTGTTGGGGGACACAGAGGGACAGGGGTGTCATGTTCAGGGGGAAAGGTGTGTCGTGCTCTGGGGGGGGGGGGGGGGTTGCAGGGAAGTCATGTGCTGGGGACACAGAGGGACAGGGGTGTCACGTTCTGGAGGAAAAGTGTGTCGTGCTCTGGGGGGACAGGCAAGTCATGTGCTGGGGGACAGAGGGACAGGGGTGTCATGTGCTAGGGGGGACAGGAGTGTCGTGCTGGAGGACAGAGACGGGTGTTATGTGTTGGGAGGACAGGGACAGTGGATGTCATGTGCTGAGGAGAGGGCGCACAGTCCAAGAAGACGGGGAGCACTTCAGATGCAAAAGTGATGTCATTGGTCACTTCTGGCATGTGAAGTGGCTACCTATACTAAGGCTTGCTTACATAAACTGGGGGGGGGGGGGGGGGGCATGGGGGAATACTCATATTGCAGTGATAAAACTGATGATGATCTGATGTTAAAAACTGCAGGTAATGATACTAAATGTATGGGCTGGGGGACACACATTTTCAGTGTTTGCCACAGGCGCCATATTACCCAGATAAGCCTCTGGCTTACCTGGAGGGAGTAGCAGCCAGGAAGGGGGTAGCGGGCACAGCTGTTTAAAAGCATTAGGCAGTGGCGGGGAAGCGATGACTCACTCACCTCCTTACAGTCCAGTGTTGCGTTCCACCACTTCTCACGTCTTGCAAAGCCGCCCACTGTATAGTGGGTGGCTTTGCAGGAAGTGACAAATGGTGGAATGCACTCCGGAACATAAGGAGGTGAGTGAGTCATTGCTTCCCCGCCGCTGCCTAATGCTTTTAAACAGAGCTAATAGCTGGAGCGAGAGAGCGGACAAGGGGACCCAGGTGAGGGAAGGGGGCCACCCCCTCTCCCCGCCTCTGTGCCCGCTGCCCCCTTCCTGGCTGCTACCCTCTCCAACTACCTATACTGGGGCAGTTATACTAGGGGGGATGGGAGTGTGGAATCCTCACAGTTTGCCTGAAGCGACAAAGTCTACAACTGGCCCTGATCTGCCCACTACCAGTTCCTACAAATTTATCGACCTTTTCTTCACCTACATAGTGTTGGGCGAACAGTGTTCGCCACTGTTCGGGTTCTGCAGAACATCACCCTGTTCGGGTGATGTTCGAGTTCGGCCGAACACCTGATGGTGTTCGGCCAAACCGTTTGGCCGCATGGCCGAACTAAGAGCGCATGGCCGAACGTTCCCCGAACGTTCGGCTAGCGCTGTGATTGGCCGAACGGGTCACGTGGTTCGGACCTGAATGCGCTCTGATTGGCCGAACTGTCACGTGGTTCGGGTAAATAAATACCCGAACCACGTCATATTTCCGCCATTTGTCTGTGAGTTTAGCTTTGGGTAGGCAGGCAGGGTAGTTCGCGCTCCAGCCACGCTAGCCAGGGTCCCCCCAGTCATTGTGTCGCTGCTGGGAATAGTAGTACACCGCTCGCTCAGCATTCTGTTTACTGCCACTCTGTGTACCTCGCTCAGCCACACTATATAGAATTCTGTTTACTGTTCTGTGTCTGCTGGGAATAGTAGTACACCGCTCGCTCAGCCACACTATATAGCATTCTGTTTACTGCCACTCTGTGTCTTCTGGGAATAGTGGTACACCGCTCACCCGCCACTGTATAGCATTGTGCTCTGTGTCGCTGCTGGGAATAGTGGTACACCGCTCACCCGCCACTGTATAGCATTGTGCTCTGTGTCGCTGCTGGGAATAGTGGTACACCGCTCACCCGCCACTGTATAGCATTGTGCTCTGTGTCGCTGCTGGGAATAGTGGTACACCGCTCAGCCACACTATATAGCATTCTGTTTACTGTTCTGTGTCTGCTGGGAATAGTAGTACACCGCTCGCTCAGCCACACTATATAGCATTCTGTTTACTGCCACTCTGTGTACCTCGCTCAGCCACACTATATAGCATTCTGTTTACTGCCACTCTGTGTCTTCTGGGAATAGTAGTACACCGCTCACCCGCCACTGTATAGCATTGTGCTCTGTGTCGCTGCTGGGAATAGTGGTCCACCGCTCACCCGCCACTGTATAGCATTGTGCTCTGTGTCGCTGCTGGGAATAGTGGTACACCGCTCAGCCACACTATATAGCATTCTGTTTACTGTTCTGTGTCTGCTGGGAATAGTAGTACACCGCTCGCTCAGCCACACTATATAGCATTCTGTTTACTGCCACTCTGTGTACCTCGCTCAGCCACACTATATAGCATTCTGTTTACTGTTCTGTGTCTGTCTGCTGGGAATAGTAGTACACCGCTCGCTCAGCCACACTATATAGCATTCTGTTTACTGCCACTCTGTGTACCTCGCTCAGCCACACTATATAGCATTCTGTTTACTGTTCTGTGTCTGCTGGGAATAGTAGTACACCGCTCGCTCAGCCACACTATATAGCATTCTGTTTACTGCCACTCTGTGTACCTCGCTCAGCCACACTATATAGCATTCTGTTTACTGCCACTCTGTGTCTGCTGGGAATAGTAGTACACCGCTCACCCGCCACTGTATAGCATTGTGCTCTGTGTCGCTGCTGGGAATAGTGGTACACCGCTCAGCCACACTATATAGCATTCTGTTTACTGTTCTGTGTCTGCTGGGAATAGTAGTACACCGCTCGCTCAGCCACACTATATAGCATTCTGTTTACTGCCACTCTGTATACCTCGCTCAGCCACACTATATAGCATTCTGTTTACTGCCACTCTGTGTCTTCTGGGAATAGTAGTACACCGCTCACCCGCCACTGTATAGCATTGTGCTCTGTGTCGCTGCTGGGAATAGTGGTACACCGCTCAGCCACACTATATAGCATTCTGTTTACTGTTCTGTGTCTGCTGGGAATAGTAGTACACCGCTCGCTCAGCCACACTATATAGCATTCTGTTTACTGCCACTCTGTGTACCTCGCTCAGCCACACTATATAGCATTCTGTTTACTGTTCTGTGTCTGCTTGGAATAGTAGTACACCGCTCGCTCAGCCACACTATATAGCATTCTGTTTACTGCCACTCTGTGTACCTCGCTCAGCCACACTATATAGCATTCTGTTTACTGCCACTCTGTGTCTTCTGGGAATAGTAGTACACCGCTCACCCGCCACTGTATAGCATTGTGCTCTGTGTCGCTGCTGGGAATAGTGGTACACCTCTCAGCCACACTATATAACATTCTGTTTACTGTTCTGTGTCTGCTGGGAATAGTAGTACACCACTCGCTCAGCCACACTATATAGCATTCTGTTTACTGCCACTCTGTGTACCTCGCTCAGCCACACTATATAGCATTCTGTTTACTGCCACTCTGTGTCTTCTGGGAATAGTAGTACACCGCTCACCCGCCACTGTATAGCATTGTGCTCTGTGTCGCTGCTGGGAATAGTGTTCCACCGCTCACCCGCCACTGTATAGCATTGTGCTCTGTGTCGCTGCTGGGAATAGTGGTACACCGCTCAGCCACACTATATAGCATTCTGTTTACTGCCACTCTGTGTACCTCGCTCAGCCACACTATATAGCATTCTGTTTACTGTTCTGTGTCTGTCTGCTGGGAATAGTAGTACACCGCTCGCTCAGCCACACTATATAGCATTCTGTTTACTGCCACTCTGTGTACCTCGCTCAGCCACACTATATAGCATTCTGTTTACTGTTCTGTGTCTGCTGGGAATAGTAGTACACTGCTCGCTCAGCCACACTATATAGCATTCTGTTTACTGCCACTCTGTGTACCTCGCTCAGCCACACTATATAGCATTCTGTTTACTGCCACTCTGTGTCTGCTGGGAATAGTAGTACACCGCTCACCCGCCACTGTATAGCATTGTGCTCTGTGTCGCTGCTGGGAATAGTGGTACTGTATAGCATTTCTGTACTGCCACTGTACTGCTGCCAGTCAGCGTGTACTGTAAGGATAAGTGAAATGAGGAAGAAATCCGGTGAAAGAGGGAGGGGCAAGGGAAGAGGTGTTTCCCCTGACTGTTCACGTACAGGCCACAGGGGAGCACCCAAGAAAACCCACTCAATACCGCCCATGTTGTCCAGGACAACAACCCTCACAAATCCAAAAGAACAGGACCAGATAATTACTTGGATGACCTCTCAAGCGTCCAGCAGTGGGTTAAGCAGCACCAGCACATCACGCACGAGGTCCGAGTCCTCAACCAGTTACAAGGAGCCAGTGGGCACAAAGCTGACACAACCGGCAGCGACACCACGCACACAACTGCCAGATAACCAGTCAGATGAATTACCTCAGGACACAATGGGGTATTCGCAGGAGCTATTCACAGCCCAACAAACTTCCACCTTTCAAAGGTCAATGGAGGAACAGCCAGAAATGTTGTGCCTGGATTCACAACCATTAACTGTGGGAAATGCACCGCGCACTGAAATACAAGGCGAGTCCGAGGAGCACTCGGAAACCCAAATCCCAGAGCAAGTTGGGCAGGAGGGGTTGCAATTGCAGGAGGTCGGCCGACAAGATCTGGAAGACGACGTTGGAGTGAGCTGCGCAGAGGTTGTTCTGGGGAGCTCTACTCCACGGCGGCGGCCCCCCACAATGACATATGACGAGTTTGAGGAGATGGAAGAGGAGGGTATGGACAATGTGGACAGAGACCCAGATTTTGTTTGTGAACGAGAACATCGCCGTCGTAGCAGCAGCACAGA
Source organism: Hyperolius riggenbachi (assembly GCF_040937935.1). Taxonomy (NCBI): domain Eukaryota; kingdom Metazoa; phylum Chordata; class Amphibia; order Anura; family Hyperoliidae; genus Hyperolius; species Hyperolius riggenbachi. The sequence continues at coordinate 263,705,680 of NC_090652.1, read as the reverse complement.
TGAGTCTGTTGAAGAACCCACTGCTGCACGAGTTCGCCTTGTGCCACAAGGTAGGCGGCGCGCAATTTCAGGCACCACAAGCGTGGAAGTTCAAGTGAGAGGCAAAAGAGGAGCAAACAGAAATCGCCAGCAAGGCAGGTGCTCCAAAGTCTGGGCTTTCTTTGAAGACTGCACTGAGGATGTTACCATGGCGATTTGCAAGGTGTGCAAGACCCGCCTGAGCAGGGGGAAAAGTATTAACAACCTCTCCACCACCAGCATGAGCCGCCACATGCTATCCAAACATCCCACTCTGTGGGCAAACGCGGCAGGACAGGGTACCAGCAACACTGCCTCCCTTGGGTTCACCAGACTCACCACCAGACCCGCCTCAGCAGCAGCAGTAGCCCAGCCATTGCGTGGTTCACAACATTCACAAACATCAGACGACGCTGACACTGTCACTTTCCGGAGTAGTGCTCTTGAGGTCTCCCAGTGTTCATCAAACACAACAACCAACAGCCCTTCCGTGTGCAGCGCTACGGTTTAGTTGTCTGTGTCGGAGATGTTTGAGCGCAAGAGGAAATTGCCAGCAAATGACCCCCGGGCCGTGGCAGTAACAGCCAGCATAGCCAAGCTTCTGGCCTGCGAAATGCTGCCATATCGAGTGGTGGAGACAAACAGCTTCAAGGGCATGATGTCAGTGGCCATCCCACGTTACGTGGTTCCCAGCCGCTACAACTTTGCGCGCTCTGCAGTGCCTGAGTTGCATGATCACGTGGTCAGCAAAATAACCCGAAGCTTGAAGAATGCCATTGCCTGCAAGGTTCACCTTACCACTGACACCTGGACGAGTGCGTTCGGCCAGGGTCGATACATCTCCCTTACCGCGCACTGGGTGAACCTTGTGGAGCCTGGCAGCGATTCCTCACCTGCTACGGCGCGGGTGTTGCCCACGCCGCAAACAGCTGCACCGCCGTCCCTCCCACTGGATAACAACAGCAGCACCTACCTCTCTGACTCCTTCTCCTCCAACGCATCTCAAAGCTGTACCTCATCCGGAAACGCTAACCCAGCAGCAGTAGGATCGTGGAAGCAGTGCAGCACAGCTGTTGGCATGCGTCAGCAAGCGTTGCTGAAGCTGATCTGCCTTGGGGATAAGCAGCACACAGGGGAGGAAATTTGGAAGGGAATAAAGGAACAGATGGATTTGTGGCTGGCACCGCTGGACCTGAAACCGGGCATGGTTGTGTGTGATAATGGGAGTAATCTCATTCGCGCTTTAAGGTTGGCTAAGCTGACACACATCCCTTGCCTGGCGCACGTGATGAACCTAGTAGTTCAGCGGTTCCTGAGGACATACCCAGGCGTGGCCGATCTTCTGTTGAAGGTGCGTCGAGTGGCCAAACATTGTAGAAATTCCAGTACTGCTTCGGGGGCACTCGCCAAGATGCAGGAGCGCTTCAATCTCCCCCACCATCGCTTGCTGTGTGATGTCCCTACGCGCTGGAATTCTACGTTGCACATGCTAGCCCGCTTTTGTGAGCAGAAGAGTGCAGTGGTCCAGTACATGACGGCGCAGTACCGAGGCGCATCCGGACAGCTGCCAAGCTTCTGTGGATCCGATTGGGCCAACATGTTGGACCTCTGCCAAGTCCTCCAAAATTTTGAGCAATCCACGTTGCTTGTGAGCAGTGACAACTCTTCAGTCAGCATTACCATACCACTGCTGTGTTTACTGAAGAGGTCAATGTTGAAAATCAAGGAAACAGCTGTCATGATGCAACTGGGGGAATCTGAAGGAGAAAATGATCAGCGTGATGGTACCAACATCAGGCCATCCGCCTCAGGGAACGCTGGCCCCAGCAGCTATGACGAAGAAGAGGAGGAGGAACAGCTGGAGTTGGAGCAGGAATTTCATGCCACCACTGACGAGGGCCAGAGCGGTGCACGTTGGACTTCCACAATTCAGCGCAAATGGTCAGCAGAAGCAGACCAGGAGGAAGGTGACGACTATGATGCATCACAACAACTATCACAACGCTCACAAGAGGATGATGAGGATTCTGGTAGGACTCTGGCACACATGGCTCAATTCATGCTAGACTGCATTGAACGTGACCCACGCATTGTGCGCATTCTGGCAACACCAATTACTGGGTTTATACCCTTCTGGATCCACGGTACAAACACAATGTTCCAAAACTGCTTGAAGAAAGAGTCAGACAGGTCAAAATGGAAGAATACCAGCAGGCCCTTGTGGAGACTTTAGAGAGGAGATTGACATCCTCCCCCTCCTCTAGCCAGTTGTACGCCGACAGACTGACTTCCGCAAACCCAGGACGACCAGGAGGGCAGCAAACAACGCAAGCCGCAGCTAGTGCCCAAAAGGGAATGGTATCGGCAGTGTCCTTGGAGTGGGAACATTTTCTGACACCCATGCAGCAGCAGCCCACTAAACAGCAAGCGTGCAGATCCACCTCCAACACCGATCGCCTGGAGAAGATGGTCAAGGACTACATGTCAGATGACGTAGCTGTGTCGAACAATCCATCTGCACCCTTCAACTATTGGGTATCGAAGCTAGACACCTGGCACGAACTGGCAATGTACGCAATAGAGGTGCTGGCTTGCCCGGCAGCCAGCGTTATGTCGGAACGCTGTTTCAGTGCTGCCGGAGGCATCGTCACAGATCGGCGTATCCGCCTCTCCACAGAAAATGCAGACCGTCTGACTCAAATTAAAATGAATCAATCCTGGATTGGAAATGACTACGCAACACTCCAGGACCCCAACCAAGTAACATGACCAATGAACATCTGGGATGGTGTAGCGTTTCCGGTCCCTGTTTATTGAACCTCTCATCTGTATTACATATATGACTGCATGGCGGCAAAAAGCATTGCTGCTATATCCGCACGCTTTTTGTCCTCATGCAAGGCCTGGGTTGTTGTGTCTCAAAAAGCATGGCCTTCTCCTCCTGCGCCTCCTCCTGTTCCATCACGTCTGCTGCTGCTGGGTTAGCGTTGCCGCGTGGTCCCTGTTTTTTGAACCACTTATCTTTATTACATTTATGACTGCATGGCGGTACAAAGCATGCTATCCGCACGCTTCTTGTCCTCATGCAAGGCCTGGGTTGTTGTGTCTCACAAAGCGTGGCCTTCTCCTCCTGCGCCTCCTCCTGTTCCATCACGTCTGCTGCTGCTGGGTTAGCGTTGCCGCGTGGTCCCTGTTTATTGAACCACTTATCTTTATTACATTTATGACTGCATGGCGGTACAAAGCATGCTATCCGCACGCTTCTTGTCCTCATGCAAGGCCTGGGTTGTTGTGTCTCACAAAGCGTGGCCTTCTTCTCCTGCGCCTTCTCCTGTTCCATCACGTCTGCTGCTGCTGGGTTAGCGTTGCCGCGTGGTCCCTGTTTATTGAACCACTTATCTTTATTACATTTATGACTGCATGGCGGTACAAAGCATGCTATCTGCACGCTTCTTGTCCTCATGCAAGGCCTGGGTTGTTGTGTCTCACAAAGCGTGGCCTTCTCCTTCTGCACCTCCTCCTGTTCCATCACGTCTGCTGCTGCTGGGTTAGCGTTGCCGCGTGGTCCCTGTTTATTGAACCACTTATCTTTATTACATTTATGACTGCATGGCGGTACAAAGCATGCTATCCGCACGCTTCTTGTCCTCATGCAAGGCCTGGGTTGTTGTGTCTCACAAAGCGTGGCCTTCTCCTCCTGCGCCTCCTCCTGTTCCATCACGTCTGCTGCTGCTGGGTTAGCGTTGCCGCGTGGTCCCTGTTTTTTGAACCACTTATCTTTATTACATTTATGACTGCATGGCGGTACAAAGCATGCTATCCGCACGCTTCTTGTCCTCATGCAAGGCCTGGGTTGTTGTGTCTCACAAAGCGTGGCCTTCTCCTCCTGCGCCTCCTCCTGTTCCATCACGTCTGCTGCTGCTGGGTTAGCGTTGCCGCGTGGTCCCTGTTTATTGAACCACTTATCTTTATTACATTTATGACTGCATGGCGGTACAAAGCATGCTATCCGCACGCTTCTTGTCCTCATGCAAGGCCTGGGTTGTTGTGTCTCACAAAGCGTGGCCTTCTCCTCCTGCGCCTCCTCCTGTTCCATCACGTCTGCTGCTGCTGGGTTAGCGTTGCCGCGTGGTCCCTGTTTATTGAACCACTTATCTTTATTACATTTATGACTGCATGGCGGTACAAAGCATGCTATCCGCACGCTTCTTGTCCTCATGCAAGGCCTGGGTTGTTGTGTCTCACAAAGCGTGGCCTTCTCCTCCTGCGCCTCCTCCTGTTCCATCACGTCTGCTGCTGCTGGGTTAGCGTTGCCGCGTGGTCCCTGTTTTTTGAACCACTTATCTTTATTACATTTATGACTGCATGGCGGTACAAAGCATGCTATCCGCACACTTCTTGTCCTCATGCAAGGCCTGGGTTGTTGTGTCTCACAAAGCGTGGCCTTCTCCTCCTGCGCCTCCTCCTGTTCCATCACGTCTGCTGCTGCTGGGTTAGCGTTGCCGCGTGGTCCCTGTTTATTGAACCACTTATCTTTATTACATTTATGACTGCATGGCGGTACAAAGCATGCTATCCGCACGCTTCTTGTCCTCATGCAAGGCCTGGGTTGTTGTGTCTCACAAAGCGTGGCCTTCTCCTCCTGCGCCTCCTCCTGTTCCATCACGTCTGCTGCTGCTGGGTTAGCGTTGCCGCGTGGTCCCTGTTTTTTGAACCACTTATCTTTATTACATTTATGACTGCATGGCGGTACAAAGCATGCTATCCGCACGCTTCTTGTCCTCATGCAAGGCCTGGGTTGTTGTGTCTCACAAAGCGTGGCCTTCTCCTCCTGCGCCTCCTCCTGTTCCATCACGTCTGCTGCTGCTGGTGCTGGGTTAGCATTACCGGTCCCTTTTCCTGGAACCTCTTCTCTGTATTACATTTATGACTGCATGGCGAAAAAAAGCATGTTACCTGTGCAAAGAAACATGACATTTTCCACATTTAAAAGACAGTTTTTCCTTTGAAACTTTACAATCAATTTTCTCAAAAACTATAAGCTCTTTTTCAAATATTTTTTTCCCTCTTGTACCCACTCCCAAGGTGCACATACCCTGCTAATTTGGGGTATGTAGCATGTAAGGAAGCTTTACAAAGCACGAAAATTCAGGTCCCCATTGACTTCCATTATGTTCGGAGTTCGGCGCGAACACCCGAACATCGCGGCGATGTTCGGCGAACGTTCGCGAACCCGAACATCTAGGTGTTCGCCCAACACTTGACCTACATCAATATTCTATTAAGTTCCGTGCCATCAACATTCCATCTGCCCCTAAAAACCATAATCAAATATCATCCCATCCTTTCTGCTCTGCTTGAAAATAAAACAGCAGTCTGATAACACTCTTGCTAAAGCCTGTACTGAAAAAAAGAAATACAAATGGATACAGTACCTCAGTAGAGGGAAGCCTCTGGATAAAACACAGGCTTACTGGATCAGCCTGGTCAGATCAGGTGATTTGTGCGCCAGCTTTGGCAGAAGCTAAATAGACCACAATATTAATGAGGCACTGAAGGGACATATAGTAGAATGCGAAAATTATTCAGGATACCCGATTTTAATACGACCCCCCAACTTTTCCAGTTAAAATATAGAGTTTGGGATAGACCAGCTCCATAAGACTACCCCTCTTCCAACGCACATCAAATACAAATCAAAAAACAAAACATCATATATTGGTGCTATGTATGAACAGATACTGGTGCTGTACTGTATGTGGTACCCAGTATATAACAGTATATAAGCGATTGACTGGTTGGATTGGTCAACTCTACCGAAGTAGATTAGTCAGCTCTCCCTTTCTCCCTGTTTATCAGAGCTGTATGGAAGAATAGATTGTGGTGTGCCCATAAAACATGCCACTTTCACCCTTCTGGCCTGCCCTTGTACCCTATTTACCTCCTTCTCTGCCTCTCAGATGTCACACATATGCGCCTGCGCTGCTTCACTACAGTCCTCAGCAGCGAGATCTGAGAGTCGGTAACAGGATAGGGCTTATCACCCGGCATTAATGACACCCGGCGTATAAGACGACCCCTGACTTTTCAGAAAATTTTCAAGGGTTAAAAGGTAGTCATATACACCAGAATATACTGTAATTTTTCTAGCTTTAGCATCAGAAGCCCTTCCTATGGCTATATATTTGCATAGCCTAGCCTGTTAAGCTATGTGTAATTCTCTACCCAGAGCATTCTGAGAAACCAGGTATATTTTGTACTGGCTCTAGAATTCTCAGTAAAAAAAAAAAAAATTCCACAGAGATAACCTGACAGGCCTAAAGATGTCACCACCTATGATAAACTTCAGAATGTAATCAAGTGGAGGTAAGATTTTACAATGGACAAACACTAACTAATAAATGATAAATTATTCACTATGTTATTTTCACTACAGTTCATCTTTAACCCCCCCTGGGACCGCCTAATGGGCATGGCTGCGGGGCAGCCCCAGGACCGCCTAACACCAAGTGGCGTCAAGTCCTGGGGCTACATTTTGCAGGAGATCGCGAGCAGGCAGTCTAATTAACATGTACAGTGCTGCGTTCGGCAGCAGCGCTGTACTGGGGACAGCCGTGTGACACGGCTGTCCCCCCCATATGCTGGGAAGTGATCGGCTGTCATAGGCTGAAGCCTATGACAGCTGATCACACTGATTGGCTGGCGGGGGGAGAGAGGGAGCAGGGAATAAATATTAAAAAAATAGTCATTTTTATAAAAAAAACAAACATAAATATTGATTAAAAAAAAAAACACGGGGGTGGGGGGTTGATTAGACCCCACCACAGAGAGCTCTGTTGGTGGGGGGAAAAGGGGGGGGGGTCACTTGTGTGCTCTGTTGTGCCCTGCAGCTCGGCCTTGAAGCTGCAATGGCCTTTTTCGTAAAATTGTGCCTGATTTTTAGGGGGGTTTACCACTGTGGTCCTCAAGTGGTTAAAGTGTGGATATACGGTGATGAGTTGGCTGCCCGGTAATGGCTGACTAGATATTAGTAGCAAATTGGCTATAAGTTTGGCTAGTGCTTTGAGGTACAAGGGTCATCCAGAAAGTAAAAGCCATTTGTTTTTTTATCTACCACGCAAGGTATTCTGTCTGTGTAATTCGACTTGAGTTGGGCAGGCTACGCTCTTCTTGCATTCACCTCCTGGACATTCTAGCCCCAGGCTCCTCTGCTGCTGTGGCATCTTCTGGCACCATTCCTGGGTCTCAGCATGAACATCATCCTCACATGATGTCAGGTTTGTTCCTGGGCACACTCACAACCATGCTTCTTGTGCACGTGGTGGTGGTGGTGGGGGGGGGGGGGGCACAGCAAGGCTATTTAAACCCTCACCAAACAGCGCCCTGTGCTGCTTTGACTTTACAGCTGCGGCATATTCCCTTAAGTTCCGCCTGCCATTCTGTCTGTCTTTATCAGCCCATCAAGTCTCAACTAGTCAAGTCAGTTTGTCATCCTCGGTTCTGTCAGTTTCTTTCAGCCTGTCAATCTCAGCCTAGCCATAGTCCATCCTGTTAGTTCTGCTATTCCTGTCCCTCATGCCATTCCAACTTTCCAGTTCCTGCTGCCTTTATTTCAGTTTCTACCAGTCCCTCACTTCTGTCAATCCTGCTAGTACCTCCCTTTCGTCAGTTCCTGCCAGTCCCTCACTCTTGTCCATACTACCAGTGTTTCCTGATCGTCCATGCTGCACATCCTTCCCACACTGTGGGGTTTGCCCTCCTGTCCTTCCTGCACTGGTGGGATAGTCCCAGGGGTCGTGACCACTAGGCAGCAAAGCAGTCCATCACCTAGTAGGGATGACTGCCCATCACCCCTTGTGGGGTGCTCTAGTGAAAACCTTTGGTCACTTGGACCCCACGCTCAGCACACACACAAACCACTGGTGCTGAGATTAACATGGTGGGCCCTAACAATTCTCTCCCTGCCCTAGTAAACTCAACTGTAAAAAACACTCAAGAGATAGCTGATGTAGTGCTTTCTAGTACTGCCAGCTCACCACTCATTGTTGGCAATCTCTGTAGTGTTGAGCAGTCTTCTTCTCACTCATGTCAACCTTCACATTTGCTAGGACTTTCATTTCTTTACATATCACCCAGCATGATGAACTAAGGTCAGCTAGGATTGAATGGCCAATAGGAATTGAGGTCATGTGCATGGGTGAATGTGCATGCACAACCATGCGCATGTAATTTTGCATAAGGAATCCCAGTTTGTGAATGTGATTGTTGGATAATAAGTAAAGATGAGCGAGCACAGTTTCTTGAGAAGTGACATGGTCCCTGCTTATGTCTGAGGAGGGGGCCACTGCAGAGAGGGTTAGTTTACCTTTTCATTCTCTTGCTGTGTCGCGCCATGCTGCACTCCATCCTTCCAACGCTTCCTGTTCCAAAGCAGCTGTGAAGCAGGAAGTGTCTGGAGGTGTGAGTGCTGCAGGAAGAGGGTGAAAGTAAATTAACCATCTCTGTGGCGGCCCCCTCCTTGGACACGTGAGGGTACAGTTTTGCTTCTTGTAAAACTGTACTCACTCATTTCTTTTAAGGAGCACAGGTAAGTTCGCTGTTCGCCACCAGAAGGTTGTCCATCACTATGCCAGAGTCATTTTAAAGTGACATAAGTGAAGGTTAGGGACCATTACATACAATTCTAGCCTCCAGCTCGGGCAATGATGGTCCTTTTGAAAACAATAAGTAACAGGAATTGTTCAACGTGCTCTGAAACGTGTTGGGGAAAATGTCAGCGCTATATAAATGCACCACTCACAAAACGTTAAACCACCTGTTTTCTACCAAAATGCTGGGAGATCAGAATTGAAGTTTTTAGTTAGAATTTAATTACACACAAAATACTGGTTCATCCCTCCAGGTGCTCTATGACATTTGCATAAACTCATGTCAGGAATGTTATGGTGAATAAACCATAAATCTGACATTTAGCCATTTATAAATACCACACAGTAGATATTCAGTGAAAATGTGCTATAGCTCAGAAGCATAAGCAGCATAGCAGCGAAATGGTTGGCTAACTTATCTTGCAGCACTTGCGTCACAAGTCTGAATTCAAGCAAAGACACTGCATGTGGTTTTAGTACCCCCAGTTGTGATTGTGTAGATTTCCGCCTATGCACTTTCTACAGGAGAAAAGCTCTTTACCATAACTTATATCAGGGATGTTATGGAGAGTAAACCATAAATCTGAAATTAAAGAGGAACTGTAGTGAAAATCTTAACATTTAAAACACATACAAATACAGTAAGAAGTAAATTTCTCCCAGAATAAAATGAGCCATAAATTTCTCCCATGGTGCTGTCACTTACAGTAGGTAGTAGAAATCTGACATTACCGACAGGTTTTGGGCTAGTCCATCTCTTCATGGGGGATTCTCAGCATGACCTTTATTCTTTATAAAGGACAATAAATAGGGATACATACAATGTAAGCATGGGGTGACAGACAGAGAGGTAGCACACGGTCATATACAACATAGCACAAGGGTATGCATGCAAACAGGTTATAAGATACATGATCTATGAATGCAAGCTTGAGTTAGTCCATGGTAAGAATGTCATTGGTGAGGTTGCAAGATCAAGAAGGACACACTAAAGGTGGCCACACACGATACAATAAAATGATCCGATTTTACGGCAATTCGATAAAAACGATCTTATCTCCCGAAAAAATCAATAACTTTTTTTTCATTCGACTGAAAAATCTGATCGGATTTCCCGTTTTCTTCTATTTTTATCGATCCGGAATGCCAGATATTTTTCTTCAATCTTTCTAAAGATTGTATGGTGTGTGTTAGATTGTCAGTTTATCAATATGCATACCCTAGCAATTTTCTCAGAGTTTCCAATCATTTTTATCATAATTGGGGAAAAATTGAACATAGGTGTGTGGTACATTGGTCATATTTTTGAAATGTTACAATCAGTCAGAAAAATTGATTGCAATTCATAAATTGAACAGATATTTAAAAAATTGTATGGTGTGTGGCCACCTTAAGGGGGGATACCCTGCTAAAGGCTTACAAGCCTCTAAGCCAGGTAAAGTCTGGTAGATGGTGGTTAGGCCATTTTAACTCTTTAGCAGCCCATTTATTTAGTGGTTTGCAAGTGCTCCAAGCAAATTTATTTTAGCACATTTTTTATTTATTATTTGTTACATTTCCTTGCTTCTAATTAGTACTGTTGTAATATGTATGTATGGTCACTTGTCACTAGGGGGCAGTGTGAGACAATAACAGATGACTTCTGCTTTCAGTTTCTATATTTTCTGCTAGCAGAGATACATCAAAGCATTCCAATAATTTTCAGCACGAGTTCTGCCAGCTGAGGTGAAAAGCAGTGTACTTATCTCAAATGAGATAATTCCTTTGAAGCTGCTAATGGATTTAAGAGGTATTTATAAATACAATGTAGTAGGTATTCAGTGGAGAAAAGCATGTTTTGTTGTGTTTGCCTTCCATGAACCAAAAACACATTGGTAGTCTAAATTGGCTGTGAGACTGTGGTGGTGACATTAGATCATGAGCCTTGCTGGTTATTACATAGCCGTTGTATACTAGAATGAATTGGCAATATGATAAGGCATCAGGTCTTGACTGGTGAATGCCACCTCTTTAGCCTTTCTGTGAACTTTGATCCACATATCCTCTAATCAGTATTGTTGGTTTATCTACATAGATTAGGTGGATTAACATATGTGAATATCATCTTGTGTGATTATTTTTGAAGGTCTCTGATACATCCTATGATTGCTGAACTTTGCATCTGTATATACTTACATATGGCAGATTCTCACAATATTCCTGGGAGTTCAAATTAGTTCATGCTATTTTGAGTGATTGGGGCTTTGTGGTGAGGCTTTGTGGCAGGACTCTTTTTGTCCCGCTATGTGGCCCTATGAATGTGTTTTATCACTAATTTCAGATTTTATGGAGCCCCCTTTCCTATGTAACCTCCACTGTCCCACATGGTGAACCCTTCTGCTGGATCATAAACTCCTCTTACCACCATAGCTCCTTCACTGCTAATTTGGTCTCTGTCCACCAGGTCCCGACAAATTAGCAAATGCGGACACCATACCTACTACTTTCAACCCTCAATAAATGCAGCCACTATCCCTACTGCCCCCCATAACATGCAGTCACCATCCCCAAATGTATACATATTATAACGCTGCCAGTAAGCTAGGTGCAGGGTGAACTGAATGACGACTCACCCTGCTGCTGCTCAGATTACTGGCAGCATTAAATAACATTACCCTTCTGAGTCGTAGCAACTTGGACGGAGAAGTAGTTTGGGGTCCTAGTGCCAAAAACACCTGCTTTGTCCCCTAATTTCCAAATAACAAGTGAAGCCACCATATCTTCGTAACAAGTGCAATCACTCACCACCCTCCCCAGTGTGGGACAATGCCCCTTTCTCCCCATAACACATGTGGCTACCATTCTCTACCCTTATTAAACAAAACAAAAAAAAACTAGAATAGCCAGGGGCATAACAACAGACTATGAGGTCCCCTAGAAAAATGTAATATATGGCCATCCCAAAAGTGTAGTGACCATTTCCCTACCCACTTCATTTACAGACTGGTAGTCATCATCAGTGTTCCTCCACCTCTTAATACACGTCATTTAACATCAGGAGCATATGTAGGAACTTTGCTGATTGCTAACAGACTACAGTAAAGACAGAAGGAGAGGGCCTGGGCATGAGCATGCATTTGTCTACTGTTGTGCTGCTCTGGTTGTGGGGATTTCCGAGGCTACTATTTAACATTTGAGAACAGTAACTGCTATTATTTCTCCTTCCCCGAGTTTGGAGAGCAATAAATGGACCAATAAGGGGAACCGATGGCGCATTTAAAGAGGAACTGTAGCAAAAAGGAGAGAAAAGAGAAAGAAGTCTTGTAAGCGGGAGTGAGAAGAGACGACCAGGGAGGAAGACAGAAGAATATTGTCACTAGAGCAGAGATTGCATGTAGTACAGTATCTGGAAATAAGCCCATTTAAATAATAACAGCTAAATATACTTAGGTGGCTTTAGCACCAAAACCCATTTTCACTGGCTAATAATAATATATATTTAAGCATGATCATGTCCCCAGCCATTAATGCTAAATACTATTTTTCAAGCCATCTAATAACTCAATCTATCCCTTTGTGTGTACACCACCTGAATGGGCTTTCTCCTGCCATGTCAGCTGGTAATGTGCGGAAATGGCACCGTGGTAATAAAATATCTTAACTGCAAAGTATCTGACAATCCATTGTAGTTATTGGATGTTTCACATTTTCACAGGCAGAGTAAAATACACTTCTCTGTAGCAGCATCAAAGAGTGGAAGCGAGAGGATGGCTCTATGCTTTTGAAGAGGACGAAGAAAGAATAAAAAAAAATAGATACCATTTTCTACAATATAGGGCAATTATAAAGACTACTCTTTTATCCTGTGGGTTTCACTAGAACTTCGGAGAAGGTAAAAGTTGTATCAGATCTATGGATAGCCACGTAATATCTGAGGATTGTTTTGGAAGATTCACAATCTGAAGCTGAACTTCCGAGCAAATGAAAAATCAGCCTGTTGTAGTATATTCGTTAAAATTTTTCTGGGCTTTTTGATACAGTAATGCCATGATAAATAGTGTCTTGCAACATTTGGTGCTCTTGGCTGCACTTTCATTCTTGTTTCTGGCTGTGTTTATTTAACGGTACAAAGAAAATTCAGAATGATCGCGTCTAGTAATAATAAAAGCTACTCTGCCTAAAAATAGCTTCTGCATAAAAAAAGAATATTTGTCAGAGTAACCGCAACCAGGAAAGGATTTGGGTTGTAAATTGCTTTCAGTGTTGCTTGTGAATTTTCGGCAAAGTCATTTTCACATCGAAAATGCTGTTTTTTCGAGTTCGAGAAAATTTTCGTGAAATTAGCTTGTATTTTCATGTTTTTAATGAAAAACACTAAAAAAGAAGATATTTTTACAGTGAAATCGTGAAATGCACGAAAACGTGGAAAAACTGTATTTACAGCGAAAACGCAAAGTATATTTTCATTTGCATAACAATTAAAAAGAAAACTTGAAAAATAACAAAACTATTTTGATGGCTTTTTCGCTTGAAAATCAAATGTACCATTATTATTGAAAATTAATGCAAAAAGAATATCGGCATTTTTGCTCATCACTGATTGCTTTATTTATAATGCATGCTGTACTTGCACCTTCCCCACTCTCTGTCCCCCATTTTAACTTACTCAGGCTGTAGATCAGTCTTAGGCCTGGGATCCACTAAGAGCGATTTAGCAGTGTCTGCCGTTTGCTGGCAGTCTGCAAAGTACCACACCAGTGGAACCCTATGACGGTGGTCCCACTCACAGTGTTGTGATCGCCGAGTGATCGCAAACCCCTGCATGCAGCCAGGGCCGGGCCGAGGCATAGGCTGGAGAGGCTCCAGCCTCAGGGCGCAGTGTAGGAGGGGGCGCAGAATTCATTCAGCTGTCATTCCTAATTGTGTTTGAAGCAGAAAGAAATAAGAAAAGGGGATACATGACAGTGACTGCAAGCCAGATAACTAGATATTAAGGTGTTGGGGAGGTTGTGGGCCCTGTGGCGCCTCTTAGTCTAATAGCAATCAGTGTGTGACGGCTGGGGTGGCAGGGATGGAGGGGCGCACTTTGGTGTCTCAGCCTTGGGTGCTGGAGGACCTTGTCCCGGCTCTGCATGCAGCATTTTGGGAATAATCCCAGAGCAATTGCATCAGTAGCTGGAGAGCCAAATTGTGATTGCTCCGGAAATCGTGGTGAAATCGTGGCATTTCCACAATTTGGGAAATAACAGACGCTTTGCTATTTCCGGCAAAGTGCTCGTAGTGGGTCCCTACACAAAATCCTGGTGCTCACAGTATGGTACACCCCCTTATTTCATAACATAACCATAACAATAAGTTGTTCATGAAAATCTAAATTTGAAGTTTATAGGTCCAACACAATATTCATCATTAGAAGTAAAACGTAAATTTTAATCAATACTTTAAAAAACAAAAAAGGCCAGAAATGATAAGTGTAGTCTGTCTGGTAACACCTAAATCCACATCATACCTTAATGCATACATTTTTCTTTACACAAAGCCCCGATGAACATTTCATGGCACTCACAGGGCCAGCCCTACCATGAAGCCACCTGAATTTTTAGATTCAGGTTGCAACATCTAAGTGTCTAAGCAGAGTGGCTGCAGTGGAGGCAAAATTACCTGGTCCATAGGTGAGTCTTCTCCTGTTTAGCTTGTACCTCTCCTATCACTGCAGCAACATCTCTGTAGGCTCCTAATTCAGGTCATACAGCATCAGGAGCCCTCAGGGCCATACTGAAGACCAGTGACAGTGTATAAGCAGAGGGCAAGAGTAAATGAGGAGACAGCTATATAGACAACATAGTTGAACTCTGCTGTGTCTGCTCTACATAATGCAAGGGGAAAGGGGGGGAACATACTGGAAGCAGTAGTCCTTTTTTCCTTCGATGGGATGGAGGTAGGTAAAAAAAAACATGCACAGGCACTGCTAGCTGCACTACTTGTTGGCATAGAGAGACACTTATTGGTGGGGAATAAGCATCACATTATGCAGAGCCAGCCCTGGGCATTTGGGCCGCTTTCTCAGAGGCAAATAATACTACAAATATTGCTATTTGCTGGACATGCTTATGAACTAGACCGAGGGCCACACCAAGATCAGGGTGTGCTTAGAGTATAATTTGGGTCCAAATTTCTGCTTTTATATAGCCGAACTACAGCTAATACCGACGGAAGGAGACAGTGGTGCATGGAGGTTGGCTACTATGTAGGCAATTTTCAGATAGTGGTGAAGATACCAGGGGTGGTATCTTTGGCTACATGGTAGCCAAACTCTCAATAGTGGCAAAGGGGTTTAAGAGGAAACAGGGGTTTAGCTATCAAATAGCCAAATCCCTGAGTGAGAAACCAGCAGTGGTAGGATATAGGGCACCCAGAGTTTAGCTATGTAGCCAAAATCCACATCTTCTAACTGAAGTGTTAGGCGTAGGCGGGGGGGGGGGGGGGGGGGCAGGCATATGTAGGGCGTAGGTTAAGAGTGGGAGGGTTAGTGTGAGAGGTAGGTTTGGTAATGTGATAGGCTGTTACATGACCCCTGAAGTGAGTGAGTACGAAGGAGGTTCAAGATTGAGGGATACTTTGTTGGGTTAGTTAGGGGGTGGGAGGGAGGGTCAAAGAAGGATATAAGAAAGGAGAGTATACATTTTTATACCCTATCAATAAAATACCTTGTTTTGGCAAAAAAAAACAGCTTAAAGTGTACCTGAAGAGAAAAAAAAAAGTGCCCCTAGGGGGTACTTGCCTCGGAAGAAAAAAGCCTCCAGATCCTAACGAGAGACCCGCCATCCTCATCATAGGGATCCTGCTCTGGGACCCTTGAAGATTTGCTTGTCGCCACTCGTCGGGAGCTTCATGCAGGTGCAGCTTCCACTTGGACTCCAGTGGAAATAGCTGAACCAGATTGAGTACGCTCTACTGCACAGGTGCGAGTCATTTGCGCCTGCACAGTAGAGCGGACCCAATCAAACTCACCTATTTCCACTGGAATCCACGTGGAGAGCTGATAGTCTGCATGTGCAGGCAGGCCTGTGTAAACATTATTGTGGAAGCTTCCCCCTCCCGAGTGGAGGCGGAGTCATGGGACAGAACTCACCCTGCCTCCGCCCTCTCTCCAGAAAAAAACAAGATATTTACTGCAGTAAACGTCTTGGTGTTCTTCTCTGAGTAGAGAGGGGAGGCCACGCGCCTGAAGTTGGGCAAGGCAGGTTCTGCAGGATGTCTCAGAGGGACAAGGCAGTGCAGGTAACTAGGCTAAAAAAAAATTTTGCAGGTAGCCTGCTAGATTTTTACTTTAGGCTGGAGATCCACTTTAAGAGGAACTGTAGTGAAAATAACATAATGATTATAATTGCTTATTTTTAAAAATTTTAGGTATAGATTATTTAGTAAGAGTTTGCCCATTGTAAAATCAATCCTCTTTCTAATTTACATTCTGAAATTTATCATTGGTGGTGACATCTTCAATTCTGCCATGTGATCTATACTGAATGTTCGTCACTGAGAGTTCTATGCACAGAGGGAGCTATTGCTTGCTTGGCAGTTGGAAAATTCCATTATTTCACACAATTCAATGAGGTTCACAGACAGCAAATTGTCAGGACCTTGGTCATGACATCACACTGTGGGAGGGTTTCCCCCTTTTCCCCCATGATCTATTCAGGAGCAGGTAAAGATTGCTCTTGGGAAAGGAGTTATCATCTACTGATTATGAAGTTCAATCCTGTGATAACTAGCAACTGCACAGCGAGCAGTATATCTACGCCCTGTTGGACTTCACCTGAAGTCCCTGAGACCTAAATATTTGTCTGGAACTGTGTGTGTTCTCTGTTGAGCGCAGTCCCACATGGGTTCTCATCGCTGCCCGTTAGTGGGGAGATCAATGAATGGGAACGCAATTTGCAATTTGGGGTCCACTCTGGTGTTAGGAATGCCCCTTCCCCTGCTCTAATTGCCCAGGTCTGCCTCTCCTACCCCTCTACCTTCTGGCATGCCTCTCCCCTGCCTACTTGCTCTGTGCTAGGGATACTCATTCGGATTTCGCAGAATTAACATTTCCTAATTTCCGATCGTAAATCCGGATTTCTGAAATGGAACTCGGAAATCAGATTTCTGTGAAAATACTGCATTACTGCAACTCAGTAATTTTAGCCTAATCACAGAACCCAAAAGCATTGGACCAATCAGAGAATGCAGAAACAACTCAGAAGTATTTGGCCAATCAGAGTATGCCAAAAAAATGACCAAAAAAACCCACTACTCGGAAATCCGAACTCGGAAATCGGAAACCGATTGAAAATAAGCAGAATTGGTAATTGGCATTTGCGGACATCGGAATTTCTGGGAAATCGGAAATTGATATTCCCGACCATCCCAACCCTGTGGAACACCAAACACAGAGGGCAAGCACCATCAGAGGTACATCAGGCTAATATATATATATATATATATATATATATATATATATATATATATATATATATATATATATATATATATATATATATATTGGTTGTGTGCAGAAAGGGCCAATGACTGAGAAATCAATGGACAAGAGAAAAGAGCTGGCCCCCAGTAAACCACATCAAAAGTAGCAAATATAACAAAGCCTTTATTTAATCCAAAACATGATTAAAACATATCAAAACAATGCACAATAGTACACGGCCCAATAATATGCATAATACAAAAAGTTAAATATGAAGTGATAACACATACATGAATACTATATCACAGTCCTGTAGCAACTTGGAAACTACTGAAACAGTGTAGTGTAAGCTCCCACTGGGGACTATAAACATGGTGCATCGACACCCTGCACAGGAATATGCATGGGTGTAGTGGCTAGTGGGTGCAAAAAGCGCTTGATTGAGGAGTGAACAAATGAAGTGTGAAGTGAGGACGGGGGAGCCCCACCGTGTAGAAAGCCCCAGCCACAAGTGATGAAAGGAGAGAGGAACAATGACGCTGGAAGTGCACAGTGTAGAAAGAAGATACAACTTGCGAGCAACCACCTCTGAAAAGTGACAATGCGGTAGACACCAGTGAAAAGGAAGGCTTACCAGGACCGAGCTGTGTTCTCGGAAGAAGCCGCTCTGTGCGGCGAAACGTGACAGTCCTGCACACTCGTGCCCTCTTCACAGCTCGGTCCTGGTAAGCCTTCCTTTTTACTGTTGTCTACCGCATTGTCACTTTTCAGAGGTGGTTGCCCGCAGGTTGAATTTTCTTTCTACACTGCGCCCTACTGGCGTCATTGTTCCTCTCTCCTTTTATCACTTATGGCTGTGGATTTCTACACGGTGGGGCTCACCCGTCCTCACTTTACACTTCATTTCTTCACTCCTCCCTCAAGCGCTTTTTGCACCCACTACACCCATGCATATTCCTGTGCAGGGTGTCGATGCACCATGTTTATAGTCCCCAGTGGGAGCTTACACTACACTGTTTCAGTACTTTCCAGGTTGCTACAGGACTGTGATATAGTATTCATGTATGTGTTATCACTTCATATTTAACTTTTTATATTATTGGGCCGTGTACTATTGTGCATTGTTTTTATATGTTTTAATCATGTTTTGGATTGAATAAAGGCTTTGTTGTACAGTATTTGCTATTTTTGTTGTGGTGCGGTTTATTGGGGGCCAGCTCTTTTCTCTTGTCCATTGACATCCCAAATCTGTGCTCTGCGTTAAGACTCACACATCCAGTACTGCATTGGCATAACCCCAGCAGTTGCGGGCCATTTTTGCTTTGTTTTTTCTTAACCAAAAGTTGGTGATTAGGGGACATAGGAGTGGTGGTAATTGGCAGAGTTCCCCAACCCTGTCCTCAAGGCCCAACAACAGTACATGTTTTGCAGAAAACCACACACATGCCAAGGTGGGGTAATTAGTTTCTCAGCAGAGCTGATTAACTCCCTCTGTGGATTTCTACAAAAGATGCACTGTTGGTGGGCCTTGAGGATAGGGTTGGGGAACATTGGTAATTGGCATTACCTGGTCCGACTAGCATCCTCTTCTTTCCCCACCCCAAAGGATCAGGTAGCATGTATTTTTTTTCACAAAAATTTCCACATTGGGTTTACTTTAAGCTTCCTGTCAGTATTGGAAATCCTTAGCTGATCGTGGAATGAAATGGAAATATCATTTTTAATAATTAAACTGCAAAAACACTTATTATGTAGCAATAATGCTGTAGTACAAGATTTCACATATGTATATAAAAAAAAAGACAGGCAAGCACCACAATAGCAATTATCCATGAGAATTCCGCTTTCTATTGCCATGTATAAATTCACAATGGTAATTCTGGACAGGTCTCCGTGCACCTGATGACCCCTTACCTTTAAAT
The DNA here is from genome assembly GCF_040937935.1 of Hyperolius riggenbachi. Lineage (NCBI taxonomy): Eukaryota > Metazoa > Chordata > Amphibia > Anura > Hyperoliidae > Hyperolius > Hyperolius riggenbachi. Next base: position 263,686,649 of record NC_090652.1, on the reverse strand, counting down.
CATGCAAATCAGGGGTCTTTATACCCATCCCTAGAACCTCCTACTAGGAAATAATTAAAACCAGTCATGGGAAATAAGCTGAAAGTTAATGAGAGGTTGCATCAAGTTTTTCCTGCGTGTGAGTTGATTCCCGGGCCAAATACTTTGCATGGCAATTGCAAAGCACACACATATACACATGGCCGCTAATGATAAATCTGCCCTTCCTATTTACATGGTCATTAAGACAGACTGTGCTCCACAGTGGATGCCCTGCTCGCATTAAATGATTCTTTCACTAATACACATTAGACTGAAGAAATTACTGGATATAACTATGGCTGTTAGGTGAAAACGACTATCTAAATATAATGACTAAGCGAGATAGGGAAATATAATTGGTCATTTTGTATATAATTGCATCCACTATTACACCATTTGTGCAACCCAGTGCCCTTGATAATTGTCGCGCAATTTTTCATGTTGCTGTTGTTTATAACACAGCGACAAGGTAGGTCACCGAGTTTTTCGAGATATTTGAAGATATTTGAAGTTGTAGCAATTGTTGAGGAGCAGAATATATAGCAAGGAGATATGTAGCAAACAAACATCTCGCTCTGGCTTAATGGATAGTGTAACCTCGCTTTACTTCTATAAGTAAACCTGAGTTGGCTCTAAAGTGTTAGTCTACTTATACTTAAAGGATTACTCCGCTTCAGGCACTGTTGCGTGCGAGTTTTTGCCAAAATCATTTTCAAATCGAAAATGGAATTTTCAATGTGGAGAAAACTTTCACGAAAATACATTGTGTTTTGGAAATATGGCAAAAACTCACAAAAACCCCAAAAACATTTTTACTGTGAAGAATTATTATTATTATTATTTATTTATAAAGCGCCAACATATTCCGTGGCGCTGTACAATGTAAGAAAACAAACAAGGGATACATAATGATACAGACAATGATATACATCAAATATGAACACTGATACAAAAAACAGCACTGCTGATTACAATTTGATTTAACCTGATGACTAAAATGTATAAATGTCTAACAGTGTGCAGGCAATTAAATTAATAACAGTCCATGACACAAAAGGATGAGAGCCCTGCCCTTGCGAGCTTACAATCTAAAGGAATGGGGTGGAAACAAGAGGTGGGGATGTATACAGTATATGTACAGGCAGTGCGCAATTAGGTTATTTAGTGGGTGCATGGCCTAAGCTAGAGAATATGCTTGTCGGAAAAGGTGGGTTTTGAGGAAGCGTTTAAAAATTTCAAAGGTGGGAGAGTGGCGAATGTGTTGTGGAAGGGCATTCCAGAGGAGGGGTGAGGCACGTGAGAAGTCTTGTACACGTGAATGTGAGGAGGTAATTGTAGAAGAGGATAGAAGAAGCTCGTGTGCAGATCTGAGATTGCGAAGAATCAATATTTTTACTGCAAAAACTTGTTTATTTTCAGCGTGAAAATTCCCAAAATATGCAAAAAATCACAAACTCATTACATAACGCTTCTCAATGGCATTTTTGCTCGAAAGTTGAATTTAACATTATTTTTGTGAAAATTAAAGAATATTGGCATTTTTGCTCATCACTGCCTTCAGGACAAAAATCTATGCAACATGTCATCCATAGGCAAGCCATTTTTCAGCTTTGCACTGCATACAGTTTGGTGTAAAAGATACCATGGTCCTTAATCAAGTCAACTTTTCTCCTAGGAGATAATTTCTCATCTTCTGTTTAAAATAACGTTTCAGCGCTCAGTAACTTAAAAGGGGGGGGGGGGGGGGGAATTACAGCTGCGCAGAATCTCCCCTCAGACCAGTGTCTGGGGACAGGCACAAGTTGAGACACCAGAATACCTGCAGCTCACAGCACCACCCCCTTTCTTTCCCTGCTGCAGCTGACTTTGGATAGAGCAGCAGCATGTGTACAGAGCATGGAGCAGCAGCGTGTCTACAGAGCATGGAGCAGCAGCATGTGTACAGAGCATGGAGCAGTGGTGTGTGTACAGAGCATGGAGCAGCAGCGTGTGTACAGAGCATGGAGCAGCAGTGTGTGTACAGAGCATGGAGCAGCAGTGTGTGTACAGAGCATGGAGCAGCAGCGTGTGTACAGAGCATGGAGCAGCAGTGTGTGTACAGAGCATGGAGCAGCAGTGTGTGTACAGAGCATGAAGCAGCAGTGTGTGTACAGAGCATGGAGCAGCGGTGTGTGTACAGAGCATGGAGCAGCAGCATGTGTACAGAACATGGAGCAGCTCTGAGGAACTTAACAGAGTCAGGTATGAGCACAGCCCTGTTCCCTGCTGTGTGAATGCTTCACTTTCCCCTTCATTAGCAATGATGGCTGTCCTCATTATTATCATTAACTCCCCCCCTCGGGGGTGTTTAACCCTAATACCCTAACCCCAAGACTTCCCCTCGGTGATGCCTATTCCTGAGACCCCCTCCCAGTGGTGCCTAACCCTCAGAGGCGGTCTTTGGGGGTGGCAAGTGAGGCGATCGCCCCAGGCCCCGCACATGAAGAGGGCCCCGCATGTCAGGCCCGCCATACCATGCTCATTTTGGTGGTGGTGAAGGAAAGGTCTACAGAAGTCTAGCTGTTCGTGTTCTGAGCAGTGTGTCATTTACAAATACTCAGATTTTCCTATTTTGTTTTACACACCTTATATTTTGCACCGCTTCCCCTTTTATTGCTTAGGTTTTCGTCTTCAGCATGCTTTACTGCACTATGCCGTTTGCATTTTTGTAATGAATTTCAACACTGACATGAAGCTTGCCAAATGTCAGATTAAGGTAACGTGCAAGAGCCTCAGCCTGAGGGCCCTAAGGGCATTTAGGTCCATCAAGCATGGACTGGAGCTAGAGGGGGCTCAGGCTGGAGCTTCCAGACTGGCTGGGGATTGGTGCAAGGTTTCATGGGGAGCTAGGGATAGGTAGAGGCTGGCTGGGGAGCTAGGGATAGGTACAGTTTGATTACATTACGTATTGTAATTGTTCCTGTATTGGTTGGCTTAGGGGCCTTTAACACGTTTTTAAACAATAATAAGGCATACTGCTTTAGAGGTGGACAAGCCTGTGACTGTGGTGGTACGGTACATGGCCTTCACTTATGCCTCTAGGCCCCGCATATGACACTCACCCCAGGCCCAGCGTACTCTAAGGCCGGTTTTGCTAACCCTAAACCCCTGTGGTGGTGCCTAACCCTAAGACCCCCCCCCCCCCCTGGTGATGCCTAAGCCTAACCCCCTTGTGGCGCCTAACCCTAAAACCCCTCCTAAAGTTAACCTCCCTCTTCTGTAAAGCCACAATATGCAGCTATGAAGGTACGTTTTAGCGCCCAGAGGGGCCAAATTAGTGGCAAGAGGGGGCAATTTTCGCAGACAGTTATCTGCAAGCCAAATTTTTCTTCTGCAAGTCTGTCTGTGGAAATTGCCCCCTCTTACCACTAATCTGCCACCTCTAGGCGCCGAAATGTACCTTCATAGCCCCATATTGCGGTTATTCTACGAGCCGTGATTTGCAGCAAAAAATATAAAATTCGGTGTCCTGAGGCATCTGCTAGTGTCTGCAGTCCTGCACCCACATTTCCCGCCATTTTTACTAATAGGGCTCCTGCACCTTTTTTTCCTGACTGCCTAAGCTAAAGCTTACTATTAGTAAATATGTAAAAAAAAAAAAAGAAAAAAAAAAAAAGAACTACAAGACTCAAAAATGAGTAGACACATTATGTAAATAATAATGAAATAATTCCTGCTAGAAAAAAAAAATCAGTTTGCAAACTTTTCCTGACAAAGCTTTTTTTCCCCTCCTTTGACAAACCTGTTAAATGAGATGTGAAGACAACTGGAGAAGATTGGTTCTGAGGAAGGAATTTAATATGCGCATATTATGTTAAGTGAAAATTTGCCACTTCATTGTTTTATTTATTAAGCAATTAAAATATATGTTCAAATGCACAGTGTGTTCAAACTCCACTTAGGAAAGTTTCAAAAATAACTCCAGGAAGTGTTAAAGAAAACTCAAATAAAACTCCTCACCCTAGAATTGTATATATATATATTACTTTATTATTATTATTATTATTATTATTATTATTATTATTTTTGCATGTCTCTTAAATAGAATGAGCAAGATGGCTAAAAATAAAAATTGAAAGTATTGCTTTTTTAACATGCTACTTCTGAATTAACAGTACTACTGCATGGCTATCTTCTGGCCAATCTGCCAATCTGCTCAGTGGTGTAGCAATATGGTGTGCAGAGGTTGTGACCACACAGGGGCCCTTGGGCCAGGGGGGTCCTCCCTTAACTGCAGTATTCGCTTTTTATTGGTCTTATTCTGGTAATAATCACTTCTATAGATGCTTTGAATAGTAGTAATCATTAGCAAACTGTTCCTCATCCCCGCCTTGCACCTCTAACACTGTGGTTGTCCTTGGCAGGTTTAGGTGCACTATACCAATTGTTATGTATAGAGTGTTTGGGGAGCTTAATGGAAGACTTGCACTGGAGCCCACAGCTTCTTAGCTAAGCCACTAAGGATATCATTCATAAAGCGTTCCCGCATGCGGAAATGCTAAAAACAGCCCACTTTACCGTCTACCAAGCAAAATGTGTATTCATAAAGGCTGTTTCCGCATGCGAAGCGGACTTTCCCGAGCAGAGCGATAAATTACCGCATTATGCAGTGATTCCATGCGGAAATGTAACAAAATATCAATTCATAAAAACTAACGCAGGCGGTATGTGGACGGGGATTACCGCTCCCCTGGATGTAGCGATAGGCATGCGGAGTATATGTAAGTGAATAGGACAGACCTCCCGAGCAGCAGCAGAGAGAACCCCGCATGGAGGGACTCGGCCAGCTTCTCCTGTTTCCGCATGCCTACCGACAGCCTACAGCGGGATATCTCCGCACTTCTACCGCAACCGGCAACATTTTTATGAATGACCACCCAGAAGGCTGAAATACCGACAGTGGTGTTTCCCCGCACGGATTTCATTTACCGACAGCACTTCTATGAATGATAGCCATAATCTGCTGTATGTAGATACTATATAAAAAAAAGATTTTGACCACTTGATATTTGAGTTCATATGACCTATGCAAGGGATGAGAGAGTGAGAGCACAAAGTTTAATCTCCCAGCAATTTGGGCCTTCCTTGCTCACCAAAGTTTCCCATAGGGCAGGCCTAGTGATTTGCCATACAGTTGCCTTTGTGATGAACAATCGTGGGGGCCATACAATGTCAACATATCGGTGGGAAGCACAGAATGGAGGTCTGCTGAGGGAATTATTTGCTCCCAGGATGAAGCAGACCCCAACAACCAATGAGGGCAGATCCCACCACAGGCATCAGATATAAAGCTGGTGGAAGGAGAGGTTTTTCCCTTCATCTTGAGCTACCTGTGAGATAGGAGCTAGAAGATACGGTGACAGGGAGAGAAGTGTATGCTTCTGGGAGACATAGCTGGTAGTTAAGTCTGTTTTAGGTATGTTCTACCAACTTACAACTGTGATTAATAGAGTGGATTGTGTGCAGTGCAGAAGTTATACATGGGTTTTAGGCCTTTTAGAACTTTTTTCCCCTTTTGCCATTGTTATCCTACACATATGTAACAAATTTGGTGTTTCTAACATGCATGGGTGCTTGCTATTAACCTTCAAAGTCAGCCTATTGAAGTTGGAAAATAGTGTTGGCGAATATTGACAGAATCACCTGAAGTTCACCTGAAGTTCGAGGACATTTTCACGTGACTCCCAGATGCGTTCTCTGCTTTGCTCCCTTTTCATTAGCATCATTTTGTATCTGGGTGCATCATTTTTTTCTCAGTCTTAATGTTGTTATAGAAGATGGTAGAACATGTTTCTGATCCATACTTAAGAGTTGTGCAATCTTTCAGGGATGGTTGTAGTCAGCCAACTTCGCTACGCTGGAACTACGCGTAGTTTTACGCAATTACGCTTCACCAAACTACGGCTTTGAAATCAAGTATTCCCTTTGTATGCATTTCGTAGACTACACTTTAAAATACGCAATTACGCGTAGTGTGAAGCGTAGTGTATGCGGATGCTTATGCCTGCATGCAGAAAATTTTACGCATTAATTTTTTTTTTAATTGCTTATACCGGGAACTCTTCTATGCGTATATTCCCTTTTCAAATGCGTAAATTCGTAAGCATACAATCGTACGTGGAAAAATATAAACGCATTCGTAGTTCACTACGCAATACACATGTTAACTGCGCATAGTGGGCGTAAGCTACGTGTAGCGGTACTTCGCTACGCGTAAATTCATAAGCGTAGTTTTGAAACTTCACCTATAAACTACGATGCGTAGATGCGAACTACGATGCGTAAATTCACACTGGCGTAGTTTCTGTTCATCCCTGCAATCTTTGAACAAAACTGTATACTGTAAGATAACAATCCCATCTTCTAGTAGAAATTACACATCTGTATGTTAACAGAATCCAAAACTGTAAATATTGTGAAGGTTAAAAGCCACTATTAAAACTACTACCCAACATGTATTATATTGGTTTAACCTTGTCTCAGTAGACATCCTAATGGGGATACTGTTGTTTACAGCAAGAGTATTATCAACAGCATGACCAGATTTTTTTTTTACCTTTGGTCTTAAGCACATATCACAGGGAGGGCACAGCCCTGTTTTCCCATCATACGGTCCTAGTGGTTGTTTCAGTATCCTGTAATGCCTGATGTACAGTGCATTGTTGTTATACAATTTAAATACTAATACTATACAGATCTTGGCTTCCATATCTATCATCCTGTTTTACCTTTTTTGAATGTATACCATTTGGTTAATTTACCTATGCTCACTCCCAGCCAGCAATCTGCCATTTTATATGGCCTACATATGGCAAGAAAATGCTATGTGCTTGCCATATGTAGAATTGAATATATATATATATATAAATTTATATATATATATATATATATATATATATATATATATATATATATATATATATATATATATATATATATATATATATATATATATAGTATTTTCTTGCTTATATAGCATACATATGCAAGCAGTGTGTTACCATAGTGAAGCATGTTTTTCATTGACTGTCTGCTTCACTGTATGTGATGCAATGTGTGGGTAATGCGTGGCTTTCCCAATCTGTTCTGTTCAAAAGCATTTTATTGATAAGATGTGAATATGTTACCTAGGGGAAAACATCAGAGGAAAAGTGAATTGGACCAGGCCTATTGTGTACAGCTGCACTGACTCATCACACCGTCACTACTACTTATTGCCATGGCAGCGAGTATCTACTATGATATTGAACCAGAGATACTACAACCGATTTCTAAAGATTTTTATAGAAAGTGTAGCTATGACTCTTCTATATTTTATCACATACTTTCAGCAGTTTAAACAGTTGTAGCATTGCTGACATCCAGTAAATACCATTACCCCCCCCCCCCCCACACACACACACACACACACACACACACACATATTTCTCCATCCCCCACCAAAAGACTTAATACTTAAACCTCTGCTTCACTCTTAAGGTAATTGATAAGATTGCTGTTGCTGTATTGAAATTATCAGTTTGTGTTCAGCTATAAAAAGCTGTGTAAATGATGATGGAAGTCTTCTGCTCTTCTGCTGTATCCAGATAAAGCAGAGAACTTTCTCTGCTTTGTTTGCTCAGTAATCGCTTAATTAAAAGACAATCTGATATGTCCCTCGACCTGCAAACTTATCAATTAGCTTCAGTAAAATGTAAATATGTGTTGGAATGATATTTATTTATTTTTTGCTTTGTTTAATGTTTAAGAGACAACATTACATTTATTAAAGTGATGAATGATCCATAACAAGTGGGAGTTGATAAAAGTATATATTATTTTCATTTTTCTCTACATATTTGAACTGTTACATAAAGAGAGTTTACAAAAAAGGTAGCATGCAAAATGCTAAGATCTTAATTCAATTCAAAAGTTCCTAAAATTAAAACCAGTTACATACATTCTTCCTACTCACCAAAATATATTTGTGGTTGTTTTTCCCATTGGTCAGTGCCTCAAACAGCTTGATGACATCTACTTCTCATTGTATTTGTTACCATTGCATCTCCTATTGTATATGTGGAATATAGCCCAGTTTCAGATTGTACAATGTCTGTGCCAATGTTTTAATAATAGTGACAGCCTCTAGAGCCCCAAATAAAAGAGCACTTGAGGCCTTGTCTTTTACTTTCATGCTTCTCATCTAAAATAAGTTTCTTTCCTGTCTTTCATTTTAAGATATATTTCTACAGAAGCTCAACTGCGAAAATACTGTTTCCCGATGACTGCAGGGAAGTGAACCCCCTAAGAGCCAGTTTCAGATTAACACAAACCATTTTCCATTCTTTGGTTATGTTTTTCATCTCAAAAGACTTTCCCTTTCTGTTATTTTCAAGGTATTGCTCAGTATGAAGCTCGATGTGCTAAGGTGTTTCAATGACTGCAGTGAAGTGAACTCAAATAGTCTAACTTGAGAATGACATTTTGTTGAATTAATTTCATTCCTGGGTGGTTAGGTGAAAATATGTTCCCATTTTAATGGAAACTATTTGCTCTCCCATAAATGGTAGCAACCAGCAGTTGACTGGATCAATTATCTCTTTCCAAGTAAAGTTTTTGGAAAAATATAAAAAAGTCACCTCTTAACATAAAAATTAATGCTGTTATGTATCACACATATTACAGTACATCCTTGGTATAAAAAAAAAAAGAATACAATAATAGTATTTGAATACATATGGCATCAAATATTAAAGGGTAAAAAACAAAAAATATATTTTACACATGAAATGCTCTAATATAGCTATTTATTAATTTAAGAGTTGCATTATTAACAAAATCTGAATAATTTAAACACAAATTTAATTCTATTATTTTTGTTTTAAAATGTAACAACTTTTTAAAATGTAACAACAATTTTTTTCAGAAGGTATATCTACGTCCTACAGGACTTCAATTCCTGCCCAGGGATGTAGATATTCGTCTATTGCAGTGAACGGCCGCCCACCATTCGTGTTGCAGCCTGTTAGTGGGGAGATCAGTGAATGGGAACGCAATTCCTATTCATTGATCTAAGTTCCCGTGTCAATGATCACTGGCATCAATGAGATGCCTGCGGTTATTGTAACAAAGTAACACATACATGTGTTACTTCCTGTTCACATACCTACAGTACAGGAAGAAAATGTGTGAGGACATCTTGTGGCCAAAAAGTAAGATTACACCTACATACATTTTTTTTTATAAAAATACACACATATACCAATACAATTAACCCCTTACCTCCCCCACTCTCCCTTAGCTACCCAAATAAAACATTTGCATATAAAAAAGACAATTAAAAAATATATAAATAGGGACCTTAGGGAGCAAATGTTTTTTAATATGGATGTAATTAGGGTATAATACTGTTGTATTTGCAATTATGGGCTTGTAATTAGTAATAGATGCAAAATAGAAAAAATACACCTAAAATTATTGTTGCCATACCTTGTACTACTAGTGAAATATTTTAAATGTTGCAATAACCGGGACAAATGGGCAAATAAAATGTGAGGTTCTATCCACAGTAGAACATTTCATTTTAAAACTATAATGGCTGAAAATTGAGAAATTATGTTTTTTTTTTTAATTGTTTTCTTATTATTCCCATCAAAATTCATTTAGAATAAAATAATTCTTAGCAAAATGTACCACCAAAAAATGCCTAATTGGTGACAAAAATACAAAAACAAGCTATAGATCATATTATTGTGAAAAGTAGCTATAAAGTTATTGGCTAATGAATGGCAAGGTAAAAATTGCTCTGGTCCAGAAGTTGAAAAATCCCTTAGTAGGGAATTAAACAATGGTGTTCAATATGAAAACAGAACTGAACTTTAAAAGTTGAGAATAACACTTTGTTGAATTAGTAATTTATTACTGTGTGGTTAAGTGAAAATCGGTTCCATTTTAATGGAAACTACTTGCTCTCCTGTGAATAGTCATAAACAGCAGTCAATTAGACTAATTATCTCTGTCAAACTAAACTTTTGGGAAAACTTATATAATTATATAACTTACGTCATTTTTAACATAGCAATTAATGGTGATAAGTTTGTTAAACTTAAAATCACCTTATTGAAAGTAATGTGAAACAATAATCAAAAAATCTGATGTATTATATTCTGATTGTAAATAATACTAAAAGCTTAGTACCAGAAAATATATAACATGCCTAATCTGTTCCAGTTTTCTTCTGTTTCAATATATCCATAATATTACAAGCTTCATGTATATTTTAAATATAAAAGAGTAAGGGTGGATTCAATAAATCTTATATGGATATTTAAGAATTTTATTATAAAAATATAATAGTAAATGCATAACAAATACGGTAATAAAAATTGTTAAAATGTTCATTCTAAATGTAATCTCACAGGTACCTTTCTTTTACGTTGCTCATATGTTTACATGATGTCAAAAAGAAAAAGCAGAACACTTTAAATATACATACGTAAAATAACTTTTTAAAGATTGGCTTTCTTGGAGAATTCAATTTTGAAATCCCAGTAGCAACACAATCTGAAATACTGGCTCCAGAAATGTTCCAAGTTTCCAAATATTGAATAGAGGGCTCCTCACCCGTTCTTTGGTCTTATACTATTCCTAAAATGTATTTGTGAGAGATCGCGGAAAAGCCGCCGCATGTGCTACTGAGCAGGCGGCTGATTCCGCGTCCAGTGCGGTTTGCACGCGGAAGCGTGTGTCTGGTAGCAGGGCAGAACGCGGAAAAGCCGCCGCATGTAGCAACAGTAAGGCGGCTGGTTCCGCGTCCAGCGCGGCGGTTTGCACATGGCAGCGTGTGTCTGGTGTGGCTGGGCTTGCACATAGTGCACATAGGCTTAGGAATACACGCGCGCGCGCTGAGAGGCAGAATTCTTATACTAAGCAGGAAGAGTCAGCTGACCACGCCGATCAGCTGACTCCAGAGCAGGATACTATTGGTTGAGCAATTAGGGGTGGTGATGGAGAGCACTACTCCATATATAGTTCCTGCTGGTAGCTTGCAAGTTGTCTGCCGTTGTGATCACTACGTGGAAGCACTCAGACCTAGTCAGATCCTTAAGTGTGTTTGAACCAGGTGGACCTGGGAATTCACACTTAGCCAGATTATTTGAATTGTATTCTGTTTATGCTTAAGCTAGTTCCAGGGTGTAGAGACCAAGGACCTCACACCCAGTTTAGGGAACTGTGTTATCATCTGTGTTATACTTCAAGCTAGTTCCGGGGTGTAGAGACCAAGGACCTCATACCCAGCTTAGGGAACTGTACTACCATCTGTGTTATCTTTCAGACTAGTTCCAGGGTGCTGAGACTACGGACCTCGCACCCAGTCTAGGGAACTGTATTATCATCTGTGTATACTTCAGACTAGTTCCAGGGTGCTGAGACCAAGGACCTCGCACCCAGAATAGGCATTGTTTGATATATGTTATGACTTATAGCTTTTCTGACTACTCCTCTGTCTTCTGATTCGGTACCTCGCATATCTGATATTCCGTTGCCAGACCCTGCTTGACTTGGATACCAAATCAGCCTTCTGTCTTTGTACTTTATCTGTCAGTGTGTTGCCGACCTGGCGTGCCCGACCTTGAGAGCTATCTCTCCCCTTAAGAGATAGTCTCCAGATCAGATAGTGACATCCACCTTTAGGTGTCACTCACTCTCTGGCCCTTCCTGTCTCCAGCCTGACTCCTCCCCCTGGAGAGCCTCAGGCTGCTGGAAGGTTCCTGTGCTCCCAGAGCAGTGTCTCTTTACTGTTATATCACCTGCTCAGCAGGTGCATCACTCAAAGTATTACTGTTACACCAAACACTCACATACTCCTAGGTGTCCAGAGGTTAGCAATATATCTGTATTATCGGTGATTCTGCAGATCATCAATAATCAGGTATATATCTGCATTCTTGGTGATACTGCAGATCACCAATAATCAGATTCTCTCTGCGTGCTGACACCAATCGTTACAGTATGCTCATTCAAGATACACACAATGGTATACATTTAAAAAAAATAATATAGAAAAAAATTATATCCTGGGTAGTCTCAAAAATTGTAAAATAAGAGATTGTGAAAAAGGATTAAGAACAATAAGAAAATATGATGATGATGAAAAGATGATGATGAGACACAGTATAATGAGGAAAATGATGATTAATGTCTCTACTGCAGTTTTTTTACAACTACAACAGTTTTTTTATCTGCCTTAATATTTAGATACAATTACTTATTCGCTCATATTAAAGAGGAAATAGTGAAAATAACGTAATGAACAAAAGTGCTTAATTTTACAATAATTATGTATAAATGATTTAGTCAGTGTTTGCCTATTGTAAAATCTTTCCTCTCCCTGATTTACATTCTGACATTTATCACAACATGGTGACATTTGTACTGCTGGCTGGTGATGTCTGTGGAAAGCGATAATGCATTTTTGGCAGTTGGAAACAGTTGTTATTTCCCACAATGCAACAAGACTCCCACAGTGTGATGCCAGCACCATGGTCCTGACATCACACTTTGGGAAGGGTTTCACCACAATATCAGCCATACAGAGCCCCCCTGATGATCCGTTTGAGAAAAGGAAAAAAAAATTTATGGTAAAGGGGGTATCAGCTACTGATTGGGATGAAGTTCAATCCTTGGTCACAGTTTCTCTTTAACTTCTTGGTGAATGTGTCACACCGATGGGCGTGCATGTGGCGCCAGCTCTAGGACCGCCTAACGCCGATCGGTGTAAAGTCCTTGGGGGTGGAGTTTGCAGGGGATCGTGAGCACCTACGTGCACGCATCCCCGCTTGATCACTGCTAGGCGACTGTGTACAGTGTACAACGCTGCAATCCACGGCAGCACTATACTGGGGGCAGCCGTGTGACACGGCTGTCCCCCTGGGGCAGACAGAAGTGATTGGCTGTCATAGGATGAAGCCTATGACAGTTGATCACGGGGATTGGCTGGCGGGGGAAGGAAGGGCGGTTCTGGAAAAAAAAAAAAGGATAACACTTATAAAAAAAAATAATAACATGAATATTTGTAAAAAAATAATAATAAACATTGAGGGAGTGATCAGACCCCACCAACATAGAAAAAGGGGGGAGGGGGAAATCACTTGTGTGCTAAGTTGTTAGGCCCTGCAGCGAGGCCTTAAAGCTGCAGTGGCCCATTTAGTGAAAAATGGCCTGGTCCTTAGGGGGGTTTAACATTGAAGTCCTCAAGTGGTTAAAGAATTATTGAGCTTTTATAGGTTACTATTAAGGATGGGAAGAAGTAGCAGTAGAGTATTGTACCGTGTTAGTCATCAGGGTGCAAGGATGGGAAGAAGGACATTTTGGGAGGATGAAGAAAGGCCCCATCAGTGGCCAGAGATGGTAACCAAGGTGAGATAACCCACAGTGTTGCAACAGCCGCACACCAGCATTCAGTTTCAGTTTCTCTTAGGTGACAGTGAAATTTGCTTTTACCCACTTGTCTTTCGTTACTATAAAAGAAAATTAAAGAAGATCCAATTTATAACACACAAATATGGTGTGAACCTGAATCAGCAAGAAAGTCTGTGACCACAATTGAAGAAGATTTCACAAATTGTATAAATTGAGAAGTAACTTGTTTATTTGCCTTTAAATAACTTATTATTAAATCCCTTCCTTAGAATAGCTGTTTTTTTCCCTTGAAGTATATTATATCAAAATAGAACACGGTATGGTATAAAATGAAGATAGATAGATAGATAGATAGATAGATAGATAGATAGATAGATAGATAGATAGATACAGTGGTGTAGCAATAGGGGATGCAGAGGTTGCGACCGTACTGAGGCCCTTGGGCTAAAGGGGCCCCAAGGGGTCCACACTTAACAACAGTATTAGCTCTTTATTGGTTCAGTGCTGATAATATTCATTTCTATAGATACTTTGAATAGTACTGATCATTAACACACTGTTTCCCACCCCTTTTTGCCCCTCTGACACTGTGGTTGTCTTTTGATTGGTTTTGGTGTGTCATATGAATTGTTATCTATAGAGAGCTTTGGGGGGCCCAATGTAAATCTTGCACTGGGGCCCACAGCTTCTTAGCTATGCCACTAGATAGATAGATAGATAGATAGATAGATAGATAGATAGATAGATAGATAGATAGATAGATAGATAGATAGATAGATAGATAGCTGATAAAGATAGATATTACTGGTGAAATTGTTCAGCCTGTAAAATTATAGAAATTTAAAATGGTTCACAGCAATTTTTACAGGTTAACAGAATTTCGGTCAGATCTATCCCAGATCTCTTTTCTGTTTAGCTTCTCAGGAATAAAGGGAGATATAACAATAGAACCTGTAGCACTGTATTGAAAATCCCGAACGGCTTCCTTTTCATGTGTTTTCTACAATTTACAGATGGGTTACACAGCCTTACATAGCTTACACCATATTATTGGTCTAACTATATACATTGTGTTTTGATTTAAAAGGTTAAATAAGAACTGGAAGATCAAATTGTAGCGTTTATACTTAATAATTGGATCTAAAACCTAAACTTGAAATCACCACCACCAGGTATATTAATGTTCTTTTTTTTGTATTTGATTTTGTAGAACATGTGTCTGCAGTTCTTTTAGTCATTTTTTTTTAAATATCATAACATTACAAATCTGCAATTTTCTGAGAAATTCTTCTGGAACCAAATGTCACATTTTACACAAAGTGGAATAAAAGCTTTTTGAGTTTGCCTGCTGTTCTGTTTACTGAGGTATTTGATTGATTTTGTGGTGGTACTTCGTGCAACAGCTTGCCCGATGATGATATCTTCTCAGCTGTAAGGAATGTTCAGTGGAACGTGAGGTCAATTTGATGAGAAAACCACTTAAGCAGTTGTTGTGTTCTTCCGATATTTTTTTCAATTATTGGAGCAACTGCAAAACTTGTGTTGCCGATGTTAAAACAACTGGTTGACCAAGTCATATCAAAATTAGTGCTAGGAATAGATAGCTATTCCATGCCTTTAAGTTTATATGAATTTAATCTCATACAGAAAAAGGTCCTCAAAAGCTACATTGAAAATAAAGTTAGAGTTAAAAAATGAGTTAAATAGGCAGAAGCAGTTACCCAATGATACTGGTCCTCAACTGAGCATAGCTGAATCTGATGTTTAATGATAGGTAGCCAGGAACAAAATTGTTTTGCTTTGCTAATATTTATTTGAAAAAAAGAACATTTGCTGCAATATGTCGAAATTAACACAAAATAATGTAGTGTGGACAACTGAGAAAGTAAAACTGAAGTATTTTGGGTGGGTGTAGGAGTGCAATGTGCTTGAAACTGGCCAATCAGTTTGCAAAACTCCCCTAAAGGGGAACTGAAGAGAGAGGTATATGGAAGCTGTCATGTTTATTTCCTTTTAATCAATACCAGTTGCCTGGCAGCCCTGCTGGTCTATTTCTCTGCAGTAGTATCTGATTAAAACCAGAAACAAGCATGCAGCTAGTCTTGTCAGATCAGACTTATAAGTCTGAACCACTGAAACACCTGATCTGCTGCATGCTTGTTCAGGGGCTATGGCTAATAGTATTAGAGGCAGAGGATCAGCAGGACTGCCAGGCAACTGGTATTGTCTAAAAGGAAATAAACATGACAGCCTCCATATACCTCTCTCTTCAGTTCCCCTTTAAGAACATGCTGCTGGTTTCCTTCAAAAAGTGAATCCAAGGAAATAAAAAGGGGGTAAGAGAAGAAAGCTTCTTTTTAGTGACTTCAGAGTGACAAGTCCTCACTCTAAAAGAAAGGGGAAAAAAAGACATCAAAATCTCTCAGAAGATGCCCAGGACTGGGCATGGGACAAGGATGCCAGCAGTGTTCGGGAAGAGGGTGGTGCAGGACAAAATATGAAATTTGGGTGCAAGAGATGCCCACATCAATTGCGGTTACAAAGGAAAATTTGGGAGTCTGAGGCAGCTAATAACAAACATCCGCAGCGCCGGATAGGGATGGTTGGAAATTACAATTTCTGATTCTGACAAATTTTATGATTTTCAAAACATGCCTTTACAATACAGCAGATTTCCATGGAAATCCAATTTTCCGATTTGCACATATTTACTAAGAATTTTATTTTTTCTTAATTAAGTTAGTTAATTGTAAAAATTAAGGCCAGTTGCACACCTATTAATTGCTGTGTGATGCGGTGTAAGCATATCATTGCACCACAGAATTGAGGCTTCATATGACCCAGCGTCATGTCATGCACACGCCTTTCGTGCACACTTGCTGCTATACCCATTGGCTTGCATTGCTGCATGAGCAGCAGTCTTCGCGTCGGCATTGCAGCGGTTTGGAAACTTTCATTGCACAGTGTTGCGTTGCATGAATTGTGTCTCCATAGACTTGCATGGCCCTTGCAGTAGGAATACAGTGGGGAAGCATGCTGCAGACCAACACAGTGCACAAGTGTGCAAGGGGCCTCCAAAAAGTTTTTTTTAAATGTGCAAAATTTCCCAAATCCATTGCAGATATATGCTGATATGTTGAAACCACATTTCTGATTGTGCAGTTTATAAAAATTGATACTGCGCATGTGCCGGACGCTCCAAGACAGCTTTCAGAGAGGCACAGCTGCTGAATAGAACAGAGTGGAATGACAGCAAGGGACCAGGAGAAGCCCCAGGTAAGTTAAACTGGACAATTGTATCCTATTTTAGGTTCCCTTTTTAAGCCCAGTTTTTCATATTAAATATCCCACATACTTGATAACTTGTCTTCACACTATGCGTTGCCATTTGTTTTAATTTTGTGCTCAGATAAAGGTTTAGGGGAGTACCACTGCTAGCGAAACAAACAAGGTCTGTTTTGAAATAGTGTATAAGTAGATCATTCTGCATGACATTCATCTTTTCAAACAGTATATTTCTGCAAATTGTCTTCACATAATGGAAATATGAAAGGTTGTGTTGGCCCCCTCTCATACAAGACATCTACATTTTCAGATATTATTTGTAAATAACCTGCTCTTAAATAAAATCCTTTCAAACAGATTGCTTTTAAAAATATGGGCAGGGCACCCACATTTTACAACAGAGATTTTGATATTTCATATAGAGACCTTTGCGTTACGACTCCATCAATTGCTTTCACAGTGGGGTTTCTGTGGGTACGTAGCTATTGCAAACCAGCATGGACTTGATGCAGCTGAGTAAACCTAACACTATGCAATCCCAATATGTTTAACAAAGTGCTGCCAGTAACAAAATCAGCAGTTACTGTAATGTGAAGCTTTCAGTAATAACTTGTACATTCTCAGCCCCACAGCCAAAACCAGGACTACCATCATCATGAGTTCCATCATTTAATTGCTTTTACTTTCCTTGGTAAAAAAGAATAACTATGGAGAACATAAGAACAATACATATACACACTTTACTGAATGTAAATGGAGCTAATCACTGACCCAAGTACAGTGGATGAGTTGTTGTGAGTAGTGTTGCCTGCAAATTTGCGCTTTATTCAGAATCAGTGAGAATCAGCTTTATTCGCCATATACAATGGATTTTCATAACCGAAATTGATTGCGGTACACATGACACTGTCAACAAAACAGGAAAACATTGGCAAACAAAAAACACAGAACAATACAACACCAGCAAGGAGTTCAGCAGGAGGTCAGTTTAAAGTGATCCTTAAGTCAAATGGAAAAAATGAGATTTACTCACCTGGGGCTTCCCTCAGCCCCCAGCAGCCGATCGGTGCCCTCGCAGCTCCGCTCCGATGTCCCAGGACCCGCCGGCGAGCACTTCCGGTTTGGCCGTCACCGGCCGACAGGCATGGGAACGCGAGTGATTGTTCGCGTTCCCAGCCTGTATATCGCCCCCTATGCTGCTATTGTGGCCAGGAGGTCGCAATAGCAGCATAGGGGGCGATATACAGGCTAGGAACGCGAACAATCACTCGCGTTCCCATGCCTGTCGGCCGGTGACGGCCAAACCGGAAGTGCTCGCCGGCGGGTCCTGGGACATCGGAGCGGAGCTGCGAGGGCACCGATCGGCTGCTGGGGGCTGAGGGAAGCCCCAGGTGAGTAAATCTCATTTTTTCCATTTGACTTAAGGTTCACTTTAAAGGAAGAAGGTGCTCCTGTGCCTGGTGATTCTAGAGGGGATTGCCCTTTGAAGGCAGCCCAATGGGAGGAGCTTAAAGAACCAGTTACCCGGGTGGGAGAGGTTGCTTGAGATCTTAGTGGTTCTTGTCAACATTTTTGCCGTATCGAGGAGATCAAGAGTTGGCAGGGATAATCCAATGATTTTTTTCCACACCACTAATCACTCTTTGGAGTTTGTACCTATCGTTAGCTGTTGCACTTGCATACTAAACTATGAAGGATGAGCAGAGGATTGATTCTATGGTAGCGGTGTAAAAGCTGGTCAGCAGCTCACATGGTATACCAAATTTCTTCAGTTGTCACAGCAAGAATAACCTCTGCTGTGCCCTTTTCTTAATTTTGGTGATGTTCTGTCCCCATCTTAAGTTGTTAGAAATGGTTGTGCCGAGGAACCGAACATCCAATACCCTGGAAATTTGGTCTCATCAATGAGAGGTGTAATGTGGAGGGGTGTTTCCAGAAGTCATTTTCACATAAAAAGTGCTATTTTTGATTATGAAAATAAATTTGTGAAAATACATTGTATTTTTGCAATGTGATTTTTTGCCCAAACTGCAGATTGTCATTCATGAATTAGGAGTAGAGATGGCCCGAACGGTTCGACCGCAAACCGATTTGCACGAACATTGGTGGTTCAAGTTTGCGGTACCGCGAACTTTATGTGAGTTCAACCCGCCCCCTATACTACAACATTAGGCTCAACTTTGACCCTTTACATCACAGTCAGTAGACACAGGGCAGCCAATCAGGCTAAACTCCCTCCTGGAGCCCCCCCCCCCCCCCATATAAGGCAGCTGCGTCGGCCATTATCTCATTCGGTGTGGCTGCAGCAGTAATTAGAGATAGGGAAAGCTTAGTTAGGCTCTTGTTAGGCTTGTTAGCTTGCTCCTTGCCGATACTTATTGCTAAAAAGCACCGCACAACAGCTCTTTTGAGAGCTAATGTTGTTCTTGTGATCTGTTTTTTATTTTTTGTGTGGCCCACTGACACTTGCATATACAGCCCTGTAGGTCAGTTGCAGCTGGGCCTTGCTAATTCCTACTGTGCCACTGCCAGGCCCAGCACATTCAGTGCCTAACTTTTCACTGCACGTGTGTGACAGCTGCACATTTGTAATACCAGTCACTGCATCCTGCTCGCTGCACCTGTGTAACCGCACATTGTTGTACCAGCAGTCACTGCAACCTGTTCACTGCACCTGTGTAGCCACACATTGTTCTATCAGCAGTTACCTTTTCACTGCACCTGTGTGACCTTGCATTGTTGTACCAGCAGTCACTGCAACCTTTTCACTGCACCTGTGTAACCGCACATCGTATTAGTCAAGTCACTGCAACCTTTTCACTGCACCTGTGTAACCGCACATCATATTAGTCAAGTCAGTGCATACCTTTCACTTCATCCCCCCCAATATGGACAAAACAACAGGCAGAGCCAGAGACAGGCCACCCGGCAGGTCTGTTCGAGGTCATGTTGTCGTGATTTCGTGTGGCCCTCGACCAAAGTACAGTGTTCAGAAGAAGGCACATGCCATCAACCCCCAATATTGTCAGGACATAGTTGATTATTTAACACAGAACACCTCATCTTCCTCAGCTTTCGCACGGAAGCGTGACATATCTTCCTCCTCCTGCTCTGATTCTGGCACCCCACTTAACACTCCATCAGCAGCTATCACCAAAGTGCCATCATCCCAGGGCTCAGCGGTGTGGAATTTTGTTTTGTGTGTCTGCCTCAGATGAGAGCAATGCCATCTGTACTCTCTTCCACCAAAAATTGAGCCATGGAAAGACCAAGACCCGCGTAGGGACATCTACCTTACGAAGGCACATAATTACAAAGCACAAACTGCAATGGGATTACCACCTGAGGAAAAGCAGCACACAAAAGCAAAGCCACACACTGCAGTGTAAGATACCAGGCCGCAATTATTTCTCAAAAAAGGCGATACCCAAACTGTACCGTGATGTTGAAAGGCAAGTGGTGTAATCTCTGGGGCAAGTGGTGTCATCTGTTGAAAGGCAAGTGGTCCAGGACTCCCGGTTTCTGAATTTTTAAGGCCGCTGCTATGTTTTCTGGTGCGTGTACATGCCTGCCTAATTTTTCTGGCTGCACTGTGGCTGCAACAACAAAACAAAAGGCATGTACATGTGTCAATTCCCTTTCGTGCTCATTACCTTGCCGCGGTGAAGGGGCTTGCGTATCACAATGAAGCAATGACCGGCTAAATGAGTGTGTTGGGGTTGGGGGGCACACCTGACCCAAGAAGATAATAAGATTGTTGCTTCATTGTGGACAGATCAGATTCGATCAGCTGGATACTCAGTGTTGTTCTGTTATTCAGCTACCTCAACCCGACCATATGGGCTTGAAAACCGCCTTGGCCTGCACTCTCGCCATCACGCGCACCAGTCCAGCACGGCTGTCACTACACAAACAGCCGTTTGTGGTGCGTTACACAGTGAGTTTGGTCTGTCAGTGTGAAGCAGTACACTAATTACACTACCTGATTGATGTATACACATGCAAGATGTTTTAGAGCACTTTAGGCCTCCAATTTAGCATGCAATGTGATTTCTGACAATTTCGTTGGCTCCTGACACCATGATTACTTTGATGAGCCAATCACAGTAATCACAGGGCAAAATAGGGAATGGATGGCTCTGGTCCTTAAGTAGCCAGAGCAGTCTGATCCTGAAAGGGTTAAATGATCTTCAGGTTACTGATCTGAAGGGTGGCTTTATACGAGACAGGCAAAAATGGTGCAGGAAATTTGGGTGCACCATGCGCCCCCATAGGCCATAAAGTGAATTAAACAGCTTAATTTGCCCATCGAATTGCTGGCAGCAAAATTACATCTTACATTAGAGTCCACGGTGACCCGGAGGAAGAATAGTAATTAATACTGCAGCTACTTTTGCAGGGTGAACCTTTTCGACTTTGCCCTGCGCCCAAATTTCCCGGCTCCTTAATTAGATGGAGGTATAGGCACGGAACAGGGCTATAGTGCAGGTGTATGGGAAACCGTTGGGCCTCAAAACACCCTCTCACAAGCACAGATGTTCCCCCAGTATTAGGTAGCCCCCTCTCCAGTTTAGATAGCTAGATGTGTCCCCAGTGTTATGTAGCCACCTCCGAAGTATATATAGCTAAATGTACCCCCAGTGTTATGTAGCCCCTTACCCAGTTTAGATAGCTACAGGTACCCCCCTACCCCCTTTACAGTATTCCTTCAATTAGCCATCAAAGAACAGAAGCAGTGGATCCTTACTTTAAGCCTTGAACCTAGTGGCTAGCCTTTTCCACGATAATGTCTCGCCAGGACTCGTCACACACACGCAGCTAATAAGTGGTGCAGAGATGGAGGGGGAGGGACTGGAGGCTTGCACTGCAGAAAGGAAGTTTTACACAGTCGCCGTGAGGAGAGGCGGGGATGTAGCCACATCACGCATGATGTAAACACGTGCACTTGCACCTAAGAGCTGAGGTGGAGGGGGCTGGACTGGAGCGGCCGAGGAGAGGTGGGGATCTAGCCGCAGTGCACTCGTGGCTTATCATGAAGGAGCAGAGCCAAAAGGGGGCAGGAATGGAGCGGACGAAGGTAGTAGTGCAGTGAGGAGAGTCAGCTGCTGCGGCCTGGCGTAACACGTCCCGCGGCCTGGAATTGGGCCATGGACCGGGGGTTGGGGTTCCCTGCTCTAGAGTATCCCAGCATAGTTATTTGATTGTAGCACCTAACAGTCCTTTTAAAGACTAATTTGATTTGTGTTGCTATTATGGTGACATTTTGTGGTTGGTTAATTTAAAGCTTGCTATTGTTACTGGTATGTGTGTTTTGTTTGAGCACTGGGTGGCTACAGGAAACGTTGTTCTAAGTGTGGACAACTCAGATTGAAAGTCATGTTACAGCACTGAGGATGTGTATGTTTCTATAACTCCTGTATTGTCCAGCTACTACAATACCTTGTCAGTGTCACTTTAGAGGCTCCTGGCACTGCAGAGGGGAAGGAGGGGCAGTGCAGACAGTGGTAGGTTTGATAGCTGTGGGTGGCAACAACAGCAGTGAAAGCTGGCCTGTGAAACCTCAGGATTGGCATTTGGTACATAGGAGGCACCAGTATGTATGCAGATGGTGGTCTGTGAGTAGGGATGGACGAACCTGTTCAGGCTGGTGAAGGTTCCCGGCAAATGATTGATCTTCGCCATTCACGTCTATTGCTAACGTTATGCGATAGTTTGACCCTTTACTCACTATTTCCTTTTCAAATCATTATCAGTAGAGATGATCATGACTCCTAGTTTGCATATAGACGTAGCAGTCTATGTTTTTCGCACATTTCCACCATACTACTAACCAGGCAGGATGCAGTAGCAGTGTCTGCTGCACTAATCCATTTAATCACTGCTTCTGCTCATTCAGCTTAGTAAATCAAGCCCTGTTACTCTACAGGATAAAAGCAGCTTTGTGTAAGTTGGGTCAAAATACTCCCCATCTCTCAAGAATGAAAGGTAGTAAAGGGTCTCCTGCGTAACATTGAGATGCCTCTAGATATGCTACGCTTTTACTTCTACTTCTACTAAGTCTACTTCCCACTCCCAGTTCTGGCTTAAAAATGTATTCATGAGACCTCTACCTTTAATAAAATGCAAGGAGTAGGTTTTATTGCTGATATAAAGTTCCAGCAGCTTACTGACTCCCTCTCTTATCCTCCCATCAGCTGTGCTTCTTACACTGATAGCAATTCATAGAGTAGCAGCCATCAAAGCAAGTCAGCATCTCACCAAGGTCTGTTCAAGGAGCACTTTATTAGATCCAAGACATCACACCAAGGTTCTGCAGCAGTCAACACATTTCAGACCACCCATCGTCCTTATTCATGACAACAACTTTTCATGAATACGGACACTGCATGGTCCAAAATGCATTGGCTGCTGCTGTCCCCTGATGTGATGTCTCGCATCCAATAAAGTATCCTTTTAAGAGACACCAGCAAGATGATGGCTTATTTTGTTTTCTAAGATTCCCATCGCTGTCCAGAAGGGATCAATGCTGGGAAATTGTTTGTGTGCTCGTAACAATTTTCCCCACCATGTACACTTCTCTGTGTGTCAACGACTGGCAGAGCTGTTTGTTATATTCTCTATTTGTCCTTTACTGCAATGTTTCTATAAGTAGTTTCCGTTTTTTTTCTTCCCACAACAGGATTTTCAGCCAGTACAAATACTGAGCATCCTTCAAAATTGTTGTTGTCACTTTGAATGTTAATTAGAGATATCAGAAGAAATTTGGGTCCTAGAAAAATATGTGTAATTGCAATTTTTAGGTCTTCGGGAGAGCTTAGGTGGTGCTGTATTAATTGAACAACTCAGTAACTATTCTGATCACACTGTACACCACCTGCTGTTCTACCCCAACAGGTGTCCTTTGTACGGCATTTTGTTTTCACTAAGAACACTGCATTGAATTGCTTCGTCTCTTTTTTGCTGCTATTAAAAATAGTATAGAAAAGAGGATTAAATTTAGAGGCAATTAAAATTCAAAGTGTGTGATTTTCTGTGAGGTTCATTCAAAGGCCATCAATTAAATATGCAGCTTATACTGCGCTAGTTATAAAATGAAAAATAAAATAGAATATTTTGAACAGTGTGTGCGTGGCATTTTAAAGTGAACCTTACATATGTCTACACAATGACAGTATTCGACAGCTATTTTGTTGTCTTGTCCATTGGGCATCTTTTAAGAGAAATTAAGTGCAGATTAGTTTCTCATTTTGTTTTCTGTAGATCAGATGCGTTGAGCCCCCATAAGACAGTTTACTGGTTTTCAGTTATCTCTCAAAAAAGGTGCAAGTTGTCCCAAGACAGTTATGTTTGTAAAAAAAAAATCTCCAAACTTTGTTCCCCCATCAGATGGAAGCAAGGGACTGTTAAGAGGAGAAAGTCTATCAAGGGATAACTCAAAGCTATTTCAAGACACAGCTTAGCTAGATGCAAAAAAAAAAAACGTTAAGTAAGAAGAGAAAAGTCTTTAGAAGGCTTAAACTATATTGTTATGTTAGTTTTATCACAACAATGCAGACTATGCAATGTAGCAGAAACAAGTTGTATAGTGGGAATTGGCTAAACGATAGAGATAGATAAATAAGACCAGGAGGCTAATTTAACTCCTTTGGAATACTGTATGCTCCAAAAAATGTACCAGTGTTATAGTTACAGTGCTAATCTCATAAAGAAGGATAATTTCTCAGTTATTACCTTTTGCAGGTAAGAGGAGCTAAAAGGAAGTATACACTATAGTTGATTTTATTCATCATTGTGCTCATTGGATCAGCGAAAGAATTGTTAAATAACCCACCTGTTTGTAGGGAAATCAGCATTAACCTTAATCGTCCCCTAACCCACCAGCAAAAATGATATGACGGTCTTTGAATGAAGATTGTCAAAAAAGTCCTGAGCTCTGTGTCCACCCCTTCCTGTGTTGTTGTGGCCTGTCCCCAGTTCGGCAGCTGTGGCTGTTCGTAGTGATGATGAGGATAAATGTTGCATAATTGTAATTTCACATCGTAATTTTCAAAATGCAAAAACTGTCATTCCACAATTTTCCATAAATTTAGTTTTTGATTTTGTGTTGCTATTATGGTGACATTTTGTGAGAAAAATACAAAGTTTAAAACCCATTTTTCCTTTGCAGATTTAAAATCAACTTTCTCAAAAACTACAAGGTACTTTTGAAAAAAAAATTCTTGCAATTTTGGTGATGATAGCATGTATCTAAAATCTATGCAAAATTTACGCAAAAAAGGTATTATATGACATCAATTGAATTTACAAATCATAGTTGCATATGGCCTTACTTGCAAAAATGTATGCAAAATTTTGTGTAATCATAATTAGCAGATTATGATCATCTCTAGCCATTCAATCACATATTCTATGTTAGGGTACAATGAGGAGTAAATTAACTATAATGCATACTGCAGACCTGATAACTAAATATTATACAGATGTAACTTTTTCTAATTAAAAAAAAATCACCTACATTTTAGGTGCCATTGTAACTGTGGGAGGGGCATTGACAAGTACTGGGGGGCTGTGGGTGCCAGGGCAGTGGGGGATGCTATGGCTGTATGCCAGGGGAGAGGGCGGCAATTGCCAGCAGCATGGACCATGCACCACCTCTTACATCATGGACCATGCAGACGGGTATAGCTAAGGGTGGGGAGCTCCTCGCAGTTTGGGCTCTGAATTCTGGCTATACCAGCCTGCATGGGTGACAAGAGGTTAGAGAGGTTTGGGAGGGGTTACCCCATGCTGCCCATTTTCTTAAATGGTACAAAATGTGTATACAGAACACAGTATATATTAAATTGTAATTTTACGGATTTTAAGAACAATTTAGTCTTTTTTATTCATTTTCTCAAAAACTACAAGGACCTTTAGAAAAAAAAATTTGACTCGTTCCCAAAGAAGTACATTTCAATGTTTTGGGCATAATTACGAGAATTGCGAAATTAATGAACATAATTACACTTATGTGCAAAATTAGGTTTTTTTGTGAAATTCAAGCTCAACACTTAATCGCTCTGGTCTTTTCTTGATCATCATTTTTTTCTTTATATTAGCATTTGAAGATAGTGCCACCAGCAGATCAGGTGAAGGATCCCACCGTTCACAACACTACAGTGTTCAGTCATGCTGAAGCATGAAATTATAAAGCACCAATGTATGCACATAGCATGCAACCTCCACTTAGGTGCAGGGGTGTTTTCTTTCATTTACCTTGCAAGTAGCCTTCTGCCTGCTTCTTGCACCATGTTCCCCAATAGGGCGCAGGCAGTAGGAGCAATTTGGCAGCTATTCTAATGGCGCCGATGCATGTTACATTTTTTTTCATTTTTAGTCGATCAGAGAAATGTGATCAATTATTCCAATTTGTTGGATAATTATTAAAATTATTTTCGAGATCCCATACACGACCTTTAGATTTTTCTGAAAGTCAGAGAAAAAGGATCAAATATGAAGCAAAAGATGGTTTAACTTATGGTACCCATACACGGTACAATAAAAACCTTTGATTTTCCAGTTTTTTTCGACCAAAATGATCAAATCAAATGAAAGTTGAAAAGAATCTTTTTTTTTTCAATCAAGAAAAGTGAACGTTTATCCAGTTTTTTGTATAAAAATCCGATCAGACATGTTGGAAAAATCTTTATATTAAATCTAATGGAATAATCGAATTAAATTATGTAAATGAAAGAAAATGAAAAATTGTACCATGTATGGGCACCTTTATAGCATTTTCTTATACAATCTACCATACACAATACAATACAATACAATACAATACAATACAATAGCTAGGGATGATCAGAACAGTAGAGATGGCCCAAACGGTTCGCCGGCAAACTTTGGGTGGTTATCGTTCGCCCGCGAAGGCGAAGTTTTGCGAAAGTTCGATTTGCCCCATAATGCTCCATTAGGGTCAACTTTGACTCTCTACATCACAGTCAGCAGGCACATTGTAGCCAATCAGGCTACACTCAGTCCTGGAGCCACTCCCCCCTTATATAAGGCAGGCCCCGACGGCCATTACACTCACTCATGTGCCTGCAATAGTGAGAGTAGGGCGAGCTGCTTCAGACTGTGTCTCCTAGGGAAAGATTAGTTAGGCTCTTGGCTTGTTAGCTTGCTCCTGGCTGAATCTTATTGCTATAATAGCACCCAGCAACAGCTCTTTTCAGCGCTAATCCTGTTCTTGGGATTTTTTTTTTCTGTGTGTGTGTCACTGACTGACACGTGTTGTATAGACAGCTTTTGTAATTCATACTGTGTGCCACTGCCACTGCCAGCCCAGGCCAATCACAATCAGACTGCACATTGTGTAATACCCATTACTGCACTTGTGTTGTATAGACAGCTTTTGTAATTCATACTGTGTGCCACTGCCAGTGCCAGCCCAGGTCAATCACAATCAGACACCTGTGTCAGCTGCACATTGTGCAATACCCATTACTGCACTTGTATTGCATGGACGGCTTTTGAAATAAGCATATATATATATTTATATATACCTACCTAGCTGTTGTGTTCAGTGAACCCACCTCATCACAGCATATACCTTTACCTAACTGTTGTGTTCAGTGAACCAACCTCATCACAGCATAAACCTGACTGTTGTGTTCAGTGAAACCACCTCATCACAGCATATACCTAGCTGTTGTGTTCAGTGAAACCTCCTCATCACAGCATATACCTAGCTGTTGGGTTCAGTGAAAGCACCTCATCACAGCATATACCTGACTGTTGTGTTCAGTGAAACCACCTCATCACAGCATATACCTAGCTGTTGTGTTCAGTGAAAGCACCTCATCACAGCATATACCTGACTGTTGTGTTCAGTGAAACCACCTCATCACAGCATATACCTAGCTGTTGTGTTCAGTGAAACCACCTCATCACAGCATATACCTAGCTACACATGCAAGAAGTTTTAAAGCACTTTAGGCCTGTCATTTAGCATTCAATGTGATTTCTGCCCTTGAAAAGCGCTGCTTTGTGTCAAATCCAGATTTTTCCCCGGGACTTTTGGCATGTATCCCAGTCCGCCATGCCCCCCTCCAGGTGTTAGACCCCTTGAAACATCTTTTCCATCACTTTTCTGGCCAGCATAAGTGTTTCTACTTTTCCAAGTTTGCCTCCCCATTGAAGTCTATTGCGGTTCGCAAAAGTTCATGCAAACCGAACCTTCCGCAGAAGTTCGCGAACGGGGTTCGCGAACTGAAAGTCGGAGGTTCGGGCGATCTCTACAGAACAGGCGATTTCCGACATCGTGGTAATTCCGCATTCTTCGGTAATGAAATTCCATCGCCGCTACATTCCAGCGGATCCCCGCGGTATTCTGCGGAATTCCGCATTCCGGCGGTACAATTTCCACAATGTTAAAGGTAGAAAAAACAACGTTTTGTAAAATATAATACCTTTTAAATGTTAAAGGGAACCTAATGGATGTTTCCTTTTAAACAAATACCAGCTCCCTGGCAGTCCTGCTGATAACTTTGGCTTTAGTGAATCACATTCCTGATTACAATTTTTTTGGAGCAGCAGAAGTTGTCGTAGGCCATGGGACCTAGAGGTGGTTTCACGGCGGTCCTCACAATTATTTTTGGAGTAGCAGAAGTTGTCGTAGGCCATGGGACCTAGAGGTAGTTCCACGGCAGTCATTACAATTTTTGTTTGGAGCAGCAGGAGTTGTCGTAGGCCATGGGACCTAGAGGTGGTTCCACGGCAGTCATTACAGCAAAATTTTAATTTAGTCTGTCTAATCTTCATCATGAATCAGTGAGAGGGGCCTTATAATTATCACTGATCCATGACTCCATGTTAGTATGTCCACATTGTCTGTGGACAGACGGGTCCGTTGGTCGGTGACCACCCCACCTGCAGCACTAAATACTCGCTCAGAAAGAACACTGGCGGCGGGGCATGCGAGAACCTTCAGTGCATACTGAGCGAGTTCAGGCCAGGTATCCAGTTGTTTTGTCCAATACTCCATGGGGTCATCATTACTCTCCATATTGTCTGGAGCACTGGCCGACCCCAAGTAATCATTCACCATATGGGCCAGCCGCTGGCGGTGACTACTTTGCCCGCTGGTGATGCTGCTGCTACAAGGAGTAACTGGCATTGGCTGATAAAATTCCTTCAACACACTCAGCAGGTTCACAGATTGGCTCATGGTGCTGCTGCTGGGAGTGGGACCACCAGACCTTTGCTGAATATGATGAGGCTTGGTAGGTTGAGCCCGGGATACAGGTTCAGGAGACACATCTTCTACCGGAAAAAAGAAGGGCATCCCGGATGTGGCTGCATTTTCCCCTTGCACCGGGGATCTAAGATGGTGGCCACCCAGTGTACCCACATGTCGAGCCTTGATTTTAGAGTTTTAATCCGGGGGTCCTTACAGAAGCACTGGAGAATATGCACAGCCATAGGGAAGAGATTTCTGCCATTAATCACCTCTTCCTGGCTGTCAGAACTGTCATCATGCTCCAGCTCCACATCAGAATCTTCTTCACTTCCCCGGACAATGGGCTCTTCCGCTTCCACAAGCTCTGCCTCCTCATCCAGGACTTGAGCATGCTCACTCACTTCCCACTTGACTGACCACTGTTCAGTAGGGCTTCCTCCCCCTGTCCGAGCACTTTGTCAAGAGCGTTGTCCAGCATGAAGACAATAGGTAGCACTTCTGATATGCTGCAGTGATCCTCACTGACCAATTTTGTTGCCTGCTCAAACGGCTCCAACTCTTTACAAACCTGTCCAAACAGCTGCCACTGGTCCCCAGTAATGTAGTCCAGTGGCCCTATTCTGGAGGGGGGTGTCTGAGACAGGTATAGCCTGACCGCCATTCGCTGCTCCCACAACCTCTCCAGCATGTGGAGGGTGGAGTTTCACCGCGTCGGACAATCAGAAATAAGCCTGTGCTGCGGCAGGCTATGGTGGCGCTGCAGCAGTTTCAAGGCCGCGGTGGTGGTTGCGGAGTGATGGATGTGGGCTGACACTTTTCGCTCTGAGGCCACAGCATCCAGGGCCGGATTTCTAGCAAGGCCACATAGGCCATGGCCTAGGGCACCAGAAGTTTAGGGGCGGCTCAGTGAGGGGCAGGAAAGCTTTAATCTTTGAACTCTCTGTCCTGTACTTGTGCCATCCCTGCAAGACCTGTAAGCTCTATCCTGCAGGTATACATCAGCCTAACTCTCATGGTGACGCAATGGGTTCATCATTATTGAGATCGCAAGCATAACAAAATTTCAAAACGTAACTTATAATCTATACACGTATTACTAAAATAGCTATTGTCTGTGACACCAATGATGGAAAGTAAGAAGAATTCTCATTGGGGCACACAGAGATAACAACCATACAGATGGTATAGTTGGCCTTGGGCGGTAAAAAATACAAATGCGGCCCTGACAGCGTCCTTCAACTCATCAAAAGTTCGTAGAAATTTCTGGACTACAAGGTTGAAGACGTGGGCCAAGCAAGGTAAGTGAGTGTAGCCACCTTCAGAAATGGCGGCCAGCATGTTGGCACCATTATCAGACACCACTACACCTGTCTCCAGTTTTCGGGGGAAAAGCCACTGCCGAATATGATCCTGTAAGGCTGCAAGGATTACAGATCCGGTTTGCCTGTTCTCGTCCATGGATTGGAGTTTCAGCACTGCTTGGCACCGATGGTGCTGCAGACCAGTGTAGGAGCGGGACCACTTGCTGTGAGGCTCAGCAACGGTGGACTAGCCTTGGACAGAACAGGTAGCAGAGGGAAGTAGAACAGGCCTCCCCTTCAACCCACGTGGCGGCACCACCAGCTGAGATGCCCCAGATCTTGCACCCTCCTCAACAGTACCATGGAGGGGGACCCAATGAGCGGTAAAAATTAGATACTTTCCCTGCCCCTGCCTGCTGCTCCAGTCATCCATAGTGAAGTCCACCTTGCCACCGACAGCATGATCCATAGACCGGCCGACACACTCCACAATGTGCTGGTGAAGGGTAGGGATAGCATTCCTGGCAAAATAATGGCGACTGGGGATCCACCATTGTGGAGCAACACTGTTCATCAGTCTGCGGAAGGGGGCACAGTCCAAAAACTGGTAGGGCAGCAGCTGTTGGCCCAACAGCCTTGCCAGGAGCACATTATTTTTCACAACAAAGGGACAGGTGCAGGGAGAATCCACTTCCTCTGCAACATTTCTGGCACAGAGGCCTGATGCTGGAACACTGGTGGTGATTCAGAGGAAACCAACAAGGGTGATGATGAGGTGCTTGCCGAGGTCTGGAGTCCTCCTCTTCCAGCCTGGCATGCAGAGGGATTTGAACTAGAATGGGACTGAGCAGGTTGGATAGTGACAGGACAACTAGAAAAAGAAGAGGAGGGGCCTGTTGCTGCTGCTTTTCCTCCACGCATCTTATTGTAATTCTTTACATATTCAAACTCCCGTCTGTGGTGGTTGCGCAGATGGCTTATCAGCCCTGAAGTGCCGAACCCGCTGCCCGATTTGCCTTTGCTCACAGATTTACGGCACATAGAACAGACTGCCCTGGATTCATCCTCTTCCAGAACAGTAAAATAATTCCATGCAGGGGACGTGCATGCACGAGGAGCAGTGGTGCGACCTGTTCTAGCACGTCGATGCTCAGCATTGGACTGGTGGGTACTGACAGACGGAAAAGCACTTGCAGGCTGCTGTCCAACTGTCTGCTCTGTTTCTCTATGCTGCTCACGCCTGCTAGTGCCTAACCCACCAGATGGCAACCACGGTGGAATAGCTGCCTCATCTTCCAAAACATCATCCAGTTCAACCAAAGCACTGAAACCCATAAGTGACTTTTCTGGACCCTCCATCTGGCCACAAAACACCTCTGTAGTTAACTGGTGGTGATGTAGATTGGTGGTGACACAAGCTCCCAGTTGTGATGGATTACTGGATGAAGAAAACACAGGGGCCATTTCTGTCACCACAGAACCCACCACTTCTTGGGACCTTGGTCCCATGGTCTCCTCCAATCCCTCATCCCAATCCTTCTGCACATCTCTCTCATCGACATAGGTGTGCTTTAACTCTGGAGGAGAGTACGGGGAGGAAGCAACCTCGTCAAGAGAAGCAGCTGCGGTTGGGTTCTGGTCATGAGGAACCTGGCCACTACTGGTGCTGTTGCCACTAGCTTCAGATTCCTCACACGGGGTAGAGGGTTCCTGATTAAAATAATCAACTACTCTGTTCCCCTGCTGCTCTGTCAAAATTTCCCTGCATGTGAACACAGGGAAGACATCTCTGATCAGGGCGGAACGCTTCCTGCTGCTGCTGCTGCTGCCACCCTCAACCTGATCACATACTTGACGTGATCCACCAACACCACCATCACTCCGTTTTCTTTTAGGAGTGGCAGGAAATTGCTGCTGCTCTCGCTCCATTGTTTTGGGGGCCAAAAACTTTATTGGGGAAGGGGTATGAGCAACAGAACCAAAGTAAAATTAATCCACCTAACTTGAAATAAAAAATAGGTAAGAAAATAAGGGGGTGAAATAAAGAAAATAAATCAAAAACAATATAAAGAAAACAAAAAACAAAATGAACTTAGAAAAAAAAAAAACTTGCTCTACACTCAACTAATCAATCACCACCTAACTCTCTTACTCTGTCAAACACTAAGCCTGCGGCCTGGCTGGCTCTGTCTAACCCTCTCCACACAGCAACTACTAGTACACTACACTACAATCTATCACTCAAACTAACAATCTACTGTCACCCTCTCACAAATACACCTAGCTACTACTAATAATAGCTCACACTCAATCTAATTCTCTCTCACAGTCTTTAAAAATACTTTTGTTTTATATACAGTCTTTAAAAAGACTATTGTTTTAAGTTGAAACAACTAATATAGGTCTGTCTCTCCTCTCTCCAACACCAGACTGAAACCCACAAGCTTCGTGACTGTCACACCTCTCTTATATACAAAATGGGTGTTATGTGGCAATGGTGGGGTTGGCTAGTTAAAAACCTTGCTGCGGCATTCTGTAATAATTTCAGGCAGTGCAGGTCTTTGTTTGATAGCAGGTATTTGTGGGATAGCTGATGATAGGTAGCTAGGAGCTGGTTGCTAACGTTAAGAATCTAATTGGTGCAGAAATTCAGTTTTTAATGCAGAAATCAGCATGTTTTAAGCTTCTGTGATGGGTCTATGCTTTCTGATCCTTCTGATTGGCTAATGCAGCTTTTACACGCTTCTGTTTAAATTCCGATGGAATTCGGCATAGAAATTCCACTATTTCCGATTACCGCTATAGCTTTTCTGTTCCGGCTCAACAGAACGGAATTGCCAATTTCCGACCGGAATCGCGGAAATCTCCATTCCACGGAATCCGACGAGCATCCCTAACAATAACATTTGTAAAGTGCTTTTCTCCCATAAGACTCAAAGAGCATAGTTATGTCTCCGATCAAGACAAGGTTGCATTCTGGACTGTCTTACAGAGGAAATAGTCAGGTGCTCATAAATGCCAGAGTAAAGAAGTGGGTATTAAGTTTGGACTTAAATGCTTCCAGGGATGGAGCTGTCCTTATTGGGTGTGGCAGGGAGTTTCATGACAGAAGGGGCAGCATGACAGAAAGCTCTGTCTCCAAAGGCATTACATCCTTTTGATCTAAGATGGGGGGGGGGTGAGGGTGGTATCCAGGTCCCAGATTGTGCAAGGATTTGAATGTCAATAAGCCAATCTTAAACAGAATTCAAATTGGTTGCCAGTGGTGTGAGCAAAAGGTTGGTGTTATGTGGCAATGGTGGGGGTTGGCTAGTTAAAAACCTTGCGGCGGCATTCTGTACTAATTTCAGGCAGTGCAGGTCTTTGCTTGAAAGGCATGTACAGAGAACATTGCAGTAGTCCAACCTTAATGTGATGAAGGCATGAACTAGGGTTGAAGGTATGAGGTGTTTAATCCTTGCAATATTCCTTAGGTAAAAGAAGGAATGTTTCACAACAGCAGATATTTGATTCCTAAAGCTTAATTTCCCGTCAATCAGTACACCCAGGCTGTGCACAAAGACTGAGTTGTTCAGGTCTTAGCTTCCTATCCTTAGTGGTGCTGTTTGAGACTGGAGCTGCTTTGCTGTCGAGCGCTGACCTTCAATAACAAGAACCTCAGTTTTCTCAGCATTTAGTCTTAGCCAGTTATGGCTGGATAGTGTAATGGTTAAGGGCTCTGCCTCTGACACAAGAGACCTGGGTTCGAATCTCGGCTTCGCTTGTTCAGTAAGCCAGCACCTATTCAGTCGGAGACCTTGGGCAAGACTCCCTAACACTGCTACTGCCTATAGAGCACATCCTAGTGGCTGCAGCTCTGGCGCTTTGAGTCCGCCAGGAGAAAAGTGCGATATAAATGTTCTGTGTTTGTTGTTTATCCATTCCTGAATCTCAGCTAAGAACACGTTTATTTGTGGAGTAGGGTCTATGACACCAGGTTTGAATGATAAATATAGCTGGGTGTCATCACCATAGCAATGTTATGTTAGGCCATGTTTTTGTATGATATCTCCAAGGGGCAGCATATATATGATGAAAACTAAAGGGGATAGTATTGTGCCCTGGGGTACACCATATTTTAGTGATACCGGGTTGGAGAGGAGGGGGCCCCAAGGCCGCCTCTTGTATTCTGCCAGCCAGGAAGGAGTTGAACCACTGGAGAACAATGTCATCTATGCCACAGTACGCCTGTAGCCTGTTAAGCAACATTTCATGATCATCTGTGTCAAAAGCTATACACTATAAACTATACAGTGTCATAATCCTCCAGATATGTCGGATCAGATTATTATTTTAAAAAAAAAATGTTTATTTTTTTTATTTGAATAATTTTTTTAATAATTTTTCTTGATTGATAAAAAAGGATTCTTTTCAATTTCCACTCTATTTGATCATTTTGGTTGAATAAACTGGAAAATTGAACATTTTAATTGTACCCTATATGGGCACCTTAACTCTTTCCTCCTCTTTCCAAAACGAAGAACAAAAGTTTTGACTGGAGTTTGCCTTTAAATATGAATTAGTTGGAATTGTACAGTAATGTATCCATAACCATATATGCAGTCTTTGTGCAACTTAGACAAGATGTCTGTTCAGTACAATGACCCACACATAAAGCCTTGTCGCTATGAATATGTATGTTCATTTAGAGCAATTACACCAATTTTTTAAGTACATACTTAAGTAATCTTTCTTTAAAAAAAAAGATATTAAAAATGTATTGAAAATGAGCTGGCACGAGATGCGGTCTTCTTGTGCCAAATATGATCAATAATTACACTGATGAGTATATGCATTACAAGAGATGTTCAAGTTTAAAAGCTGAAGTTTCAATTGAACCCACAATAAAATTGTACATCACTTTTATATACTGTAACTGTATAAAGCTGGTTTAAAGTGACACTGACTCTTCTTCAAAAGAGGTCAATTTATGTACTTTCAGTATAATGTACTTTGTACAAAGAGTAGTAAAACCATTGCCTAATTTAAAGGGATTCTGAGCACCTTTCATAGGCATGCCTTTAAGACAGACAACTTCCAACAAAGTCGTGCTATGACCCCTCTGGAGGAGCCTGGTGCAATGGCCATGCGTGTCACTTCCTCTTCCTGCTTCATTCAGTGATGCACTTCTCTAACAGAGAAGACAGGGGTGACCCTGAAGTTATAACATAGCCAAGATGGCAGCCACAATGTTTAAATTGAAATTTGAACGAACACTATTTGGTGGCGATTCAGGCATCAAATGAAAGAGGAGAGCACAAGCTTCAGAAAGGTAAGCATCTTTAAGTACTTTGCAGTACTGGTAGGAGTCTTAAAGGCATGCCCATGAGGGGTGCTCGGAGTCCCTTTAACTACCCTAAGACTGGCCGCGGCGGCAGTCCCAGGACCGCCTAACGCCAATTGGCGTCAAGTCCTGGGGCCGGCTACTGCAGGAGAGTGGTGATTGTCGCTCTGGAGACTGTTAGACGGCGAAACCGCCATCTAATTACCATGTACAGCACTGCGATCAGCAGCAGCGCTGTACTGGGGACAGCCATGTGACATGGCTGTCCCCTCTGTAACTGCAGGAGTGATCCGCTGTCATAGCTGAAGCCTATGACAGCCGATCACACTGAATTTTTTTGTAAGGAACCAAATACATCATTTTCTCTTTCACCTCATTTTTAACGGTGTAAGCTTCATTCTTTGAAAAAAAAAATCTTTATAAAATTAACCACCAAGGGAAATGTCTTTTTTTGTTACAATAGTGTTATTGCATTAGACCAAATGAATGATGATAACATGTCAAGAACGAAAACCCAAAGGCAAGCCTTAAGTAGCATTAATGGCTAATTTATCCCTTGTCTTCCCAACAGTTTTATTCAATATGTGCCAGCTTTATGGGAAAAAGAAGATAGTAGTTCTTGGAAACTTGAGCTTCTATCGCCGAGTGAGATCAAAAAATGTAATCATTTTAAAATATTGAATTACTAAGTCTTGTGTATTTCATTCCAAATACATACTAGAGACCTCTCAATCAAGTTTGTAGAAAATTGGCATCTGGGTTATTTGGGGAAAATCATTTCTCTGATTTCTCTGGGCACCCAGAGAAATAATGCATTGCGGGTGACCTATAAATGACCCATTTTTGTAGCTAAGGTATTCATTCGTTAGGTGCCTACAAGCATAATGGGATTGCTTAAAGAGACTCTGAAGCGAGAATAAATCTCGCTTCAGAGATCATAGTTAGCAGGGGCATGTGTGCCCCTGCTAAACCGCCGCATACGCGCCGCTAAATGGGGGTCCCTTCACCCCCAAACCCGACACTGCGACACTTGGTCGCAGGCTTGGTTGCTCCTGGAGGCAGGACTAACGGCTGCAGCCCTGCCTCCATTCGCATCTATCAGCCGCGCATCGCCGCCTCTCCCCCGCCCCTCTCAGTGAAGGAAGACTGAGAGGGGTGGAGGAGAGGCAGAGATACGCGCTGACAGACGCGCGTGGGGCAGGGCTGTGGCGGTTAGCCCTGCCCCAACCAGGAAGCGCTTCCCCTGCATTACGGAGGGGATTTGGGGGATCAGGGTCCCCGTTAAGCCGCGGGATAGCGGCGGTTTAGCAGGGGCACACGTGCCCCTGCTATATATGAGGTCTAAAGCGAGATTTATTCTCACTTCAGACTCTCTTTAATCCTAAAAACAAGTAAGGAAAGAAATCCAGAGAGATAAAGGTTAAACTATCACAGTTCTCTGTAGGAAGCTGAACTTTCATGCCTGCAAAATTGATTGTGCCCTACTTTCCCCAAAACAAAACTGTTACAACTAGGGGTGTAACTAGAGGGGAGCAGCACCTGTGATCGCAGGGGGGCCCAGAGCTGTAAGGGGGTACCAAATACTACTTCACTCGCTGCGATACAGGGGTCCATCCTTCAGATCAGGTGTTTTCTGTGGCCACACTTGTTATGGATGTGAAGATTATGATGTCCACATTTGTTTTATGACCCTGGAAAAATGGGCTCCCAGGCTGTGAGGGGCACCAAGAGTAAGCAGGGAAAAGGGTGTGAACATTGGAGAGGCCATCAAAGCTTTGCTGGGGCCCCCATGATTTGTAGTTATGTGCTTAATTACAACACCCCCACCCCCCCCCCCCCCCACAGTATTGGCATAGTGCATCCATCCTGTCAGACACATAGCTGCAGCACACTCCATAGGCCATGCTTGTTCTCTTATAGTTCCTTTAGGTCAGTGATCTGCAAACTTGTATCTCTAGCTGTTAAGGAACTACAAGTCCCACAATGCCCACAGGACTTCAGCGTGCAAGGTATAGAGGCAGAGGCCAGGAAGACAAGAGTACCACCAGAGCCCACTAAACAAGATAAACGTTACTGGATGATATCAAGAAATGCAGGAGACTACTCAGATCACAGCAGGAGCTGTAGACTAAAGACAAGGAATAAGGTTGCTCAGAGCAACCACAGCTCTGAGCTTCTGATAACCACCACAATAAACAGGACCACAAAGGTTGCTCAGAGCGACCGCAGCTCTGAGCTTCTGTTGTCCGCCACACTGAATAAGACAAGGACAAACAAACAGACAGGAAAGAATTTTTGCCAATCTAACCACTATCGTAGCGATTAGATAAACATCCACACAAGCACAAACAAGACAGAACAAGAAGGAGCGTAACTAATAGCAACTGCTGCTATAGCCACATCCACAGTATCAGAACTAGCAGGAGTGCCAGTAAATAGAGATGGCCCAAATGGTTCCTGGTGAACGGTTCCCGGCAAACTTCCGGGAACCGCAAACTTTACAGGAAGTTCGATTCGCCCCCATAGTACATCATGAGGGTCAACTTTGACCCTCTACATCACAGTCAGCAGGCACATTATAGCCAATTAGGCTACACTCCCTCCTGTAGGCCCTTCCCCCCTTTTAAATGGCAGGTAGCGTCAGGCTTTTCACTCACTTGTGTGCCTGCAGTAATTAGAGAAGGGAAAGCTGCTGCAGACTCTCATAGGGAAAGATTAGTTAGGCTCTTGTAGGCTTCTTAGCTTGCTCCTTGCGGATTCTTATTGCTAAAAAAGCACTCCTCAACAGTTGTTTTGAGAGCTAATCTTGTTCTTGTGATCTATTTTGTGTGTGTGTGTGTGTGTGTGTGTGTGTGTGTGTGTGTGTGTGTGTGTGTGTGTGTGTGTGTGTGTGTCCCACTGACACTCGTGTTACAAAGACAGCCTTGGTAATTCTACTGTGTGTGCCACTGCCATGCCCAGCACATTTAGTGACTACCTGTGTGTGTGTGTGCCAGGTGCACATTGTAATACCCATCACTGCATATACCTACCTACCTGTTGTTCACAGTGCACCTACCTACCTACGTGAGCTGAGCACATGCAGTGTCACTGTGCCTGTCCGGTACCTGTCTGTGTGTGACAAGTGCACATTATAATACCCACTGCACATACCTACCTGTTGTTCACTGTGCACCCACCTACCTACGTGAGAGCACGCAGTGTCACTGTGCCTCTCCGGTACCTGTCTGTGTGTGACAGGTGTACATTGCAATACCCACTGCATATACCTACCTGTTGTTCACTGTGCACCGACCCAGCTACGTGAGCGCACGCAGTGTCACTGTGCCTGTCTGGTACCTGTCTGTGTGTGACAGGTGCACATTGTAATTCCCACTGCATATACCTACCTGTTGTTCACTGTGCACCCACCCACCTATGTGAGTGCACGCAGTGTGATATACCAATCCTTGCATACCTGTTAACTGCACCTGTGTGACTGCACATTGTATTAGTCAAGTCAGTGCATACCTTTCACTTCATTCCCCCGATATGGACAAAACAGACAAAACAGGTAGAGGCAGAGGTAGAGGCAGACCCAGAGGAAGGCCACCCGGCAGGTCTGTGCGAGGTCATGTTGATGTGATTTATTGTGGCCCGGGCCCAAAGTACAGTGCTCAGAAGAAGGCACGTCCCATCAACTCCCAAGATTGTCAGGACGTGGTTTACTATTTAACACAGGACACCTCATCTTCCGCATCCACCAGCTCTACTACAAGCACCACAGCCGCTGCATTTAACACTTCACAGGAGTTAATTGGGGGGGAATTAACTGATTCACAGCCATTATTGTTACAACCAGATGAAGGCGCTAAGCAAGTTACACCACCTCATATGTCTGAGTTAGGCGGCGACACTATGGACGTAACGTGTGATGATGAGGATGATGAAGTACCTGCTGTTGATGCAGTTTTGGAGGTGTCTGAGGAAAGCGAAGCTGGGCAGGATGATTATGATGATGTCGATGATACGGATACCATGTGGGATCCTAAGAGACAAGATGACCAAGGGGACAGTTTAGATGGGAAGCCAGAGAGGAGTAGGAGGAGACGAGTTGCTGAAAGAAGCAGGGGGAGCTTGTCATCAGAAATAGCTGGTGGCAGTGTCTGGCGCCAGCCAATGTGCCCTTCAACATCAGTTGCTGATGCCACCATAGTGTCATCACCCCAGGGGGGCTCAGCGGTTTGGACATTTTTTAGTGTGTCGTCTGTAGATCAGAGCAATGCCATCTGTTCTCTATGCCTCCATAAATTGAGCTGCGGGCCCGTGGAAAGGCCAACACCCACGTAGGGACAACTGCCTTATGAAGGCACCTGCAGAAAAGGCACAAACTGCAATGGGAAGAGCACCTGAGCAAAAGCAGCACACAAAAGCAAAGCCACCCTCCTTCTCCTCTTCCTTCTTCAGATGCAGCATCTTCAGCCGCTTTCTCCCTTGCACCTTCACAGCCACCCTCCTCCACTCCGCCTCTGCCCTTGAGCGGTTCCTGCTCCTCTGCCCACAGCAGCCAGATGTCCGTGAAGGAAATCTTT
Source organism: Hyperolius riggenbachi (assembly GCF_040937935.1). Lineage (NCBI taxonomy): Eukaryota > Metazoa > Chordata > Amphibia > Anura > Hyperoliidae > Hyperolius > Hyperolius riggenbachi. The sequence continues at coordinate 263,646,485 of NC_090652.1, read as the reverse complement.
GAGCGGAAAAAGCCAATGTCTGCCAGTCACCCCCTTACCCGACGTCTGACTGCTGGCTTGGCTGAACTGTTAGCTCGCCAGCTGTTACCATTCCAGCTGGTAGACTCTGAGGCCTTCCGTAAATTTGTGGCCATTGGGACACCTCAATGGAAGATACTAGGCCGCAATTATTTCTCTAAAAAGGCAATACCCAAACTGTACCATGAAGTTGAGAGGCAAGTGGTGTCATCTCTGGCACACAGCGGCACGGTCAGGGCAGGTACATTACTTACACAGCCCATTGGGTCAACCTGGAGACCGATGGCAAGCACGGAGTACGTGGCGGTGCCACCTCCTCTACTTCTCCTCCTGCTACATCCTCTTCACTATCGTCCTCCTTCTCCTCCTTGGCTGAGTGGCAGTTTAACTCTACTGGTGCTGCGATCTCCTCTCCAGCTACACAGCCCCATCTCCCCAGGGCCTATGCTGCATGCCAGGTACGACAGTGTCACACCATCTTAGACATGTCTTGCCTCAAAGCGGAGAGTCACACTGGACCAGCTCTTCTGGCTGCTCTTAACAAACAGGTGGATCAGTGGCGGACCCCGCACCAGCTGGAGATCGGCAACGTGGTGTGTGACAATGGCAGCAATCTCATTTTCGCTTTGAATTTGGGAAAGCTGACAAACAGCTGTTTGCGGTGCGTTACACAGTGAGTTTGGTGTGTCAGTGTTAAGCAGTACTCTAATTACACTGCCTGATTGATGTATACACATGCAAGATGTTTTAAAGCATGTTTTAGGACTGCAATTTAGCATTTAAATGTGATTTCTGCCCTTAAAACGCTGCTTTGCGTCAAATCCAGATTTTTCCCCAGGACTTTTGGCATCTATCCCACTCCGCCATGCTCCCCTCCAGGTGTTAGACCCCTTGAAACATCTTTTCCATCACTTTTGTGGCCAGCATAAATGTTTCTAGTTTTCAAAGTTCACCTGCCCATTGAAGTCTATTGCGGTTCGCGAAAGTTCACGCGAATCGAACGTTTGGCGAAGGTTTCAGAGGTTCGGGCCATTTCTACCAGTAAATCACTACCACAGTGATGGCTGTGTCCGGGCTAGCAGAGCTGGAAGGACTTTGCTGTTTGCCCAAGCAGGAACAGCAACCATTTTCAAGGAAGCAAGAAAAGGTAAATACAATAGAGACATGGGACCCAGCCAACAGCTATAGCAAAACTGAAAGCTATGACAGTCAAAGTGTCAAGGTGGAAAAGGCTTTTATATGGACATCACCCAATGAGAGGAGGCATGTAAATTCCAACACAGCTGAATGGTAATCATTCAATCCTGTGTTTCTCTGACTGAAGACTGCAGGCTTATTGCAGATGGAAATGACACTTATTGCGAATGCTAACAAAACTATGCAGCTGAATGCATACAGATAAATCAGAACTGCCTGATTGCAGTTCAGCTGCAACCAACAGGACATGCTAAAGGAGAGATCATGACAAGTCATAGTCCAGTGTCCATATCATGGCCAATTTTGGTGGCATCCAATTAAGTTACCAACTTTTTTTTGGAATGTGGAAGAAACATTGAGAAGATAGAAACTGCACGCAGATGGTGTCCTGTCCACATTTGAATGTGGGACCCTAGCAATGTAAGGCAAGATTGCTATCCACTAGGCCACCATATTTTATAACAAAAGCAAAAAATAGTAAAACAGAAACATGTCATTACTCATCAAATGCTCATTTTATTGTATGTAACGTGTACCAGAGCTGAAGATTTTATACATACCTGGGGCTTCCTCCAGCCCCATTTGCCTGGATCGCTCCCACGCCACCCTCCTCCGCTGCCCGCAGCTACTAGAACTGGGTCCCCACACTTTCATCAGCCGGATCCAGTCTAGCGTAAGAGAAGTGCTCTGTTGGCGTATCTCTCCAGCAGCCACTGGAGAGATACGTAGAGGCTGCACTTCTCCTGCATAGGCTGGTTCCGATGATGGAAGTGTGGGGACCCGGTTCTCGTAGCAGCGGGCAGCGGAGGACGGCGGCAAAACATGCCTCTCCCCCCCCCCCAAGCAAAACTTCAAAACTTTAATGGGGCCCCCTTAATGTTCACAACCCTTCCCTTTCCTCCATTGGTGACCCCCACAACATGTCTCAGTCTCCCCTGATGACGCAAGACTGCGAAACCGGTTGGGAAGGTAACAGGTGGCACCATCGTTTATTGATCTACAATTGCGCTAAACTTCTGGGGTTTCCAGTTTATGGGCCCCGTATGTGAGTTATTGTTTTTATATCTACTGCCTTTTAAAGAAATTTTATCTAAATAAACGGTTATCCTTAGATATTGCCGTTTTTGTTTTCCTATGTAAATTCATGAAACTTTACCTCCATATGGATGTCCATTGGATCTTCACGACGTCTGATGTTCCCTGGACGTTATCTGTGACCTGAGCCATTTTACAACCTTATAATGTGGGTTGTTGGGAGCTGGTAAGCCTTTTCTTGTTTTGATGTTTGGCGGATACCTACCTCTGAGCATTTGATATATTGTGGTGAAAAATTTATCATTCCCTACATACAATGACTTTTTAAACCTGCGCTTACCTTTGATGTATGCACAACATGGATGTACATCGGGGTCATAATACAAGTGTGGCCATCAGGATCTTCACACCTGTAACGTGTAGCCTCAAAAACACCTTATCTGGAGTATAACTGAAAGGGTAGGTTAGTCGTTGGGGCCTTACCACACCTCTGTGCCCCCCCCCCCCCACCCTGCAGTCACAGGGGCTGCTCCCCCCAGTTGTGCCCCTGATTACAGGTTTAGGCTCAGAATTAGGGCTATAGTTTGTGAACAAAAAATACTCAAATATGCACAGAACTAAATAAGACAGAAAATATATTATTTTACCTTTGCCAACAATTAATGTGAAATATACTTTAAAGTGAACCTCCGGACTAAAAATCTACTCAGCAGAACTGAAAAGGCTTGGTGTCTCTTTAACAGTTTAACAGCATCAGAACTTTTTCATTTTTAGCTAAGTTCCACCCATCAAAGAACACTGCCCCGGCTTTTTTTCTGATGCTGTGCAAAGCATGATGGGCTTTCCTATGTTGTTATTCACGTTGCCTAGCAACTGGGAGGGGTGATCAGCACACAGGACAGTTGGAACTGTGTCTCATGCTCCCTGTCACCTCCTTTCAACCAAAAAGATGGCTGCCCCCATGAAATCACAAACATTTGCCTGTTCTTTTAAAACAGGGTGGGTAAGAGATTATATTACCTATCTATTTTAATTAACATAACTAATGTAACTTAATGACAGTATGTTTGTTTAGGCTGAAGTTCCTCTTCAACATCACTTTGGATAGAGTCTTAACACCCGTAGAAGCAAGAACAAGCACACAAACAATTGCTAGCCAGCAACAATACTATAAAACAATAGGTGGAATGTTTCTACTAGCATACTTATAAAGGTTTTGGTTGTTTACACATATTTATGTTTTGTCAGCCTAGATAATTGAAGTACCTAAACTTTTTTAATACATAGTCAGGTACTTTTTTTTCCATTAAAACAGATACAAGTTTTAAATGTTTATCATGATGTTAGCTACCAGAAGTTTAATATTAATACATTTAACCTTCATTAACATCATCTGTGCTAAATTACTGAGCAGATCTGATTTTTCGACATTGGTATCTCTAATACCGTTCTAATTGCTCGTTCTAAATATGAGATATATGACAGCAATACAAAATATTGCATTATGTCAATTTATAAAATACATTTAAATTATGAAATCATCAGGTGCATTGCAATAATAGTTTAAAATAATATTTTAATGCAATGAAATGTTAGAAGGTTGGAAGGCTAGGGTCATACGAAGGTCTTGGAGACCCATGGTGTTTGCTGGCATTTTGCACTCGTCATAAGTTAAATAGCATCATCATCTGGGCAGAGGGTTTTATTCCTTGCTGGATGCCCTGTACCAGTTCACAAAACAAGCATAACTTGTGTTCTTGAAGAAACAATATCAATAATTATTGTAAAATAATGGACTTCAGTAAAGCTATTTTATATAAAATGACAAGGGCTATCTTGTACCTGAATTATTATTGCTAAAGATTTTGATCTGGTATACACATCACTCGGGTATACATTTCACTTGGATATACACGTCACTCAGTATACCCAAGGGATGTGTGCTGTTTCTATGGAGGGACAATGGTGCAGCATACACAATGTAGTGGCTTCTGGTGGGTGGGGTGAGGAGTTAACAAAACTAGAGGGGTTGTCGGTGCACTCACTCTGAATCCAATATAATACCCTTGTAATGTCATACACTTGCCATTTGATAAACAATGCTGATCAACCGACTAGAGATTCAGTATACAAAAGCTGGTGATGTGGAAGATATCCACTTGCAGTCAGAGGTCCATCTTTCCAAATTGCTTTTAGATTCACGAGCAAGCTTTCTCCACCACAGTTAAACAAAGATGTTAAAGAGAAAACTCATAGAGTAATATCCTAGGTGTATCGTCCCCCACCCCTATCTCACCATCACATGTGTTTAGAAGACCCTTACTATGTGCATCAGTCTATGCCAGGTTTGTGTGATTGAAATATCGTTGGCATCTAGTTTGCATGCATGCTTTATCACTCAGAATAAACATTTTTCAGCAGTGATGCATTCTGGGTAACCACAGTTTCACACTTACAGCTGAATAATCACAAATACCTTCTGTTTTAAGAGGGCAAATAACAATGAGCATTGCTTTTTAGTATTTATTTATTTAAGTATTTATATAGAGCCAACATATTACTCAGCGCTGTACAGAGTATATTATCTTGTCACTAAGTGTCCCTCAGAGGGGCTCACAGTCTAATCCAGGCATGGGCAAACTTGGCCCTCCAGCTGTTAAGGAACTACAAGTACCACAATACATTTGCCTTTATGATTCATGACTGTGGCTGTAAGACTCCTGCAATGCATTGTGGGACTTGTAGTTCCTTAAAGGGATACTTAAGTGAAGGAGGAAAAATGAGTTTAACTCACCTGGGGCTTTCCTCAGCCCACTGCAGCCGATCGGTGCCCTCGCAGCCCCGCTCTGATGCTCCTGGACCAGAAGTCGCCGCTGGCGGGTCCAGGAGCATCAGAGCGGGGCTGCAAGGGCACCGATCGGCTGCAGGGGGCTGAGGAAAGCCCCAGGTGAGTTAAACTCATTTTTCCTATTCACTTAAGTATCCCTTTAACAGCTGGAGGGCCAAGGGCTAATCATAGTCATATATCTATGTATGTATCCTATAGTGTATGAATCATAGTCTATGGCCAATTAAGAGGAAGCCAATTAGCTTATCTGTATGTTTTTTGGGATGTGGGAGGAAGCCAGAAAACCCGGAGGAAACCCATGCAGACATGAGGAGAACATACAAACTCCTTGCAGACATTGACCTGGCTGGGCTAGTAGGGTGGCTTTTCTGTCACTTTTAGTCCCTTTACTTCCTAGTGGTTTTGGGTTGTATATATATATATCATATTATTATTTTTTTTGTTTTTGCTTCAGTGTCTCTTTAAAGCAGTAGGATCAGCCATACTATTCCAGGGAAAAACACATATGTAGGTAGATACATACTTGATCTACTTACATAACACATGTATTGTACTGTATTGTACTGGGTTTTCTTGAGCTGTATGCCAAAATCATCAATATTAAAACAATAAAAGGCTTGAACTACTTCAGTTGTGTGTAATGAATCTAAAATATATGAAAGTCTAATGTTTATCAGTACATTACAGAAAATAATGAACTTTATCACAATATGCTAATTTTTTGAGAAGATCCTGTATATGATAACTCCAAATCAGAACAGCAGAAAACGTTTTGAATGCAGGATTAGCATCTTTATCACTTAATACACTCAGACCAGTTGCTGTTGAAATTTGATTTTTATGGTGACGATACCGCTGCAGCAAAGCCCTTGGAGGCTGCTAGAAGAAAAGTGCAATATAAAGGTTCTGTGTCTTGTCATGTAGATTTCAGCTGGATCTGCAACAATGCATTTATCAAAATTGCCATTATGATGGCTAGAGTGCATTGCTGGGGAATCAGCTAAAATTTACATTACAAGACACAGAACATTTATATCGAGCTTTTCTCCTAGCAGACTCAAAGCTCCTAGTGGAGTTCCCTCAGTGGTAAGCAAAAAAAATATGTCTTAACTGTGAATGAGATGGCTAGTCAGAGGTTTTGTTTTCCTCTTAAGCCCATCCCTAAAGCTCGAAGCATTTAAAATGAGGCTTACGGGTACTGTTGCTAATCCCCAAATTGAGAAACCTAAATCATCATTAAGTGGTGTTGCATATTAACAGTATTATAAACTTTTTACAAAGTTTAGGCCCCCTTTCATGTTCCAAAGTATGTTGTCAACACATATGCCATGAAGTTGGGTTTCTAATCTTAAAGGACTTACAAGGCCAAATTAAAAAAAAAAAAGTTCTGTATCTGCATGAATTTTGAATGCACGGAGGACGCCATCCGCCCCCTCAGTGTAGTTCCGCTGGGCCCCTGCTGCTCAATGTCCCCCCGGGCCGGCTCCCAACCCCACAGCCTGGGTTGGGCTCTCATGCCTCCTCAAAATGGCTGCCGGAGGTTGCCGCGGCTGCGCAGTCCGCATAGACACGAGTACGGCTGCGCAGCTCTAGGGCCTTCCCCTCCGATCCATGCTACAGGCTGTCTCCTGTGTGTGGGTCGGGGGGAAGGCCCTAGAGCTGCGCAGCCGTACTCGTGTCTATGCAGACTGCACAGCCGCGGCAACCTCCGGCGGCTATTTTTGAGGAGGCATGAGAGCCCGACCAGGGGGGCCGGCCCGGAGGGACATTGAGCAGTGGGGACCCGGTGGAACTACATGGAGGGCGCGTATGGCGTCCTTCGTGCATTCAAAATTCATACAGGTACAGAACTTTTTTTTTAAATTTGGCCTCAAACCTGTGGTGAGAAAAAAAAGAAAAGATAGATACTTACCTCAATGAAGAGAAGCCTCTATGATCCATATGTTTCTCCAATCTTCCTTCACCACTGCTCACCAGGACCCTCTTATTTTTTGTGGCTACACTCCCATCTATGTAGGAGCATGGCTATACTGTGCAGGTGCAAGTACGGTCCACGCCTGCACAGTAGCACAGAGCCACTCATGCATGGAGGAAAAAGCCTCATTCACAGACAGGAGCATGGTCATGCAAATGTATTCAACAAGCCTTTGTTGAATATGCTCAGAGGTCCCCAGGGCTGGAACACCAAGGACAAGGAGGATTAGGGAAGCCTCTGGACTATCTAGAGGCTTCCGTCTACTGAGGTACAGAGATGGCTCGAACCTCAGATTTTTGGTTCGCGAACCTCGAACTCGAACTTTTGAAAACGTTTGCGAACCTGCAAACTTTTCGAACCGCAATAGACTTCAATGGGCAGGCGAACCTGAAAAACTACAAACACTGTTTTTGGCCACAAAAGTGATGGAAAAGATGTTTCAAGGGGTTTAACACCTGGAGGGAGGCATGGCAGAGTGGGATACATGCCAAAAGTCCCAGGGAAAATTATGGATTTTACGCACAGCAGGGTTATAATCCCTAAAAGGCAGAAATCACATTGCATTGCTAAATTGGAGGTCTAAAGTTCTTGAAAACATCTTGCGTGTGTATACATGGATCAGCAGCTAGTGTAAGTAGTGTACTGCAAACTCACTGTGTAACGCACTGCAAACAACTGTTTGTGTAGTGATGGCCGTGCTGGAATGGTGCGCACGATTGCGAGAGTGCAGGCGATGGTGGTTTTCAAGCCCATATAGTGGGGCCGAGGTAGCTCAATGACAGAACAACTGTCCACAATGAAGCAACGACCTTATTATCTTGGGTAAGGTGTGCCCCCCAACACACTCATATAGCCGGTCAGGTCATTGCTTCATTGTGATACGCAAACCCCTTCACCGTGGCAAGGTAACAATCACAAAGGGGAATTGACACATGTACATACTTTTTATTTTGTTGTTTCTGCTGCAGTGCAGCCAGAAAAATTAGGCATGTACACGCACCAGAAAAACGATTATTATGTTTGGTAGCGGCCATAAAAATTCAGGAATCCACCTGGATTCCTGGACCCTGTTGGTGGTGGCGGAGCAGGCAGTCAAGTGGCCTGCAGGCAGAGATGCTGTGTGCGCACTGACTTAGTCTTGGGGCAGAAAGTCACACGGCGTGCAGATAGAGATGCTGTGTGTGGGGACTGACTTAGTCTTCGGGCGGGCAGTAGCCCTCCGGGATCCATGCCTCATTCATTTTGATAAAGGTGAGGTACTAAACACTTTTTTGACCTGACTGCTGGTGGTATAACACAAAGTGCAGCTATCACACAGAGGCAGTGAAAGGTATGCACCGAATGTGCTGGGCCTTGCACAGTACAGCAATTAGCAAGGGCCAGCTGCGACAGCCAGGGCTGTATATGCAGTGTCAGTGGCACACACAAAAAAAAACATATCAGAAGAACATTAGCTCTCAAAAGAGCAGTTTAGGATGCTTTTCATCAACAAATATCAGCAAGGAGCAAGCTAACAGACCTCCTAATTAAGCTTTCCCTATCTCTCCAATGTCTCTCCCTTCTCTCACTAATACAGCAGCACACAGAGTGAGAACATGGCCGACGCTGCTGCCTTTTATAAGGGGGCTGGGGGCTCCAGGAGGGAGTGCAGCCTGATTGGCTGCCATGTGTCTGCTGACTGTGAAGTAGAGGGTCAAAGTTTAGCCCAATGATGTAGTATCGGGGGCGGGTCGAACTCGCTAAGTGTTCGCGGTTCACTGCGAACTCGAACCAGCTAAGTTCACGCGAACAAGTTCTCCGGCGAACCGTTCGGGCCATCTTTACTGAGGTAAATATCTACCTTTTCCCATTTTTTTGCTTGCAGGTGCCCTTCAATACTGGCAACTCAGCAAGTGATACATCATCAGTGTTACTATATTCTATCCCTAGGCTTAGGCTTAAAAATCCAATATTGTGGTATGTGGGCCCACAACATAATTTGGGGCAAGAATAAGTCTTTATTGCTGTTTTATAACATTTGATATACTTCACCATAAGCATTCAAGGACCCCTTAGTGATAGAAAACATTGCTACTCATATGAGGACTGTTGTGATCAGAAAAAATATCAGCATCTCATTTAGCCAATATTTTGGTGGAAGTCATGATTTAGACATTGGACTCTTTTAACCCGATGAGTGATCCTTCCAAGGAAAACAAAACCTCTTATAGCTAGACCACCGAGTGGCCAGGGCATCTTAACAACATAATGAAAAGCTATTATGGTGACTGCCAAAATGGCATCTAGATATACCGTATTTTTCGGACTATAAGACGCACTTTTTATCCCCCAAAAGTGTGTGGGGGGGAAGTCAGTGCATCTTATAGTCCGAATGTACCACCAGTGCCTATGTTTTTCCCACTGTCCCCCTGGGTCTGACAGTGACCACCATCCCTGTGCGTGGTTTCCCACCCATGTGTGCATTGTTCCTTCTATGTGTGCAGTGTCCCATATCCCTATGTCCGATGCCCCCCTGTGTAAATTGCCCCGTTTCCCTGTCCTTGCGTCTGATGTGCCTGCATCTGATGTCCCCGTGTCCAGTGTGTCCCCGCATGTGATGTCCCCATGTCCGGTGTCCCCAATCTGATGTCCCCATGTCCGGTGTCCCAATCTGATGTTCCCGTGTACGGTTTCCCCGCATCTGATGTCCCCCTGTGTCCGGTGTCCTTGCATCTGATGTCCCCCTGTGTCCCAGCATATGATGTCCCTGTGTCCGGTGTCCCCACATCTGATGTCGCCATCCCTAAGTTTGCTGTCCCCCGTGTCCAGCATACCATGTTTTCCCCGACTCCTCAATCCGCAGCGAGCAGCTCCAATGATGGAAGTGGCCAGCGACCAATCAGGCAGGGGGCGCTGCCCCAGACTGCCAATCGCAGCGCTCACTTCTCCTGCTTCTTCTTTTTACAGGGCCCGGTAGTCCCGCGGGCAGGATCATTCGGGCCAATCATGGTACAATGCGGGCGGAGCTTCACCCGGCGCCTGTTTTGGGTTGTGACAGCACGGCTTTCCACCGTGCGGATTTTGCGTGTATCCTGCCGCTAAGCACTTCCACGCTGTGTTTCTGAGCTGCACGTGGTGGGTAGAGGCAGATGGCGAATTGACTGCAGTACAAGCGTCAAGTTGGAGAGACGCAAGCAGGTCAGTCTCTGCATAATAGTAGACAAAGCTATTGATCTCACCCTCAACAGCACCTTGGGTGCTGTGAAAAGCCATCAGAAGCAGTAAGCTTTGTAACTGGCAGTCTGGGGCAGCGCCCCCCACCTGATTGGTCGAGGGCTGTTTTCTTATTAGCCTGAGGAATGGGGGGAGAAGCTATGGTATACAGGACACAGGGGGACACTAAATGCAAGGATGGGGACACAGTACACAGGGACAGGACACAGGGAGACACCACACGCAGGCATGTGATGCAGGGGGACACCACACACATTGATGGGACACCACACACATTGATGGGACACAGGGGACACCACGCACATTGATGGGATGCAGGGGGACACCGCAAGCAGGGACTGGGGCATGGGGGACACTGCACACATGGATGGGACACAGTACACATGGGTGGGACACAGGGGGACACAACACTCATGGGTGGGACACAGGGGGACACCACACACATGGATGGAACACTGCACACATGGATGGGACATGGGGGCACCGCACACAAGGATAGGGCATAGGTGGACACTGCACACAAGTATTGGGCACAAGGGAACACTGCACACAGGGATGGGACACAGAGGGACACTGCACACAGGGATGGGACACAGCGGGACACTGCACACAGGGATGGGACACTGCACACATGGATGGGACACTGCACACATAAATGGGACACTGCACACTTGGATGGGACACCGTACACAGGGACTGGGACACAGGGGTACACTGCACACAGGGATAGGGCATAGGGGACACTGCACACAGGGATGGGACACCACACACAGGGATGGGGACCCAGGGGGACAGAAGATGACAGGGGGGCAATAGAGGACAAGGGGGCAGAGGAGGACACATGAGGCACAAGGGAAACATAATTGGGGGGTCCCTAAGACGTCCCTGCACTATGGACGCACCAGGTTTAGTATTTTATTTTTTTTGCCTGGTTTTTGTCCTCTAAACCTAGGTGCGTCTTATAGTTCGGAGCGTCTTATAGTCCGAAAAATACGGTAAGTGAGGGCTGTGATCCTGTAGATCACCACAGATCCCCATAAAGACCCAACAGTAGCAACTGAATTATCCCATGAACATCATCACCATCATCAATTAAGTAGGAACCAAAGATGTAATGTTTACTTTTCCCTAAACACGAAGTCCATCCTTATTTACTGTAGTATGACGTGACCCACATGAGGGTGGCAAACCTTAATGATGTTTATAAGTGTTTTTTACTTAACTAGTTACTGCACAGTGTGCAGTATACAGTATCTACGCACTGTAGGAATTCATCTAAAGTCCCAGGGACATTGATATTCGTCTGCCGCTGTGCACGCTCCCGAATCGCCACTGCGTATGCTTACATGTGCATTCTCATCACCGCCCATTAGTGGTGAGATCAGTGAATAGGAATGTAGTACCCATTCATTGATCTAAGTCCCAGTGACAATGGTCACCGGCATCAATGAGATGCCTGCGGTGATTGTAACAAACTATGCAACACATACACGTGGTATTTCCTGTTAGCATACTAACAGTACACGCAGGAAAAAAAGTTGTGAGGAAATCTTGTGGCCAAATAGTAAAATTACACCTACATACATTTTTTTTTTCACAAAACACATACATATACCATTAAAATTAGCCCCTTACCTCCCCCACTCTCCCAAAGTTAAACAAATAAAACTTTTGCATAATAAAAAAAAATTAAAAATACAAATACTTACCTTAGGGACTGAACTTTTTTTAATACGTATGTTATGAGGGTATATTACTATTATTTTTGCAAGTAAGGGCTTGTAATTAGTGACAGACGCAAAACTGAAAAAATACACCTTTATTTCCAAATAAAATATTGTCACAATACATTGTACTAGGGACATAATTTAAACTTTGTAATAACCAGGACAAATTGGCAAATAAAATGTGTGGCTTTTATCCACAGTAGCATGTATTAGTTTAAAACTACAATGGCTGAAACCTGATAAATACTGAATTTTTCAATTATTTTCTTATTATTCCAGTTAAAATGCATTTAGAATAAAATACATTTTAGTAAAATGTACTCCTCAAAGAAAGCCTATTTGGTGGCAAAAAAAACAAAACAAGATATAGATCATTTTGTTGTGATAAGTAGTGATTAAGTTATTGGCGAATGAAAAGGAGGTGCACTGAAAGGTGAAAATTGCTCTAGTCCTTAAAGTGTAACTGTCGGGCATTAAATCAAAAATCAATTCTTTATTTTTATCTGGTAAACAAGTAATAAGGGTGCTAAACAGGCAATCCAAAAGTTAAAAATCACTCTCACTTTTCTTCTCCATAAAACATTATTCCCCAGTTTCCCTGGTTTTTATTTGGTACATCTGCCGCACAAAGGAAGGGCATGCTGGATCTTCTTTTTTTCTTCTATAGTTTCCTCTCAGACATAACTAATGCAGTCTGATTGGCTGAAGCCTCTTTCCCTCCCGTTTTTCCCTCCCACACCTCTATTCCTCTCTGATTGGCCAATATTTCTCATGCTGAGACAATGCACTTTCTACTGCAGAGCTGGGCGGGAGCATCTGAAGACTGCGAGGAGGAAGGGCAATGATACACAGACAGAGTAAGGGAGGAAAGGATGTCAGGATTGGCTTCAAGATAGGGTAAAAATGGAAAATCCGTTTTTTTTCAAATTCTTTATTTTTTTGAAAATTTCATACCAAATATTTGTCACATACAATAAACAACAAGCATAAACCACAACAGGGTGTACAGGGTGTACATGTTAAAACATCCCATCAACAACAGATTTATAAGCCACCTTTTCCTGTTAGTTATTCAATTTACCTAATAACCCTTTCTGCTTGGTTGTCCACAAACTTCTTTTCTTTCATCTAATGAACCCATAATTACACCTCTTGTTGTACCTTCCACTCATTCATTTCCCTTCTAATCCTCACAACCCATTCTCACCGGCTTCCTTTTCATTTCTCTTTTTTTTTTTTCCTTCTTTTTCCTCCCAATTTATCCACCGTCCTGGATCCATATCCCCTTTACCATCAAATTCTTATATACTTTAATCCCCTACGCCCATGATCAAAGATACCCCATCACTTGTCTGTACTCTAAAGTCTCATTAAACCTGTCCCATTTTTCCCACGTCAGTTTAAACTGCTTCTCTTTCTTATTTATTGAGTGGGTCAAGCCCTCCATACGTTGTATATGATGTATCTCTTGGAACCACTCTGCGATCCGAGGAGTCAAACAGGACTTCCAATGTCTCCCAATTAAAATTCTGGCCGCATTTATCAACTGGCAGCATAAAGTTTGCCTATATTTACTAACACTCACTTCATTATAATGTAATAAAAAGAAAGCTGGGTCATCTGTAGGTTTCATATCTGTTAATTTGCTAATATAGTATTTGACTTCCATCCAGAATCCTCTTATCTTTGAGCAGTTCCAAAAAATATGGAGAAATGTACCCTCACTCTCGCCACACCTCCAACACATCCAAATCCAAATCCCCATACATCTTCTTTAATTTAACCGGCGTAAGATACCAACTTGTAAATATTTTATAGCCTGATTCATGAATCCTTGCTGAGATTGATGTTCTATGGGCTTGATTCACAAAAGAGTGCTAACTTTTAAGCACGGCCGTTTTTGCGCCAATTTTCAGCATTTTTGCACGAATTTTCGCGTTCGCGCGCAATTAAACGTTTCCGCGCGAAATTGTTATCGTTTTTGCGCGCTAACGCGAATTTTCGCGCGAAAGCGGTATCGATTTCGCGCGGAAATTCGCGTTTGCACGCAAAAACGATAACGATTTCGCGCAAAAACGTTTAATTGCACGCGAACGCGAAAATTCGCGCGAAAACGGCCGTGCTAAAAGTTAGCACTCTTTTGTGAATCAAGCCCTATGTGTCAGTTTTATTATCTTCCCCCATTGCTCATCTGTAAAGGAATACTTTAAATCCTCCTGCCATTTCAGCTTTAGTTGGATGGTTGGGTCTTCCCCCTCGAGCAATTCCCCATAAATTTTTGTTAAGATTTTCCTAGTTCCCTGTGCGGAGTCACACATCTGCTCAAACTTTGAAAGATCTCGACCAAAATCCTCCTTCCCTCCTTTTGATAATATAAAATGTTGGAATTGCATTAGGGTCCACCATTTAATATTTGAGTCTCTAAACTCTTCTTCTATCTCTTTCGCTGACTTCCATTCTTCTCCCTTCAGTAACGCTCTAGCTCTTATTCCCTTCCCAGTTCTAAGCTCTCCATTCTCTTTTCTATTACATCCCAACATGAACTCTGGGTTATCCAGAATTGGCATAAGGGGGGATGGGGTTGGGGAGAGAGATTTTTTATCTCTAAATTTTTTAAATATCTTGAGTGTCTGGTTTATCAGTATACTTGCTGGATGTCTGCTCTTGAAGGATCCTGAAAACCATAGAATGTTGTATAATGGGAATTCCACCATATTCTGTTCAATATCTACCCATAATTTCACCTCACCTCCTCTATGCCAGTCCACGGCCCTGGTCAGGACCGCCGCGCTATAATACATGTATGGATCCGGGACCGCTAGCCCCCCCCCTTACTCTTCGGTTGCGTTATTGTAGTAAATTTTTGTCTCGGGGGTTTATCTTTCCATATAAAACGGGTAAATTCCCTTCTCAGTTCTCTGAAGTACTTCATGGGTACTGGAATTGGCACAGTTTGGAATATATATAGAAGTCTAGGCATTGCATTCATCTTTAGGATATTAATCCTTCCTGTCATTGAGACCTTGATCTTTCTCCATTTTAATGAATCTCTTTTTAGATTGGCCAGAATTGGACAATAATCTAACTGATAGGTTTTTTGAATATCCCCAGGTATATCTATTCCCAAATACCTAAATCGCCTCTACTACCCAACGGAATTTGAAATTCGTTTTTATCTTTTCCCTCTCCGTCACAGACATATTAATCCCCATTGCCTGACACTTATCCCAATTGATCCTAAAATTTGACAGATCTCCATATTTCACAAATTCCTTCATTAGATTTGGTAAGGAGATGTGTGGACTCCGCACATAGAACAATAGATCATCAGCAAACGCTGCCACTCAATGCTCTCTCTGCCCTATCTTAAAGCCCAGGATACCGGGGTTATTTCTGACAGAACACAAAAACGGTTCTAATATCAATGCGAATAGCATTGGTGACAGTGGGCATCCCTGGCGTGTGCCATTGTGTATCGCTAGGGAGTCAGAAAGTGTGCCGTTGACCCTTACCCTAGCCGATAAAAATGGAAAATCCTAAGAAGGATTGTCTCTTTTTTTTACTATAGAAAAATCACTAAAATCAAAATGTGGGCAGTGCAATACATCTGTTATGTTAGTAGAGCAAGTATTTATCTACTTATATATGTGCTTTTTTTCTGAGATAATATGGCTGGCTGACAGCTCCTCTTTAAGGGGAAAAGCCCTTAGTGGTTAACTAGTTAAATAAACAAATGTACCAGAGACACTTGTAGTAAATCAGGCATAGAATGTATTTCATAAAAAGTAGATACAGGTTATTCTTAAGATATGTAGGGCCTTATTCAATTCACTTTTTCTCCTATGTTTTCTCCTAGGAGATCATTTTTGAAAAAGTACCAAAAAGTAGGCAAAAAAGTACTGCCAAAATTTGTTTGAGTAGTTTCTTGCTTGCTAGTCACTTAAAGGGCATTTTATTGATAAGGTGTAAAAAGGTCACCTAGGAGAAAACGTAGGAGAAAAAACACATTGGCCGTAGTGTTCAGCTATCGTACTTTAGGATACATAATAACACCTTTTCGAAGGATGTATGTGAACTATAGAGCATCTACTGCCTACAGTAGTCATTTTAGAAGCAAAATCTATACCGCAAGTGTCTGTGATTCTCTCCTTAGCAATAACGTCACCTTTTTGCCCAACACATGGTATTTCTTCTATTTGCATATTTCAGATAAATACTCACAGGTTGGAGCAATTTAGATGATATATTCATGTTAAGTTGTATGTAGCTGTAAATTGTCTTTTGTCTTCATCTACTGAGGTATAATTAATTGTTTAAAAGGAATGAATCCAGCTGATAAAGTAACTGAACCTGTCATACAGTCTAATAGAGACATTACAAGATTCGTCTCATGGGAGGAGAAAATATCAAACTGATGGGAAGTGCAGAGTTATATGTCACATGCTGACTTATTGCTGAAAAAGATACACATAATATGAGCGCTGTATGATACATTACTTGATAATGGTAGGCAAACGATCCATTTTGTTAAGTTACAAAATATGCATTAATGACAGGTCTTATGGCTAAACTCCAGGCAATAAATTATTTTACTGTTTAAATACAGCTGTCACAAGTAAATAAATAAATAGGACAATCTTACCTCCACAACCACAATTAGGCAAAACAGTTCCTGGTAACTTAGAGACTTCTGTTTATTTATAGGTTTTATAAAGGCTCCAGACTCGTCGCAGACGCATCCTTGTGGAGCTGGTTGGAATATGGTTGCATAACTACACCAATCTCCCTCCCCACCCCCCACCCCCAAGCGATGTGTTGGGTGCCCAATGTGGGTAGTAGTCAAATGGCTACTACTTAGGACTTAATGGTTGTAGCCAATCATACACAATTGGCTACAACTAGCGGTTGCTGTGGCGCCGGGGTTCAGAGGTTAGTTTTAGGTTCTTGGGGGGGTTCTAGGCATTCAGTGGGGGGTTCTTTTTAGACATTAGGTGGGGGAGTTCTTGTTAGGAACTTACCGGGGAGGGGTGGGTTACGGTTAGGCATTAGGTGAGGAGATTCTTGTTAGGCGTTTACTGGGGGAGGTCAAATGAGAATGGGCACCAGGTTGTGCATAGGAAAACATCAGTAATCTAAATTATCAATATTTTGGAGATAGCTGCATCAGAGCAGGATCATCCACATGGCAACCTAGGCAGGTGCCTGGGGCCTAGTGAGTGTCGGGGGGGGGGCAACTTCCACTTTCTCTGACCCTTCTCCCATCTTAGATTACCAAAACAACCACAAGGAGGCGCCAAAGCTACTACCTTGGCTAGGGCCCCATTTCATTTTAGTCCATCTCTGAGCTGCATCATCCGGTGCCCAAATCATGGAGCGGCACCACAATACATACTTCCCAACTTTACCAATGGATCCTTCATGCTCTCTACAAGTGTAGTACATTTCAACAATCTGGTTTCATCCCATACCTTTCTGTTTTTGTGTTTTATGTAATATAATGGCACGTTTTTTGGCACCATAATAGGTGCATATAATGTTGGTTCAATGTGGTCTGCAAGACACAAAATACATTATCAGTATTTTTTTTTTCGTGATAGTAGAATGTAGGATTTGCTTTACTATCAGATTCAGTTTGTATCCAAATGGATATTTACAGTACTGGGTTCAGCGCTCTTCAGTGTATTTATTAATGACCTAGTAGATGCAGTAGAAAGCAATGTTGCTATTTTTACAGATGATACAAAATTGTGCAGAATCATCAACTCTCAGGAAGATAGTGACATATTGCAACAGGATCTGGATAGGATGTTGAAAAATGTCAAGTCATGCATGTTGGTCATGCCAATGGTCTAGCACCATACAAAATAAATGGGATACAGTTGGGGACATCAAACTTGGAGAAGGACTTAGGAGTACTCATCAACAACAAGTTAAATAATCATAGTCAATGCCAAGCAGCTGCAGCTAAAGCTAATACAATTTTGGGATGCATTAAAAGGGAAATAAAAACTTGAGATGCTAGCATAATATTGCCCCTGTTTAACTCTCTAGTAAGGCCACATCTGGAATATGGAATTCAGTTCTGGGCACCACATTACAGGAAAGATATTGCAGTTTTAGAGCAAGTGTAGAGACGAGCAACTAAATTGATATGAGGGATGGAAGGTCTCACCAAGAACGGTTAGATAAACTGCGTTTATTTAGTCTAGAGAAAAGATGCGTCAGAGGGGATCTAATTAGCATGAATAAATACATCAGAGGGCAATATAAAAGCTTGGCGGATGAGCTTTTTGTCCCCAGGCCTTCACAAAGGACTAGAGGACATGAGCTGCGCATGGAGGAAAATCGTTTTAGACATTTATTTAAGAAAGGGTTATTTACAGTAAAAGTGATTATGATGTGAAATGCATTGCCACAGGAAGTAGTTATGGCAAATTCTACATCTGCATTTTAATGGGGCTTAGATGGCTTCCTTGCGTTGAAAGACATCCATGGCTATAATTACTAGGTATTGCCCAGTAGTGTTGATCCAGGAATTTTATCTGATTGCCATCTGGCGTCGGGAAGGAATTTTTTTTCCCTTTTAAAGCTAATTGGACCATGCCTTGTAAGGGTTTTTCGCCTTCCTCTGGATCAACAGGGATATGTGAGGGAGCAGACTGGTGTTGTACTTAGTTTTCTGGTTGCACTCGATGGACGTATGTCTTTTTTCAACCCAAATAACTATGTAAGTATGTATAACATAATTCTTTAATCTGCAACTTTGGAGGACAACTTTACTTTGCAATATAGTAAAGTTACTTAGTTTTGTTGAAAAAAGACATTCATCCATCAATTCCAACCAGACTATACTGGGAACACAGTCTGATGATTACAGTGACACAAATCAACTAGTTGTGAGGGGTCAAAATCGTAAAATGATTAAAAACAGGTTGAAAAGTGTGCCTACTTTAGTCATATGTATGTATCGTAGTCCAGGGCCAATTTAGGGGGAAGCTAATTAGATACAGACTGTATCTGATAGTAAAGTAAATTCTACATTCTACTATCTCAAAAAGCATACTAATGGTTAAAGAAAACCTGTACTAAAAATAAAAGTCAAAATAGGCATACACAAGTCATACTTACCTTCCATGTAGTCTACTCCTCAGTAGTGTTGGGCGAACAGTGTTCGCCACTGTTCGGGTTCTGCAGAACATCACCCTGTTCGGGTGATGTTCGAGTTCGGCCGAACACCTGATGGTGCTCGGCCAAACCGTTCGGCCACATGGCCGAACTAAGAGCGCATGGCCGAACGTTCCCCGAACGTTCGGCTAGCGCTGTGATTGGCCGAACGGGTCACGTTGTTCAGGCCCGAACGCGCTCTGATTGGCCGAACGGTCACGTGATTTGGTTAAATAAATACCCGAACCACGTCATATCTCCGCCATTTGTCTGTGGGTTTAGCTTTGGGTAGGCAGGCAGGTAGTTCGCGCTCCAGCCACGCTAGCCAGGGTCCCCCCAGTCATTGTGTGTCGCTGCTGGGAACAGTAGTACACCGCTCGCTCAGCCACACTATATAGCATTGTGTGTACTGCCACTGTGTACCTCGCTCAGCCACGCTATATATAGCATTGTTTACTGCCACTGTGTGTACACGGCTCAGCCAGACTATATAGCATTGTGTGCACTGCCACTCTGTGTACACCGCTCAGCCAGACTATATAGCATTGTTTACTGCCACTCTGTGTACACGGCTCAGCCAGACTATATAGCATTGTGTGTACTGCCACTCTGTGTACACGGCTCAGCCAGACTATATATCATTGTTTACTGCCACTCTGTGTACACGGCTCAGCCACACTATATAGCATTGTTCACTGCCACTCTGTGTACACGGCTCAGCCAGACTATATAGCATTGTTCACTGCCACTCTGTGTACACGGCTCAGCCAGACTATATAGCATTGTTCACTGCCACTCTGTGTACACGGCTCAGCCAGACTATATAGCATTATTCACTGCCACTCTGTGTACACGGCTCAGCCAGACTATATAGCATTGTTTACTGCCACTCTGTGTACACGGCTCAGCCACACTATATAGCATTGTTTACTGCCACTCTGTGTACACGGCTCAGCCACACTATATAGCATTGTTTACTGCCACTCTGTGTACACGGCTCAGCCAGACTATATAGCATTGTTCACTGCCACTCTGTGTACACGGCTCAGCCACACTATATAGCTTTGTTTACTGCCACTCTGTGTACACGGCTCAGCCACACTATATAGCATTGTTCACTGCCACTCTGTGTACACGGCTCAGCCAGACTATATAGCATTGTTCACTGCCACTCTGTGTACACGGCTCAGCCAGACTATATAGCATTGTTTACTGCCACTCTGTGTACACGGCTCAGCCACACTATATAGCATTGTTTACTGCCACTCCGTGTACACGGCTCAGCCACACTATATAGCATTGTTTACTGCCACTCTGTGTACACGGCTCAGCCAGACTATATAGCATTGTTCACTGCCACTCTGTGTACACGGCTCAGCCAGACTATATAGCATTGTTTACTGCCACTCTGTGTACATGGCTCAGCCAGACTATATAGCATTGTTTACTGCCACTCTGTGTACACGGCTCAGCCAGACCATATAGCATTGTTTACTGCCACTCTGTGTACATGGCTCAGCCAGACTATATAGCATTGTTTACTGCCACTCTGTGTACACCGCTCAGCCAGACTATATAGCATTGTGTGTACTGCCACTCTGTGTACACGGCTCAGCCAGACTATATATCAATGTTTACTGCCACTCTGTGTACACGGCTCAGCCACACTATATAGCATTGTGTTTACTGCCACTCTGTGTACACCGCTCAGCCAGACTATATAGCATTGTTTACTGCCACTCTGTGTACACCGCTCAGCCACACTATATAGCATTGCGTACTCTGCCAGTCAGTGTGTATATTGCTGGGATCAGTAATACTCCACTCACCGTCAACCACTATATGAGCTCACCATGAGTTCCTCAGAGACCTCCGCTGTGAGCAGCACTCCCAACAACAGCAACAGCCAACGCCCCACGCAAGCTATAACATCCACCCCAGCAGCCAGTGGTCAGCAGCAGCCCTCCCCGGAGGAGAACGTTGTGTCCATCGGTCCGGCGCCAGAGCGATTAATGAGGGCTGCCATTGAGGAGATGATGGGGCCTGATGTGGAGGAGGAGGTCGGGCTCAGGCCAGCATCCCAAGCTAATGTTGAGGACGATGAGGGGTCTGTGTCTGGGGATGTTGGGGTGGCAGAGGTGGTGGGTGGGTCAGACTCAGGAGAAGAGTTGTATGATGAGGATGATGATCGGGACCAACTGTATGTGCCTCAGAGTCCGACCCCGGAAAACATGTTGTATCGTGTGTTTAGGTACTAAAATCTGCGTTCCCAGTAGTGTTGGGCGAACAGTGTTCGCCACTGTTCGGGTTCTGCAGAACATCACCCCGTTCGGGGTGACTATATAGCAGACTATATAGAATTGTGTTTACTGCCACTCTGTGTACACGGCTCAGCCACACTATATAGCATTGTGTTTACTGCCACTCTGTGTCTGCTGGGAACAGTAGTACACCGCTCACCCGCCACTGTATAGCATTGTGCTCTGTGTCGCTGCTGGCAATAGTGGTACACCGCTCACCCACCACTGTATAGCATTTCTGTACTGCCACTGTACTGCTGCCAGTCAGCGTGTACTTTAAGGATAAGTGAAATGAGGAAGAAATCCGGTGAAAGAGGGAGGGGCAAGGGAAGAGGTGTTTCCCCTGACGGTTCACGTACAGGCCACAGGGGAGCACCCAAGAAAACCCACTCAATACCGCCCATGTTTTCCAGGACAACAACCCTCACAGATCCAAAAGAACAGGACCAGATAATTACTTGGATGACCTCTCAAGCGTCCAGCAGTGGGTTAAGCAGCACCAGCACATCACGCACGAGGTCCGAGTCCTCAGCCAGTTACAAGGAGCCAGTGGGCACAAAGCTGACACAACCGGCAGCGACACCACGCACACAACTGCCAGATAACCAGACGACGTTGGAGTGAGCTGCGCAGAGGTTGTTCTGGGGAGCTCTACTCCACGGCGGCGGCCCCCCACAATGACATATGACGAGTTTGAGGAGATGGAAGAGGAGGGTATGGACAATGTGGACATAGACCCAGATTTTGTTTGTGAACGAGAACATCGCCGTCGTAGCAGCAGCACAGATGAGTCTGTTAAAGAACCCACTGCTGCACGAGTTCGCCTTGTGCCACAAGGTAGGCGGCGCGCAATTTCAGGCACCACAAGCGTGGAAGTTCAAGTGAGAGGCAAAAGAGGCGCAAACAGAAATAGCCAGCAAGGCAGGTGCTCCAAAGTCTGGGCTTTCTTTGAAGACTGCACTGAGGATGTTACCATGGCTATTTGCAAGGTGTGCAAGACCCGCCTGAGCAGGGGGAAAAGTATTAACAACCTCTCCACCACCAGCATGAGCCGCCACATGCTATCCAAACATCCCACTCTGTGGGCAAACGCGGCAGGACAGGGTACCACCAGCAACACTGCCTCCCTTGGGTTCACCAGACTCACCACCTGACCAGACCCGCCTCAGCAGCAGCAGTAGCCCAGCCATTGCGTGGTTCACAACATTCACAAACATCAGATGACGCTGACACTGTCACTTTCCGGAGTAGTGCTCTTGAGGTCTCCCAGTGTTCATCAAACACAACAACCAACAGCCCTTCGGTGTGCAGCCCTACGGTTCAGTTGTCTGTCTCGGAGATGTTTGAGCGCAAGAGGAAATTGCCAGCAAATGACCCCCGGGCCGTGGCAGTAACAGCCAGCATAGCCAAGCTTCTGGCCTGCGAAATGCTGCCATATCGAGTGGTGGAGACAAACAGCTTCAAGGGCATGATGTCAGTGGCCATCCCACGTTACGTGGTTCCCAGCCACTACCACTTTGCGCGCTCTGCAGTGCCTGAGTTGCATGAGCACGTGGTCAGCAAAATAACCCGAAGCTTGAAGAATGCCGTTGCCTGCAAGGTTCACCTCACCACTGACACCTGGACGAGTGCGTTCGGCCAGGGTCGATACATCTCCCTTACCGCGCACTGGATGAACCTTGTGGAGCCTGGCAGCGATTCCTCACCTGCTACGGCGCGGGTGTTGCCCACGCCGCAAACACCTGCACCGCCGTCCCTCCCACTGGATAACAGCAGCACCTACCTCTCTGACTCCTTCTCCTCCAACGCATCTCAAAGCTGTACCTCATCCGGAAACGCTAACCCAGCACCAGCAGCAGTAGGATCGTGGAAGCAGTGCAGCACAGCTGTTGGCATGCGTCAGCAAGCGTTGCTGAAGCTGATCTGCCTTGGGGATAAGCAGCACACAGGGGAGGAAATTTGGAGGGGAATAAAGGAACAGACGGATTTGTGGCTGGCACCGCTGGACCTGAAACCGGCCATGGTTGTGTGTGATAATGGGAGTAATCTCATTCGCGCTTTAAGGTTGGCTAAGCTCACACATGACGAAGAAGAGGAGGAGGAACAGCTGGAGTTGGAGCAGGAATTTCCTGCCACCACTGACGAGGGCCAGAGCGGTGCACGTTGGACTTCCACAATTCAGCGCGAATGGTCAGCAGAAGCAGACCAGGAAGAAGGTGACGACTATGATGCATCACAACAACTATCACAACGCTCACAAGAGGATGATGAGGATTCTGGTAGGACTCTGGCACACATGGCTCAATTCATGCTAGACTGCATTGAACGCGACCCACGCATTGTGCGCATTCTGGACAACACCAATTACTGGGTTTATACCCTTCTGGATCCACGGTACAAACACAATTTTCCAAAACTGCTTGAAGAAAGAGTCAGACAGGTCAAAATGGAAGAATACCAGCAGGCCCTTGTGGAGACTTTAGAGAGGAGATTGACATCCTCCCCCTCCTCTAGCCAGTTGTACGCCGACAGACTGACTTCTGCAAACCCAGGAAGACCAGGAGGGCAGCAAACAACACAAGCCGCAGCTAGTGCCCAAAAGGGAATGGTATCGGCAGTGTCCTTGGAGTGGGAAAATTTTCTGACACCCATGCAGCAGCAGCCCACAGAACAGCAAGCGTGCAGATCCACCTCCAACACCGATCGCCTGGAGAAGATGGTCAAGGACTACATGTCAGATGGCGTAGCTGTGTCTAACAATCCATCTGCACCCTTCAACTATTGGGTATCGAAGCTAGACACCTGGCACGAACTGGCAATGTACGCAATAGAGGTGCTGGCTTGCCCGGCAGCCAGCGTTATGTCGGAACGCTGTTTCAGTGCTGCCGGAGGCATCGTCACAGATCGGCGTATCCGCCTCTCCACAGAAAATGCAGACCGTCTGACTCAAATTAAAATGAATCAATCCTGGATTGGAAATTAAAATGAATCAATCCTGGATTGGAATACGCAACACTCCAGGACCCCAACCAAGTAACATGACCAATGAACATCTGGGATGGTTTAGCGTTTCCGGTCCCTGTTTATTGAACCTCTCATCTGTATTACATTTATGACTGCATGGCGGCAAAAAGCATTGCTGCTATATCCGCACGCTTTTTGTCCTCATGCAAGGCCTGGGTTGTTGTGTCTCAAAAAGCATGGCCTTCTCCTCCTGCGCCTGCTCCTGTTCCATCACGTGTGCTGCTGCTGCTGGGTTAGCGTTGCCGGTCCCTGTTTATGGAACCTCTCATCTGTATTACACTTATGACTGCATGGCGGCAAAAAGCATTGCTATATCCGCACGCTTTTTGTCCTCATGCAAGGCCTGTGTTGTTGTGTCTCAAAAAGCTTGGCCTTCTCCTCCTGTGCCTGCTCCTGTTCCATCACGTCTGCTGCTGCTGGGTTAGCGTTGCCGCGTGGTCCCTGTTTATTGAACCTCTTCTCTTTATTACATTTATGACTGCATGGCGGTACAAAGCATGCTATCCGCACGCTTCTTGTCCTCATGCAAGGCCTGGGTTGTTGTGTCTCAAAAAGCGTGGCCTTCTCCTCCTGCGCCTCCTTTTGTTCCATCACGTGTGCTGCTGCTGCTGCTGGGTTAGCGTTACCGGTCCCTGTTTATGGAACCTCTTCTCTTTATTTCATTTATGACTGCATGGCGGTAAAAAGCATGCTATCCGCACGCTTCTTGTCCTCATGCAAGGCCTGGGTTGTTGTGTCTCAAAGCGTGGCCTTCTCCTCCTGCGCCTCCTCCTGTTCCATCACGTGTGCTGCTGCTGCTGGGTTAGCGTTACCGGTCCCTGTTTATGGAACCTCTTCTCTTTATTAGAGTTGGGCCGAACGGTTCGCCTGCGAACGGTTCCATGCGAACTTCAGTGATTCGCGTTCGCGTCCCGCAGGCGAACCTTTGCAGAAGTTCGGTTCGCCCCATAATGCACATGGAGGGTCAACTTTGACCCTCTACATCACAGTCAGCAGGCCCAGTGTAGCCAATTAGGCTACACTAGCCCCTGGAGCCCCACCCCCCCTTATATAAGGCAGGCAGCAGCGGCCATTACGGTCACTCGTGTGCTGCCTGCGTTAGTGAGAGTAGGGCGAGCTGCTGCAGACTGTCTCTCAGGGAAAGATTAGTTAGGCTTAACTTGTTCCTGTCTGGCTGCATACCTGTGCTGTGAACCCACCACTGCATACCTGTGCTGTGAACCCACCACTGCATACCTGTGCTGTGAACCCACCACTGCATACCTGTGCTGTGAACCCACCACTGCATACCTGTGCTGTGAACCCACCACTGCATACCTGTTCAGTGAACCCACCACTGCATACCTGTGCTGTGAACCCACCACTGCATACCTGTTCAGTGAACCTGCCACTGCATACCTGTTCTGTTCAGTGGACCCGCCACTGTATACCTGTTCATTGAACCCACCACTGCATACCTGTGCTGTGAACCCACCACTGCATACCTGTTCTGTGAACCCACCACTACATACCTGTGCTGTGAACCCACCACTGCATACCTGTTCAGTGAACCTGCCACTGCATACCTGTTCTGTTCAGTGGACCCGCCACTGTATACCTGTTCATTGAACCCACCACTGCATACCTGTGCTGTGAACCCACCACTGCATACCTGTTCTGTGAACCCACCACTGCATACCTGTGCTGTGAACCCACCACTGCATACCTGTTCTGTGAACCCGCCACTGTATACCTGTTCTGTTTAGTGAACCCGCCACTGTATACCTGTTCAGTGAACCCGCCACTGCATACCTGTTGTGTTCAGTGAACCTGCCACTGCATACCTGTTCTGTGAACCCGCCACTGTATACCTGTTCTGTTTAGTGAACCCGCCACTGTATACCTGTTCTGTTTAGTGAACCCGCCACTGCATACCTGTTCTGTTCAGTGGACCCGCCACTGCATACCTGTTCTGTTCAGTGGACCCGCCACTGCATACCTGTGCTGTGAACCCACCACTGCATACCTGTTCAGTGAACCTGCCACTGCATACCTGTTCTGTTCAGTGGACCCGCCACTGTATACCTGTTCATTGAACCCACCACTGCATACCTGTGCTGTGAACCCACCACTGCATACCTGTTCTGTGAACCCACCACTGCATACCTGTGCTGTGAACCCACCACTGAATACCTGTTCAGTGAACCTGCCACTGCATACCTGTTCTGTTCAGTGGACCCGCCACTGTATACCTGTTCATTGAACCCACCACTGCATACCTGTGCTGTGAACCCACCACTGCATACCTGTTCTGTGAACCCACCACTGCATACCTGTGCTGTGAACCCACCACTGCATACCTGTTCAGTGAACCTGCCACTGCATACCTGTTCTGTTCAGTGGACCCGCCACTGTATACCTGTTCATTGAACCCACCACTGCATACCTGTGCTGTCAACCCACCACTGCATACCTGTTCTGTGAACCCGCCACTGTATACCTGTTCTGTTTAGTGAACCCGCCACTGTATACCTGTTCAGTGAACCCGCCACTGCATACCTGTTGTGTTCAGTGAACCTGCCACTGCATACCTGTTCTGTGAACCCGCCACTGTATACCTGTTCTGTTTAGTGAACCCGCCACTGTATACCTGTTCTGTTTAGTGAACCCGCCACTGCATACCTGTTCTGTTCAGTGGACCCGCCACTGCATACCTGTTCTGTTCAGTGGACCCGCCACTGCATACCTGTGCTGTGAACCCACCACTGCATACCTGTTCAGTGAACCTGCCACTGCATACCTGTTCTGTTCAGTGGACCCGCCACTGTATACGTGTTCATTGAACCCACCACTGCATGCCTGTGCTGTGAACCCACCACTGCATACCTGTTCTGTGAACCCACCACTGCGTACCTGTTCAGTGAACCCGCCACTGCATAACTGTTCTGTTCAGTGGACCCGCCACTGTATACCTGTTTAGTGACCCCGCCACTGCATACCTGTTGTGTTCAGTGAACCCGCCACTGCATACCTGTTGTGTTCAGTGAACCTGCCACTGCATACCTGTTCTGTGAACCCGCCACTGTATACCTGTTCTGTTTAGTGAACCCACCACTGCATACCTGTTCTGTTCAGTGGACCCGCCACTGTATACCTGTTCAGTGAACCCGCCACTGCATACCTGTTGTGTTCAGTGAACCTGCCACTGCATACCTGTTCTGTGAACCCGCCACTGTATACCTGTTCTGTTTAGTTAACCCGCCACTGTATACCTGTTCTGTTTAGTGAACCCGCCACTGTATACCTGTTATGTTTAGTGAACCCGCCACTGCATACCTGTTCTGTTCAGTGGACCCGCCACTGTATACCTGTTCAGTGAACCCGCCACTGCATACCTGTTCTGTTCAGTGGACCCGCCACTGTATACCTGTTCAGTGAACCCGCCACTGCATACCTGTTGTGTTCAGTGAACCTGCCACTGCATACCTGTTCTGTGAACCCGCCACTGTATACCTGTTCTGTTCAGTGAACCCACCGCATCAGTGCGCATACCTGTGCAGTTAAGTGAACCCACCTACCTACGTGAGTGCACGCAGTGTGATATACCACTCCGTGCATACCCGATATGGACAAAACAGGTAGAGGAAGAGGTAGTGCCAGAGCCAGAGGAAGGCCACCCGGCAGGTCTGCGCGAGGTCGTGTAAATGTAATTTCATGTGGACCTGGCCCACAGTACAGTGCTCGGAAGAAGGCACGTCCCATCACCTCCCAAGATTGTCAGGACGTGGTTGAGTATTTAGCGACACAGAACACCTCATCTTGCTCAGCCACCAGCGCTACTACTAGCACCACTTCCGCTGCATTTGACACTTCGCAAGAATTATTTAGTTGTGAAATCACTGATGCACAGCCATTGTTGTTACAGCCAGATGAATTTTCACCAGCTCATATGTCTGAGTTACGTGGCAACACTATGGATGTAACGTGTCAGGAGGATGAAGGACCTACTGATGGTGCAAGTTTGGATTTGTTTGAGGCAAGCGAAGCTGGGCAGGATGACTACGATGATGACGGTAATAGGGATCCTCTGTATGTTCCCAATAGAGGAGATGAAGAGGGGGACAGTTCAGAGGGGGAGTCAGAGAGTAGTAGGAGGAGAGAAGTTGCTGAAAGAAGCTGGGGCAGTTCTTCGTCAGAAACAGCTGGTGGCAGAGTCCGGCACCATGTATCGCCACCTATGTACAGCCAGCCAACTTGCCCTTCAGCATCAGCTGCTGAGGTCCCCATAGTGCCCACATCCCAGGGTGGCTCAGCGGTGTGGAAATTTTTTAATGTGTGTGCCTCAGATCGGACCAAAGCCATCTGTTCGCTCTGCCAACAAAAATTGAGCCGTGGAAAGGCCAACACTCACGTAGGGACAAGTGCCTTACGAAGGCACCTGGAGAAAAGGCACAAACAGCAATGGGATGGCCACCTGAGCAAAAGCAGCAGCAGCACACAAAAGCAAAGCCACCCTCCTTCTCCTCTTCCTCCTCCATCAGGTGCATTATCTGCTTCTGCCGCTTTCTCCCTTCCACCT
The DNA here is from genome assembly GCF_040937935.1 of Hyperolius riggenbachi. Lineage (NCBI taxonomy): Eukaryota > Metazoa > Chordata > Amphibia > Anura > Hyperoliidae > Hyperolius > Hyperolius riggenbachi. The sequence goes on along the minus strand of NC_090652.1, from coordinate 263,617,426 downwards.
TCACAGGCACCCTCCTCCACTCCGCCTCTGCCCTTGAGCGGTTCCTGCTCCTCTGCCCACAGCAGCAGTCAGGTGTCCATGAAGGAAATGTTTGAGCGGAAGAAGCCAATTTCGGCCAGTCACCCCCTTGCCCGGCGTCTGACAGCTGGCGTGGCGGAACTATTAGCTCGGCAGCTGTTACCATACCGGCTGATGGACTCTGAGGCCTTCCGTAAATTTGTGGCCATCGGAACACCACAGTGGAAGATGCCAGGCCGCACTTATTTTTCGAGAAAGGCCATACCTCCTCCTGCTACATGCTCTTCGCTGTCCTCCTCCTCCTTGGCTGAGTGGCAGTTCTCCTCTCCAGCTACACAGCCCCAGCTCCGCAGGGCCTATGCTGCATGCCATGTAAGACGGTGTCACTCCATCTTAAACATGTCTTGTCTCAAAGCGGAGAGTCACACTGGAGCAGCTCTCCTGGCTGCTCTTCAGAAACAGGTGGATGAGTGGCTGACCCCGCACCACCTGGAGATAGGCAACGTGGTGTGCGACAACGGCAGCAATCTGCTTGCTGCTTTGCATATGGGGAAGCTGACACACATACCCTGCATGGCACATGTCATGAATCTAGTGGTTCAAAGATTTGTGGCAAAGTACCCTGGCTTAGCGAATGTCCTGAAGCAGGCCAGGAAGTTCTGTGGGCATTTGAGGCGGTCTTACACAGCCATGGCACGCTTTGCGGAAATTCAGCGCAAAAACAACATGCCGGTGAGACGCCTCATTTGCGATAGCCCGACTCGCTGGAACTCGACCCTGCTCATGTTCTCCCGCCTGCTAGAACAGAAGAAAGCCGTGACCCACTACCTCTACAACTACAGTAGAATGAAACAGTCTGGGAAGATGGGGATGTTCTGGCCCGACAACTGGACACTGATGAAAAATGCATGCAGGCTCATGCGGCCGTTTGAGGAGGTGACCAACCTGGTGAGCCGCAGTGAGGGCACCATCAGCGACTTAATTCCCTACGCTTACTTCTTGGAGCGTGCTGTGCGTAGAGTGGCGGATGAAGCTGTGAATGAGCATGACCAGGAACCGTTACGGCAGGAACAGGCATGGGACCAATTTTCATCAGACCCAGCTGTTTCCTCAACACCTGCGGCAGCACAGAGGGGGGAGGAGGAGGAAGAAGAGAAGTCGTGTGCAGAAGACGAGTCAGACTCAGAGGATGATGAGCAAGGTGTTTCTTTGGGGGGGGAGGAGGAGGAGGAGGAGGAGGGGACAGCGGCAGGAGAACAACCTCAGCAGGCATCGCAAGGGGCTTGTGCTGCTCAACCTTCCCGTGGTATTGTTCGCGGCTGGGGGGAGGAGGTTGACTTACCTGACGTCACTGAGGAAGAGCAAGAGGAGATGGAGGGTACTGGATAAGACTTTGTGCAGATGTCGTCTTTTATGCTGTCCTGCCTGTTGAGGGACCCCCGTATAAAAAACCTCAAGGGGAATGAGCTGTACTGGGTGGCCACACTACTAGACCCTCGGTACAGGCACAAAGTGGCGGACCTGTTACCAACTCACCGGAAGGTGGAAAGGATGCAGCACATGCAGAACCAGCTGTCAACTATGCTTTACAATGCCTTTAAGGGTGATGTGACGGCACAACGCCAGCAAGGTACCACTGCCACTAATCCTCCTCCCGTGTCCACACAGTCAAAGACAGGACGCTCCAGCGATCTCATGGTGATGTCGGACATGCGGACGTTCTTTAGTCCAACGCCTCGCCGTAGCCCTTCCGGATCCACCCTCCACCAACGCCTGGAACGGCAGGTAGCCGACTACCTGGCCTTAAGTGTGGATGTAGACACTGCTGTGAACAGCGATGAGGAACCCTTGAACTACTGGGTGCGCAGGCTTGACCTGTGGCCAGAGCTGTCCCAATTTGCCATCCAACTTCTCTCCTGCCCTGCCGCAAGCGTCCTGTCAGAAAGGACCTTCAGCGCAGCTGGAGGCATTGTCACAGAGAAGAGAAGTCGCCTAAGTCACAAAAGTGTTAAGTACCTCACCTTTATCAAAATGAATGAGGCATGGATCCCGGAGGGCTGCTGCCCGCCCCAAGACTAAGTCAGTCCCCGCACACACAGCATCTCTGCCTGCACGCCGTGTGACTGGCTGCCTGGCCTGCCCCAAGAAGACTAAGTCGCTCCCAGTCCCTCCACACAGCATGTCTGCCTGCAGGCCGCTTGACTACCTTCTCCGCCACCACCAACAGGGTCCGGGACTCCAGGCGGATTGCTGAATTTTTTAGGCCGCTGCTAGCAGCGGCCGCTGTAATAATTTTTCTGGTGCGTGTACATGACTGCCTAATTTTTCTGGCTGCACTGCGGGCAGCTGCAACAACAAAAGAAAAGGCATGTACATGCGCCCATTCCCCTTCGTGATCATTACCTTGCCGTGGTGAAGGGGCTTGCGTATCACAATGAAGCAATGACCGGCGCCTAGATGAGTGTCTCGGGGGGCACACCCACGATAATAAGGTCGTTGCCTCATTGTGGTCAGACCAAATTTGATCAGCTGGACAGTCACTGTTCTGTCATTCAGCTACATCAGCCAGGCGACCATATGGGCTGTAAAGCCACCAAAACCTGCACTCTCGCCATGGTGCGCACCAGTCCAGCACGGCCGTCACTACACAAACAGCTGTTTGCGGTGCGTTACACGGTGAGTTTGGTGTGTCAGTGTGAAGCAGTACCTTAATTACACTACCTGATTGATGTATACACATGCAAGATGTTTGAAAGCACTTTAGGCCTGTCATTTAGCATTCAATGTGATTTCTGACCTTAAAACGCTGCTTTGCGTCAAATCCAGATTTTTCCCCGGGACTTTTGGCATGTATCCCACTCCGCCATGCCCCCCTCCAGGTGTTAGACCCCTTGAAACATCTTTTCCATCACTTTTGTGGCCAGCATAATTATTTTTTTTTTCAAAGTTCGCATCCCCATTGAAGTCTATTGCGGTTCGCGAACTTTAACGCGAACCGAACCTTCCGCGGAAGTTCGCGAACCAGGTTCGCGAACCTAAAATCGGAGGTTCGGCCCAACTCTACTCTTTATTTCATTTATGACTGCATGGCAGTAAAAAGCATGCTATCCGCACGCTTCTTGTCCTCATGCAAGGCCTGGGATGTTGTGTCTCAAAAAGCGTGGCCTTCTCCTCCTGCGCCTCCTCCTGTTCCATCACGTGTGCTGCTCCTGCTGCTGGGTTAGTGTTACCGGTCCCTGTTTATGGAACCTCTTCTCTTTATTCCATTTATGACTGCATGGCGGTAAAAAGCATGCTATCCGCACGCTTCTTGTCCTCATGCAAGGCCTGGGTTGTTGTGTCTCAAAAAGCGTGGCCTTCTCCTCCTGCGCCTCCTCCTGTTCCATCACGTGTGCTGCTGCTGCTGCTGGGTTAGCGTTACCGGTCCCTGTTTATGGAACCTCTTCTCTTTATTACATTGATGACTGCATGGCGGTAAAAAGCATGTTACCTGTGCAAAGAAACATGACATTTTCAGCATTTAAAAGACAGTTTTTCCTTTGAAACTTTACAATCAATTTTCTCAAAAACTATAAGCTCTTTTTCAAATATTTTTTTCCCTCTTGTACCCACTCCCAAGGTGCACATACACTGCTAATTTGGGGTATGTAGCATGTAAGGAAGCTTTACAAAGCACGAAAGTTTGGGTCCCCATTGACTTCCATTATGTTCGGAGTTCGGCGCGAACACCCGAACATCGCGGCGATGTTCGGCGAACGTTCTCGAACCCGAACATCTAGGTGTTCGCCCAACACTACTCCTCAGTGTCTTTCTCCTGTCCTGCGTCCTATTTGCTCACTGTGATCAAGGGAATTTTCCGTCCTCCATTTTGAAAATAGCCATTACCCATAACAGCTTTCTGGTCAGCACACAGTTAAACTGTAACATCGCCCACTTGAGCCATAGGGAAACATGGACATTACTGGTACATCCGTTTTCCTCTCAGCTGTAACTGACCGCAACTGATATTTTACTGACAGCAACTGATATATTTCAGATCTGACAAAATATTGTCAGAACTGGATGGGATTATTGTCAGAAGAAAATGGAGCGCTTCTGAGAGGAACTGATGGCAAGGTAACTATGCAATGTTCATTTGAAGTTACCTCATGTGTTTATTTTAAATATTTTTACTCAGTACAGGTTCTCTTTAAGGGCTCTGCCTCTGACACAGGTGTCCAGGGTTCACATCTTGGCTCTTCCTGTTTAGTAAGCTGGTGCCTTTTCATTTAGGAGACCTTTTGCAAGGCTCCCTAACACTGCTACTGCCTCTAGGGTGCGTCTTAGTGGCTTTGTGTCGCTAGGGGAAATATAAATGTTCTGTGTCTGTGTCTTACCTGTATGGTTTTGGGTTGTGGGAGGGAACTAGATTGCCAGGAGGAAACCCACGCAGACACGGGGAGAACATAAAAACTCTGTGCTGATATGCTTTGGTTGGGATTCCATCTGGGCACCCAACACTTCAAGGCAAAAGTAATAACCACTACGCCACCATGCTGCCAAAGTGTAGGTAGTAAAATAGGTATAAAATAGGTAGCTGTAAGAGATTATGTAAATCTGGGCCCTTTATATTTTACAGGATCCAATTTGGCAGCAATCACTGCAAACCCACTTGTGCTTACCATATGTACGACCATGTCACAAACAAATAAAAATAGAAATAAGATTACAGCTTACTCTTTCTGACAACCCTATCCACACTTCATCATTGTTTACTAATTTTATCTGTAACACCTTCACGCCACCGAGTTCATTATTTTCCCCTCTCTGGGCTGAGTGATAGGTATGGCATAGTTTTCACAATTACATTTGTGTCTATTTCCCAGCCCTGCCTCCCGTAAAATAATGACACTGTCTTATAATAGAACGTCCCTCAGAAAAGCCATGCATGCCGCGGAATAAATAAACTGCTCAGCCATGAGAAATTGGGCTAACAACTCAAATATAATCAGTTATTTACTAATCTGTTGCACTCGTTGTATCACATGCACACTTCATGCATATACTTATGAGGCCAGCTGCACTGTGACTGGAGAAGATTGCCTTTGAACACGGCTTTTTGTTTGGGGTATTCATGGTATAGACCGATGCTGTCAAAATAAAAATAAAGAATAGGTGCCAATAATACTTGCTGATGGTACATGTTGACTTGTATGTCAATGTCAATAATTCAACTGGATGTTTTGATGCAATTGTAATTGTTGAGAGCTGTCTGAAGCAATGTCAGTCAGGCAAGAGAGGTTTGCACTCAATAAAACACATTGGGGCCAATTTATAAAATATTTGTGTTTCGGGGAGCGCCAATGGGAAACTCGCCAAGCCGGTATCATTTTCCGAAGGAAATGCATACAAATTTAAACAGAGCCACAAAACAGCCGTTCAGAATTTGACTCCGGTGAACCTGAGCGCAACATATTAATGCCAAATGAATCCTCTCCCACTGTCACTGTACGGATGGGCAGACATCGTCTATAAACCACAGAAGGTATTCAATTAACATGAAACATATTATTTAGCTGTAACATGTTTAAGGGCAAAAAGTCCCAGCCATGCAATGTGGAAAGACAGAGCATCTCCCTGGAGTTTTGGGAATTTAAATCATTTTTAAGTCACTGCTGGCTGCTATCTGTTGATAGTGTTATGCTGAAATACACAGTCTAATATAATTCTTGTTTTATGGTTGTTTTGAGTCCTGAAATCACTGAGGGAGCTGTTAGTTGGGCATCAAGAGGTCGGATTTATTATCAATCTTAAAATGTGATGCTGAACACACACAGATGAGTTGATTTAGGGCAAAACTATATATTTTTTCCCTGTGAATCTCCAGGGTTAAAGTTTCCCCATCTCCCTATGAGCCTTCCTTGTTTAGTATGTGGAAAATCTGAAAGTTTGTAATGCCAAAACTTGAAGCAAACCTCCGGATTATTTTTTTTATCTGCCAAAAAGAAGTGTACTTCTTTTTAGCCAGTTTAGCCAGGCAGTTGGCCATGCATGGTGAAGCAGGAAAAAAGGGCGTAGGAGCCCTTACGGAAAAAATGGTGCCGCCTTAGGTGCCTATGATAAAAGCCACTTTTAGTGACATCGCATGGAAATTTGGGCGAATGGTGACGGTTGTTAGAGGGCACCCAATTTTACCTTTTTTACCGCAAATTATTGCTTCTGCAAAGCTGCAATGTGTGGTTATGAAGGTAAAATTGGGCACTTGGAGGTACCCAATTAGCAGCAAGAGGGGCCATTTGTTGCGGACATGCTTTGCGGGAAAAAAATGGCTTGTGGATAACTACATTGCATAGTAAGCGCCTCCAGGCACCCAATTTTACCTTCATAGCCACATGTCATGGCTTTGCGGAAGGCGGGGTAAATTTAGGAGGGGAATTAAGGGTCAGGCATTACCAAGGGGGTTAGGTATAGGCACCACCGGGGGGCTTAGGGTTAGGCATCCCCTGGGGGGTTTTAGGGTTGGAGGGGTAGGTTTAATGGTTAGGAACCACGGTGGGGGGGGGTTGGAGAGTCTTAGGGTTAGGCACCACGGGAAGGTGGGGACCTTAGTGTTAGGAAACACAAGGGGGCAGGTATTTGACTAGGTGCAAACTTAGCAGAAACACTAGTGTTGCGGAAAATTCTGCATTTTTGCTGCTAATGGAAGGCTATGGGCCGCAGGAAAAAATGCATATCAAAAACGCATATGCGTTTCAATGCAGGTTTTGTTGCATAATCTGAAAAAACGAATCAAAAACGCACATAATGAACGTCAATGGAAACGCAATGGAATGCATTTTTCTATACGTTTTTGTTTTTTAAAAAAATTTCTGATTTATTTCGGCTTCCTGTTGTTTTCCTAGTGATTCGCATAAAACGTAAAAACAGCATGCAAAACACATATGCGTTTTGTATATGCGAACCACAAATGCATTAAAACACGCACGCAAAATGCTTGAAAAAGCATCTACAATAAAAAACGCAAACGCACCAAAAACGCAGTAAAAATGCACAAAAAAACACACACAACATAAACTGAAACATGACATAAAATGCATCCTTTCATGTTCATGCACCACCAGGGATGGGTTCTGTGTGAGAAAGGTGTTAGGTTTAGCCATGGTAAAATATTGGTAAATATTACCAATATTTTGCTATATAAATTCACCAGTATAATATCGCTAACCTTAGCAATACTTTACTAGCGGCAATACCTGAGCCCTTTTTTCCAGGTGCCTGTATTTAGAGATGAGCATAATGACTTAATTACGATTTCGCGAAATGTCGCGTAATTAGTGTAATTACGATTATGGCCGTAAGTACATAATCGTAATGAAGAAGGATTTCGCGAAATTCCGCGTAAGCGTAATGTTCGCGTAATTTTCGCATTACAGTGCATATCGCGAAATTACGTTTGCCTTGCATGCAACCGTTTGTAAGCGTAGTTACATAACGTAATTTCGCGATAGTTCATATTACTGTAAGCGTTAATTTTCGCGTCGTTTTCGCGTTACGGTGGGTATCGCGAAATTACGTTTGCCTTGCATGCAAACGTTTGTAAGCGTAGTTTACACCCTTGAACTGCGCATGCTTAGTTTTTACATTATTTAACGCGAAAAAGCATTTATATGCTAAAATTTGTTAGCGTTCGTCTGACTACCGCTGATTCGCTTCTGATTGGCTAATGCGAATAAGTAATTTTTTATAGCTAACAAGTAATTGCGAAATTCGCAAAATTACAAAGAAATGCGAAATTACGGGATGGTTTAACGCAAAATTACGTTATGGTTTAACGCGAAATTACGTTATGAACGAAACGCGAAATTACGCGTTGAAATTTACGATTACGGTATTTTCAATTACGATTTTAATGGCAATTACGCTACCATAATTTTGCATCGTAATAGCAAATTTCGCATGCGTAATTATAGTAACGCGAAATTTCGAAAATTTCGGCTCAACCCTACCTGTATTGTATGTATGCATTGTGCATTTTGTATACAGTATATTGTGCTCCAATAGATCCCCATAGCTTTGTTTTTAATACTGGTTTCTCAATAAAGTTTTGACATTTTTGCCAAACATGAGCATCGTTTGTGTCCCTAATGCTTCCAGACATAAATGTCTTTTCTCTGTGGTTTTAACTTGATGTCTTTATTCATGGTGGCACTTATTATGGTGTTATTTATAATTTTTTATTGGCTCATATATGGTAACAGTCTTGCATAGCCAGACGGTTGACGTGATTTCATTCTTATTTTAGCTTTGCAAAATCTGGTGTCAGCTGCCTTTTGATTGGATAATGTGTTACTAGTGTAACAATGCAAATATTTTTCTCAATGAAATGTGGGAGGAAGAGGCGCTGAGCTTTGCACCAGACCTATTTGAGTTTTATGCTGGGTTTCTATTGCCTGACGGAGCGGGAGATGCCCGCGAAACGCGGTGCACTTGCACTTTCTGGAGTAAATAAATAATTATATGTTGTTTTGAATATACACAACACCCGCCTGTGTCTGCTTGGAGGAGGTAAGTCCACCTCTGCCTCCTCTCATTTTAAACTTTTTAGAATATTTGATCCTTTTGGCGCCTCTGTCCGCTTATGCAGTTTCTGAGTCCACCCTTGGTGGAGGGGTGTTGCCCCTTATTTCCTATCTACGAATAGTGACTTCTTAATCCTGAGTGGGGACAGGTCTAATCTCCTCACCTGCTGATATAGAGGTCACCTGGGCGCAGGGCCGGCGCTACCACTAAGGCAAAGGAGGCAGCTGCCCCAGGGCCCCAGAACTTGTAGGGTCCCCCAGTGACTACAAGAGGAAAAAAAATTTCAAATCGGCCTTATAGTTTTTGAGAAAATCGATCTTAAAGTTTCAAAGGAAAAAAAAATACACATTTAAAAACCTGCCGACTTTAATGGTCCACCTTAAATGCTAGAAACCCTAAATTTGCAGGATATGTTAAGTAGATCATTAGGAATAAGAGGAAAAAAACAATTTTTCAAAAAGACCTTATAGTTTTTGAGAAAATCGATTTTAAAGTTTCGAAGGAAAAAAGTATACTTTTAAATGCGGTAAATGCCACTTTTAGTAGCAAACCTAACAGTAGTGTAATTTTACATGCATCAAACGAAAGTGCAATAAATTTCCTGATGGGGTTTCCAGGGGGTCCATACGCAGCCGCAGCGCTTTGGCCAGGGATCGCTATACAGCCGCAATATGGCTGTATGAAGATCCCTGGCATTTTTTCCTATTTTCCCAATTTTTTTTTTTTATGTTTAGAGTGTGGGAATTCAAAAAAAAAAATATATGGGGTCCCCCTTCCTGAAACTTTTTAACCCCTTGTCCCCCATGCAGGCTGGGAGAGCTAGAATGTGAAGCTCCGACCGATTGGGACTTCACACCCTGACTATACCAGCTGCAAAAAAGGTCCCCTAATGCCGATTTTTGTTCCAGGGTATATGTTGGGGGGCCCCCCAGGTTTATTTTGCCCTGGGGCCCCATTGTTGCTTAAACCGGCCCTGCCTGGATGGTAACCCATGTTTGTGAGTATAAATAGATAATTACTTGCCATATCCACATACCAGTACACACTACACTATATTGGGCTCTTGGTGTCTCTATTCGGTGTTTCAAAACTCAGAAACTCACTTTTCTTGAGGCTGGTTTTACACTGGATGTTTGTGATGTGGTGTGCGCACCGCAGAAATAAGGCTTCATATGACCCTGCGCAAAGGTGTAGCAACAGGCTCATATGCATGGTGCCACTCCCTAGTTAGTGACATATTCCCTGCTTGGCAGGAAGTATATCACTGGGATTCCCTTCAGTTCACGCATGCACACCACATTGCGCTCCCTTCGTGTACACTGCCTGCGTTGCTCAATGACTTGCATTACTGCATAATCCATGCGCCGTGCCGAAAGATGGATTTGGCCATGACATTGTATGGGCGGAGCTTAACCGTAGCACAGCAAATATAGCCAACTATGACCATTAAATAATAAATGCAGCAACAGTTACCCCAGACACCAGAAAATAAAAACGCAATTTGTGCAACATTTCAGCAGAAAACAAACGCAATTTGTGCAACATTTCAACAGAAAACAAACAGAATTTGGGCCACATTTCAGCAGAAATCAAACGCACTTTGGGCCACATTTCATCAGAAATCAAACACAATTAGGGCACATTTTCATCAGAAATCAAACGCAATTAGGGCCACATTTCAGCAGAAATCAAACGCAATTTGGGCACATTTTCAGCAGAAATCAAACAAAATTAGGGCACATTTTCAGCAGAAATCAAACGCAATTTGGGCACATTTTCAGCAGAAATCAAACGCAATTTGGGCCACATTTCAGCAGAAAACAAACGCAATTTGTGCAACATTTCAACAGAAAACAAACAGAATTTGGGCCACATTTCAGCAGAAATCAAACGCACTTTGGGCCACATTTCAGCAGAAATCAAACACAATTAGGGCACATTTTCATCAGAAATCAAACGCAATTAGGGCCACATTTCAGCAGAAATCAAACGCAATTTGGGCACATTTTCAGCAGAAATCAAACGAAATTAGGGCACATTTTCAGCAGAAATCAAATGCAATTTGGGCACATTTTTAGCAGAAATCAAACGCAATTTGGGCCACATTTCAGCAGAAATCAAACGCAATTTGGGCACATTTTCAGCAGAAATCAAACGCAATTAGGGCACATTTTCAGCAGAAATCAAATGCAATTAGGGCACAGTTCAGCAGAAATCAAACGCAATTAGGGCACAGTTCAGCAGAAATCAAACGCAATTAGGGAACAGTTCAGCAGATATCAAACGCAATTAGGGCACATTTTCAGAGCTGCAAAAAGAAAAGAATTTACTCACCTGGCACTGGCAGAAGTCTTCTCTCCCCGTCTCCTCTCCTGGCAGGCTCCTCAGGCGCGCAGTTCCCACGGAGCTCCCTCCCTCCTCCAATCTCCCGCGCTGATTGAATCAGGGCTACGGGAAGATGGCCACCCGAAGCCCTGTACTGGAGGCATAGTCTCCAGAGCAGGGCTTCGGCGGCGGCCATCTTCCCGTAGCCCTGCCCTACTCTGCTCTACCAGCCCCGCGGGGCTGCGGGAAAACAGTGACGTCACGCCGACGTCACTGAGCCGCTGAGGCCCCTACGATCTTGAGGCCCCAAGCGACCGCTTGGTTCGCTTTATGCCTCGCGGCGCCCCTGGTGTTGTCCATTCCTTTTCTCACTCCAGGAAAAATTTGACTTTTGACGAAAGTCACAGTCAGATAGGAAGAGGCAGGCTTGTTGTTATGTTCCCTCCTATCAACCTCCTTTAGTAGGGTACAGAGTGCTAACTTCCGATGATGCTAGTGCTTGGCTGTTGTAGTGGAGTGCTAGCTAATGGCTATTGTTTGTGGGTGCTTGGTTTGGGTGCTGGTGCTCTGCTATTGTATAGCCAAGCACTGACTAAAAGCTATGGGTTGAAGTGTGGCTACTTTTGACATCAGTACTTGACTGTTATACAAACAGTGTGTATAGTTGACAGTCATTCGTTAGAATTGTAGAGGTGGAGTTTGAATATTGTATAGCAGAGAGCCAACTATCTGCACCAGGACGCACTACTGCAGAATGAAGGCCATGGAAGATGAGTGCCGGCCAGGGTCACAGGTTAGAGCAGGGGCGTTGCTAGGATCCAAAGGGATTCGGGGCACTCTAGACAGGAAATGGGTGTGGCCACGCACAATAATATGGGTGTGGTCATGGGTGGAGCCAAATTTACATGAATTTAACAGCAGTCTAAGTAGGCCTGCCCAGTAAATGTTGGATAAAGCCCCCTCTCTCCATTAATACAAAAACAAAAATGCAGCACATAAATAGGCAGTGCCACTTAAACATAACTAGGTAGAGTTACCTGGCTTCTGTGCTGGCTGGTCTGGCTTTCTTCTGGGAAGGCTGTCCTGTTGCCCGGTTGTCCGGCAGTCTCCCCATAACATTCCCTGACTTTCTAGTGGACACCCTCCCATGCTCCCACAAGCCTCCCATTGAAGCACCACAACTCCCAGCATGCCCCATAGGAGAACCACAGTTCCCTGCATGCCCCCATAAAGGCATCACAGCACCCAGCATGGCACCACAGCACCCATTATGCCCACATACAGGCACCACAGCTCCCATCACGCCCACCCTTGAGGCACCACAACTGACTCACTCACATGCCTGGGGGACATTTGGGGCACCCCAGAATATATCCAGGGCAAGTGCCACTGATCTTTAGGACTAGCAATTCCCCTGGGTTAGAGTTAGGTGTGGATCACGGAAGGTTATAGCGAGAGAAAGAAGAGGAGGAGGTTAGAGTTAATAGATAGGGTAAAGAGGTAAGGGCTCTGGCTCAGAAAGCAATTAACAATAGGAAAAGAAGGTTAATTTGGGGAGGGGACATTTTTAGGGCGCATCTTTGCATGGTCAAGACAGGTAGTGGGTTAAAATCGAAGCAGGTGGTTTCGACGCCCCATAGCAGCAATGTAATTTTGCATGGAGCGCGTAAGGTTAATTTGAGGCTCCGGCAGTTAATGGACCTCAAATTACAGCTCCCTCTCAGTTGTGACAACTCAGAGGGGGAATAGTATTGAATGCCGCCGGGGAGTTTTGTGGCAGCAGGGTGAGCTGTCACTCAGCTCTCCCGGGGCCCAAATCCCCGGGGACGTGTACGTACGTACGTACGTACGTACGTACGTACGCGTCAAAATACCCTCGTAACATTGCGACCCAAAGTCAGTGGGCCCATGTTTCATCCCCAAATATGAGTAAAGTGACCCTCATTAAAGTAACTAGTAGTGTCTAACCCATAACAATACACCTAATTATCCAAAATGGTGGTAGGCATTTGATTGCAAACTCCTCTGAGGACAGTGACATGGCTATGTACTCTGTAAAGTGCCACAGAAGATGTCAGTGTTCTATAAATACATAATGTTAATATGGTAGGATATTAGACTACACACAGACAGTCACTGACTGGAATATGTACTCTGCAAAGTTAGAGATGTGAGATGTCAGTGCTATATAAATATTTCATACTGTAATAGGACATTACACTATGATATGATTAGATTGTAAGCTCCTCTGAGGACAGTCAGTGACATGACTATGTACTCTGTAAAGTGCTGATGATCATGTCAGTGCTATATAAATACAAAATAATTATAATATGGAAGGACAGTAGACTATGACTATGGTAGGATTAGATTGTAAGCTCATCTAAGGACAGTCAGTGGCATGAATGTCTACTCTGTAAAGTGTTGCTGATGATGTCAGTGCTATATGTGAGCTCCTCTGAGGACAGTCAGACAGTGACATGACTTTTTACTTAGTAAAGTGCTGAAGAAGATATCAGTGTTATATAAATATATAATAATAATAATAATAATAATAATAATAATAATATGGTAGGACATATAACTATTACTATGGTTGGATTAGATTGCGAGCTCCTCTGAGGACAGTGACTAAGTACTCTGTAAACTTCAGCTTAGGAGATCACTGCTACACAAATATATTTTGTTGTCAAGCAAAGCAGATAGTAGAACAGGCACTACAGCTTCTCAGTGTTGTTGGAAGAAATTATTGTATGGACGTTATAAAGGCAACAAATCGGGTAGCTTGGTACCTTGGATTGCGTGTTCTAACCAGTTAAACCGACATTTAACTGTTGAAGGTAGAGAGAAAGCAGGTTGGCACTTGCAATTCAAAACGTATAAAACAGCTTTATTTCTCCAGCTGATGTAGTTAAAACATAGCAGTACAATAGCACGTCTTGCCTTCCCAATTTCTATGCGCTGTGGAATGAGGTGGGAGTGGTGGGGCTGCCTGACGACCGTTTCGCGCTCTTGTGCATCTTCTGAGGCTTCTGCGCAGAAGACTCAGAAGATGCTCAAGAGAGCAAAACGGTTGTTGCAAGTGCCAACTTGCTTTCTCTCTACCTACAACAAATATATTTTGTAGGGATTACATTGTGAGCTCCTCACTCACCCGGGACTTTTGGCTAGCTGGAGGGCTAAAGGACCCCTGGTGGGCTTCTGACTGGAGGATTGATAAGCTTCGGCTGTCATGGAAGTCTGATGGACTCTGACTGGAGGCATGAATGACTTCTTAAGTCCGGAGGCCTGGTGGGCTTTTGTTGACTCAAGACCTGAATGGCTTTTCACTGGCTTTAGCTTGGAGGTCAGGCTTGTGTGTGTGCAGACTGTACTGCCAAAAGCCATGCAAAGAGTTGGAGAGTAATTTTTCCAGGTTCCTGGCTCAGGTCTGCAGCAATGAACATCCCAAAGGAGGGAAGGGGTACAGCTTAGGCTACAACTATCCTGTAGTCCAGCGTTCCTCAACTTTTCTAACCCAAGTACCCCCTATCGCATTCCATGCCCAGCCAAGTACCCCCAGACTCCAAACTGTAGTTATTATGTAATGAGCAGTCTAATATCAGAGTGGAGGGGGGCAGAGGGGATGAAAGTAATTGACACAGATAGCAGAGGGAGACACAGTTATAATGAATGTAGAGGACATATGGAGCAGAGTAAGATATATAGGTGATGAAGGGAGGGGACAAAGAGAGCGGAGACAAACAGGGGCGATAAGCAGAGTTGACATGGAGAGGAGAGAGACAAAGAGGAGATGGGTGCAGGGTACAAGGAGAGCAGAGGGAGACAAGGATGATGAATGGAGTGGACACAGAGAACGGAGGAGGCCACAGAGATGACAAGCAGAGAGGACCTGGAGAGGAGCATGCGGAAAGGAACAGAGATGACCAATAAGAGCTGCCTAATTGGAGAGAAGGGGTACAGACACAAGCAGAAGGGGAAACAGGGAAATGATACATGGGGATTATATGTGAAAAACATAGATGTGTAACATTATATTTAATTATACTATACACATGTCCAAAAGTAAAATCAATTGGCAAATAGAATGGAAACAGGACAGATAGACCCTTCACCAAGGGCAGCAAACACACTCAAAGGAATCGCACTCAAAAGACCCCACTAGACACAAAACAATAAGGGTTGGCAAGTGCTGGACTATCATTAGATGTAGAATGTTGAGCATGGAAAAGGGAAATAGAGTCAATTATTTAAATAGTTATTATTATTATTATTATTATTATTGATTTATATAGCACAGGATCTTCCATGGTGCTGTGCAACAGAGTACAATGTATAACAACGCAAAATAAACGATACAATAGTTAATAATACAAGACTTTGGTGGATTACAGCTGATGCAGTGAACAATAAAATACAAATTTGACATAGAGAGTGGAAGATACATACACATTACAGTCACTGCATTGAGAGACAGATGGGGAAGAGAGCCATGGCCAATCGACCTTACAGTCTATGGTAGGGGTGGGCAAACTTTATAAGGATTGGGCCACATTCCTCTTGAATGCAGCTTGCTGCTACTGCAGCTCATTTGCTTTCTCCCTCCGTCCTCCCCTCCCTGCGGAAGAATGGCAGGGAAGGATTGGGTACACACTCTATCACATTCTCCAGCAGCAATCTCCATGACTAAGGAAGCATCATGTGACACACTGCTATGTAATGACGGTAGGTCACATGATGCCACCATTACCATGGACATCGGCCGCTGGAGAGTGTGAAAGTGTGAGTTGGCTTTCTTGTACTTATCTGTAACGCTCGGTGTAGCACAGAGAGGATCTGATTACCGGTGATCTGCAGTATCACTGGGAATACAGATATATACCAGATTATAGATGATCTGCAGTATCACCGATAATCCGATATACAAGCTAACCTCTGGACACCTGAGCAGAGTGTTTAGTGCAAACAGTCGTAATGAGAGGACTGGGCCTCAGAGCAGTAAGGAGTACTGCCCAATTCCTTCTGGACTCTCCCAGAGGGAGGAGTCAGGCTGAGAGAAGGAACGACAGAACGAGAGTGACACTCAAGAGGGAGTGTCACTATCAGGACTGGGAACCGCCTCGAACAGTAAGGTCGGTTCTCGAGGTCGGACAAGCCAGGTCGTAAACACACGGACAGATAAAGTACAGATTCAGAAGGCAGAGGCGAAGTCTAAAGTACAGGCAGGGTTCGGCAACAGGGTATCAGAAATATCGAGGTACAAAATCAGAAGGCAGATGCAGAGTCTAAGGACGAGCCGGGATTCGGCAACAGAGTTTTAGAAAGACAAAGTACAGGATCAGAATTCAGGAGAATGGTCAGGCAGGCAGAAGGTCATAACAGATAATCACAATCAAACTAGTACTTTAAACTATCAACAAATGTAGCTAAGTGTAGGATTACAGCTCCAGCTGGTCCCGGCACACTTTCGGATCTGACTCAGGTCTGCGTGCTACCACGTAATGATCGCAATGCCAGACAACCAGCAACTGAACAGCCGGCATTATATATACACAGGCATCTCTCCAGCACCTCCCTAAGTGCTGGACCAATGAGGAGCGGAGCCAGAGTCAGCTGACCAGCCTGGTCAGCTGACTCACCTCTGGCTGTCATATATTCCCTGCCTCAGTGCGCACGCGTCACTCTAAACCCAGAGGGACTATGAGTCCCAGCCACACCAGCGCCGTCTCCGCTGCCTGCCGCGGGAGCCGTCGCACTGCACGCGGCGGCTTCTCCGCGTTCTCTGTTGTTCACGCGGCATGCGGCGGTTCCTCCACGCCGCGCCGCCATGCTGGACGCGGAAGCATCCACCCTGCTCTGAGAGCAAGCGGCTGCTTTTCCGTGCTTCCTCACAGTACCCCCCCCCCCCTGAGGAGTGTACTCCGGACAACTCCTACCAGGTTTCTCGGGATGTAAGGCGTGAAACTCCTTCCTTAATTTGTCCGCATGTATGCGACTCCCAGGTACCCATTGTCTCTCCTCAATGCCATACCCTTTCCAATGCCCCAGATATTGTACTGAGTTCTGCAAAATGCGTGAATCTAAAATTTCCTCTACCTCATATTCAGGTCGTTCATCTGCCATCACAGGAGGAGGAGGAGTGGAGCCCACATGGACTGCTGGTTTGAGCAGGGATACGTGAAAGGACCTTACCCCACGCATGCTGGCGGGAAGATCAACAGAATACGTAACGTTGTTGATCTTCTTAGCTACCGGGAACGGACCCACAAACCTGGGACCTAGCCTATCTGAGGGCTGTCTCAGGGTCAAGTGACGTGTGGACACCCAGACCAAGTCTCCTGGCTGGAACCTCCACTCTAACGAGCGTCTCTTGTCAGCCTGACTCTTTTGACTCTGGAATGCCCTTTCCAAATTACTCTTCACCGTCCACCAGATGTCTTTAAATGCCCTCTGCCAAGCTTCCAGGGTTGGAAACGGAGATGAGACAACTGGCAAAGGGGAGAATTTAGGCGACCTCCCTGTCACAATCTGGAACGGAGAAAAACCAGAAGAAGAACTCTTTAAATTATTCTGTGCGAATTCCGCGAAGGCCAGAAATTTTACCCAGTCATCTTGTGCCTCCGCAACGTAACATCTTAAGACCTGCTCCAAAGACTGATTAATCCGTTCAGTCTGCGCATTAGTCTGTGGGTGGTAGCCTGACGAGAAAGACAACTTCATGCCCATTTGGTGGCAAAATGCCCTCCAGAATCTAGAGATGAATTGGACTCCCCGATCCGACACTATGTTTTCCGGAATGCCATGCAGCCGGAAAATGTGGATGATGAATAGGTCGGCCAATTCCTGGGCTGAGGGGAGTCCTTTCAAGGGCACGAAATGGGCCATCTTGCTGAAGCGGTCGACTACCACCCAAATGACTGACATGCCTTCAGACCTGGGGAGCTCACCCACAAAATCCATGGACAAGTGGGTCCATGGTTCACTCGGGGCGGGTAAAGGCTGTAAGGTACCGACAGGTGCCAGCCGGGAGGGCTTACTTTTTGCACAAATTGCACATTCCCTAACAAACTCCTTGCAATCAGCTGACAGGGAGGGCCACCAGGCACACCTGGCTACAAGATCCTGCGTTCTGGCTGCTCCGGTATGTATAGCATTTTTATGCGCATGGAACATCTCTAGGATCTGGAGACGGAAGGGCAGGGGAATGAACATAACCCCTTCAGGCTTCCCTTCCGGGATGTCCTGCTGGAAGGGGCTTAATGTCTCCTTCCAGTCTTCCCAAGTATCGGTTGCAGCCAGCACCAATTTCTGCGGAACAATAGACTCAGGGATGGAGGACTGTGCTGTCTCTGGCTCAAAGCACCTGGACAAAGCATCTGCCTTAACGTTTTTGCTACCTGGAGTGTAAGTAATTATGAATCCGAACCTTGTAAAGAATAAAGACCATCGGGCCTGACTGGGACTTAATCTCTTAGCTCCCTCGATGTATTCTAAATTCTTGTGGTCCGTGAAGACCGTGATAGTGTGCTCTGCTCCTTCGAGCCAGTGACGCCACTCTTCAAAGGCCAGTTTAATGGCCAGGAGCTCTCTGTTGCCTATGTCGTAGTTCTTCTCTGCCAGAGAGAACCTACGAGAAAAGTAAGCACAGGGATGTAGTCTTCCCTGTAACCTTGACCGCTGAGACAGCACAGCCCCTACCCCGACCTCCGAGGCGTCAACCTCAACAATGAAAGGATAAGAGGTGTCAACATGTCTTAGGATCGGTGCGGAACAAAACAATTCCTTCAAAGTAGAGAATGCATTCTGAGCTTCAGGAGACCAGTGGGTAGTATCTGCCCCCTTTCTTGTGAGACTGGTAAGGCCCGGTTCACACTTGCGGTTTTGCAAAAACCGCACCGGATGTCCGGACAGCACCGGAGCCGGATCGGACCTGAACCGTACGGTTCCTGTCCGGATCCGGTCCGGTTGCATACGGTTTCCGTGCGGTATGAACACGGTTGCGGTCCGGATCCGGATTCTTAAAGAGATAACAACCTGTATAAAAACAAAAAAAAATGTTGGGGTCTGGGAGGTCAGCAGAAGGGGGACCTGTGGAATCAGGCCCTCCGCTGTTTAGCACTCACCTCCACCTCCAACATGCTGCCAACATCTCCAGCTCGTGCTGCTCCACTCCAAAATGGTTGCCCATGTGTCCCCGATACAATATCGCCGCAACAATCCTCATAGGAAGTGGGGTAGAACATCCGGATTTTTTGCCAGTGTGTTGTGCGCTCTCCGGTTCTCATTGGTTTCCATTGGCCGGATGGTGCAGTCCGGCTCCGCCCCAGATACGGCTGCCGGAGGAGCCGGACCAAAAAATAGCGCATGTTGGAACGGACACCGGAGTCCGGATCCGGTCCGGCTCCGGTCCGGACGAAACGGACACATGTGAACCCTGGCATAGACTTACATTGCTATGCCGTGCGTCCGTTTCGTCCGGCCAGCATGCGGTGCGGCTCCGGCACGGCTATTCCGGATAGCCACCGCTAATGTGAACCGGGCCTAAGGGGTGCAATGATCGTGGAGTACCATTTTATAAACCTCCTATAGTAATTCGCAAAACCCAGGAATCTCTGGAGGGCTTTCAGCCCCACAGGTTGCGGCCATTCCAGGACAGCTGTGACTTTAGCAGGGTTCATTGACAGACCTGAGGTAGAAATCACATACCCCAGAAACGTGACGGATGTCACCTCAAAAATACATTTTTCCAACTTGGCGAACAGCATATTTTGTCTCAGCTTGTTCAGCACAATTTTGACATGGCTCCTGTGTTAAGAGAGATTGTCAGAGTAGATCAGTATATCATCCAGATATACCAGAACAAATCAGCCCAACACCTCTCTGAATACCTCATTAATTAATTCTTGGAAGACAGCTGGCGCATTACACAACCCGAAGGGCATCACTAAGTATTTGTAATGCCCGTCGGGTGTGTTGAAGGCCGTCTTCCATTCATCGCCCTTTCTAATGCGGATCAGGTTGTATGCACCCCTCTAATCTAACTTTGAGAAGATCTTAGCGTTAGTGACCTGTGTGAACAAATCGTCTATCAATGGTAGCGGATAACGATTCTTCACCGTGATTTTATTCAGGCCTCGGTAATCGATGCAAAGTCGAAGACCTCCATCTTTTTTCTTAACAAAAAAGAAACCGGCCCCCGCAGGCGACCGGGAGGGGCGAATGAACCCTTTGACTAGATTGTCACGGATGTATTCCTGCATGGCCACTTTCTCCGGTCCAGACAAATTATACAGGTGACCTCGAGGGGGCATACAACCGGCACGGAGATCGATAAGGCAATCGAAAGGGCGATGAGGAGGTAACTTATCAGTAGCCTTGGGACAGAATACATCCGAGAATTCAGAGTATTGCTCGGGAACCCCCTCCACTTGGTCTGACCTAATGTCACTTTCCCTAGACACTGCTAGGAACAGAAGTCTGACCAACTGGTTAATTGTCCTGCAGCCCAACTAATCTGTGGCGAATGGAGCTGCAGCCAGGGCATACCTAAGACAATTGTGGAGGTAGTCATATGTAACACAAAAAAACTTAAACTTTCCTTATGCAGTACCCCAATAGTGACTTCCGCCTCTGGTGTCTGAGACAGCGGACGGTCCCTTTGAAGCGGGGAGTCGTCCACGGCAGTAACCTGGATAGGTGGTTCTACTGGGGTGAGCGGAATGCCCAACTTCACTGCAAACTCGGAACTCATAAAATTAGCCGCTGAGCCTGAATCAACAAAGGCCTCTGTGGCTTCAGATTTGTCCCCCCATGTAATCGTACATGGAAGGAGCAAACATTTTTCTTTTAGGGGTATGAAACGGGCGCCTAGGGTGTTACCCCCTACAACTCCTAGGCGGTAGCGTTTCCCGGCTTATTAGGACAGTTTTGTACCCTATGCCCCCCCTCAGCGCAATACAGGCACAACTGTTCCGTCATCCTCCGTCTTCGCTCCACCTGGGACAATTTGGATCGACCTATCTGCATAGGCTCGGGTGGAGGTAAGACTGGAGCAGATGAGACTGAGGAAGGTGATGCTACCTGAGGTGTAGCGTAAGACACTACTCTGACTACCCCTGGTCTGTTTTTGGTAGCGCAGCCTACGGTCAATTCGGATGGCCGCTGAGATGGACTCATCGACTGTTTTGGGCTCGGGCTGACTTAGTATCAGATCAGAGACCTCATCGGACAGACCTGACAAAAAACAATCTAGCAGGGCGTAAGTGTCCCACCTGGCCGTAACTGACCACCTCCTAAATTCGGCCGCGTAATCTTCGACCGGACCCTTGCCTTGACGTAAAAGCTTGAGCTTCCGCTCAGAAGTCGAGGCAAGGTCTGGGTCATCGTAAATTACTGCCATGGCTTTAAAGAATTCCTCCACAGAGGTAAGAGCTAAGTCACCGGCAGGGAAATTGTACGCCGAGGTCTGGGAGTCACCAGATAACAAGGTTTTAATAAATATGACCCGTTGGGTCTCAGTCCCCAAGGATCGGGGTCTCAACTCGAAATACGATAACACTCTACTCTTAAAATTCCGAAAGTCAGACTTGTGGCTGGAAAATTTATCAGGTACGGGCATACGTATGTCATCACTATGAGGGGATCGCACCGAATCAACTGACGTCTGGAGGGTTCGCACATAGCCTGATAGGGCATCAATTAATGCTTTGTGCTGGCCCAGTGCTTGATGGATGTTATCCACCGAAGTGGCAAGCACCCCCAGAGGGTAAGCGCGTGCGCCCATCTGTTTTTTGGTCTGGCGTTCTGTAACGATCGGTGTAGCACAGAGAGGATCTGATTACCGGTGATCTGCAGTATCACTGGGAATACAGATATATACCAGATTATAGATGATCTGCAGTATCACCGATAATCTGATATACAAGTTAACCTCTGGACACCTGAGCAGAGTGTTTAGTGCAAACAGTCGTAATGAGAGGACTGGGCCTCAGAGCAGTAAGGAGTACTGCCCAATTCCTTCTGGACTCTCCCGGAGGGAGGAGTCAGGCTGAGAGAAGGAACGACAGAACGAGAGTGACACTCAAGAGGGAGTGTCACTATCAGGACTGGGAACCGCCTCTAACAGTAAGGTCGGTTCTCGAAGTCGGACAAGCCAGGTCATAAACACACGGACAGATAAAGTACAGATTTAGAAGGCAGAGGCGAAGTCTGAAGTACAGGCCGGGTTCGGCAACAGGGTATCAGAAATATCGAGGTACAAAATCAGAAGGCAGATGCAGAGTCTAAGGACGAGCCGGGATTCGGCAACAGAGTATCAGAAAGACAAAGTACAGGATCAGAATTCAGGAGAATGGTCAGGCAGGCAGAAGGTCATAACAGAAAATCACAATCAAACTAGTACTTTAAACTATCAACAAATGTAGCTAAGTGTAGGATTACAGCTCCAGCTGGTCCCGGCACACTTTCGGATCTGACTCAGGTCTGCGTGCTACCACGTAATGATCGCAATGCCAGACAACCAGCAACTGAACAGCCGGCAGTATATATACACAGGCATCTCTCCAGCACCTCCCTAAGTGCTGGACCAATGAGGAGCGGAGCCAGAGTCAGCTGACCAGCCTGGTCAGCTGACTCACCTCTGGCTGTCATATATTCCCTGCCTCAGTGCGCGCGCGCGCGCGTCACTCTAAACCCAGAGGGACTATGAGTCCCAGCCACACCAGCGCCGTCTCCGCTGCCTGCCGCGGGAGCCGTCGCACTGCACACGGCGGCTTCTCCGCGTTCTCTGTTCACACGGCATGCGGCGGTTCCTCCACGCCGCGCCGCCATGCTGGACACGGAAGCAGCCGCCCTGCTCTGAGAGCAAGCGGCTGCTTTTCCGTGCTTCCTCACATTATCATTCTAAGGATGTCGGGAGGGAGAAGAGGAGAGGCGCAGACCATAGCCTGCCCATGGCTGGTCTGGGGTATTCTGGGGAAAGTTATAAATATTTTTCAGAATGTGATGACATAACAATATTCAAATAATTGTTGATCTTTTGTTGAAGAATATATGTAGATTGTTGTTCATGGAAAAATAGGACAGCCCTTGAAAATAAGCACTGATGCATATTTTGGAACAAAAAATAATATAAGACTCTTATTATTTTCTTCCCCCGAAAATACAAGCATTACATAGATTTTTTAAATCCTATGTTGCAAGAATAGATTTTTCGAGTAGTAGTGTTTATCCCTAGGTGTACAAATTATATGCTGAGAGGGTTATTTATCAAGGACAAGCATAATGTGGTTCAAAGCTGCATCTATTTAGTTCTGCTTGTACTTTGAATACACTTATACATTCAAGTGCAGCTTAGGTTCAACATATGCACTTACATACAACAAAAAAATACATATATGAATGCTGGCTTACCATAAAATAAAATACAAGCAAATAAAAAAAAAAAGTTATCAAGGCTGTTGTTGATGTTTACTGATACAGAAAGTGAAGAATTACAATTGTGTAGTGTTATTAATTGTGTTTCCAAACCTTTTGTTACTGTGCTAGGGATGCCTAAGTGGAATTTTCTCTGTCAAATAACAACAATACCCAGTCAATAAACTATTAATGTTCTCATGGATTACTTCAGTCAATACTGTTTAAAGGACAATTTACATACAAAAAAAACACAAAAGGTTGCATTAGGTGATAAAACAAATAAATACAAGAACACTACATTAGGGCGAAAAACACCCTTGGTTCCTTGGCTTGGTACTGTATGTTTTTTTCAGTAAGAAATGTATTCAAATAAAGATAAGGAGTTTTGGTATGAAAAAGTGTATTGACATGCCACCCATGTCCCCTTATCTTACACTGGACTTAATGTTTACAAATATAACCCTGCTTAGATGGTCGTTTTATAAGAAAACTCTAGGCAGAAAAAATACCAGTGGAGGAATAGGAATGCTTGATGGAAAATTTGATACTGAATTTTCTCAGCGGGGGCTTATTTGAATTTTCCTATGAAGTGGTGCAGCAAGGATTTTCTTTCCTAATTTACAAAAACTGCAATTAATTAATTTAACACAGTTTTCTACTTAGACCACATAAGGAAAATAAGAGGTTGATATTGTGTTTTAACCACTTCACCCCCAAGGGTTTTTACCCTAACGGACCAGAGCAATTTTCACCTGTCAGTGCTCCTCCCTTTTATTCACCAATAACTTTATTATTACTTTTCACAACAAAATGACCTATACCCTGTTTTTTTTGCCTCCAATTAGGTTTTCTGTAGGTAGTACATTTTTCTAAAAATTGTTTTATTCTAAATGCATTTTAATGGGAAAAATAAGAAAATAATGGAAAAAAAATCATTATTTCTCAGTTTCAGCCATTATAGTTTTAAAATAAAATATTTTCCTGTGTATAAAATCAACACATTTTATTTGTCCAATTATTGATATTATTAAACTGTTTCAATTATGTCCCTATCACAATGTATGACGACAATATATTACTTGGAAATATAGGTGTTATTTTTCTGTTTTGCTTTTTTTTGTCCTTTAGGTAACAATTTATGTTTTTTTTTTTTTTGTTTGTTTGTTTGTTTGTTTTTTTTGGGGAGGGGCTTTGGAAGTGTAACTTATTAATGTAATTGATATTTAATAAGTGTATGTGTATGCCTGTATGTATACTTGTGTAATTTTACTTTTTAACTTAATAGGAAGTGTTCACTTTTTTTTTTTTTACATTTTACTATGCTGTGACTGTTTCCTGTTTTATGAATGGACATATCTGCTGATCGTGGTCATGTCCATTCATGCCAGGCATTGCAATTGGGTAGAGGACCACTCGGTCCTCTTCCCCAATCCCAGATTGCGGTGGCCCAATGCTAAACAGCGGCGGGAGCAGCACGCACATGTGCAGAGCAGCGGCAGGAGCGAGCAACGTATTCAAATGTCCTGGAGCCGTTAACAGGCTCAAACAGGATGTTTTAATAAGTTACGTTGTCGTTAAGTGGTTAAAGTCTATATACAGTTTTTCAAAGTATATCTACACCCATTCCCCCTTCCTACATAAGGTATTGTAAAAAAAATCCCTAAAAAGCATATTTGAGAGAAACATATACATATAAACATATGTAGCCCAAATTCTGCACTGGATAATTTCTGTGTGCACTGGATAGACTGCTGGCAATGGGGGAAAATGTGTGAACTGTAGGGCATTTTTCTATTTTTTAAGAAGCAGGGGTATAAATCTGGGTGAGGAAAGAATTTACAATAGGCAAACACTGACTAAATAATTAATAAAGTAATATTGTATGTAATAAGCAATTCATTAAGTTATATTCAGTGAAGCCCAAGCCATCACACTGCCTCCACCGTGTTTCACAGTTGATGTGGTATGCTTTGGATAATGAGATGTTCCATGCATTTTCCATACTTTTCTTGTTATCATTCTGGTAGAAGTTGATCTTGGTTTCATCTGTCCAAAAAATAAAAACTATTCAGGCTTTTTTGGATGTTCTTTAGCAAAGTCCATTCTAGCATTTCTATTCTTGAGGCTTATGAGTGGCTTGCACCTTGCAGTACAGCCTTTGCATTTACTTTCATGTAGTCTTCTCTTTATGGTATACTTAAATATCGATACGCCTACCCCCTGGAGAGTATTGTTCACTTGGTTATCTGTGGTGAAGGTTCTCTTCACCATGGAAATAATTGTGCAATCATCCACCTCTGTCTCCGCAGACATACAGGTTTTTTTGCATTGCTGAGTTCATCAGGGCTCACTTTCTTTTTCGGGATGTTTTTGCATCTTAAAGTGGATCCGAGATAAACTTTTACTCATTGCATAATTGTGTTCCTTTCATATAGTTTATAGGGCATTCCTCGAGCCAAATACTTTTTTGTTTTGTTTTAATACTCTAATTCCCTATAAACTAAACAAGCCTCGCCCACGGCTCCTTTTGTGCCTTGGCACTGTAGCAAGGGCTTATGGGAGCTCAGTCTGGGCAGGAGGAGGAGGAGGTTACTAGCCATTGATTTCAGAGGCAGAGGGGAGGAGAGATGAAGAGAGGGGGCTGAATTTACACACAGGCAAGCTGATAGCATCTCCAGCCCTCAGCCTGTGACAATGTGACAAACAGAACATGGCTGCCCTCATTATATCACAGGAATAAATAATCATAAACTTTTGAAGCTGTTTGCAGCTAGATATGCTGTGTAAACTATCTAAATTTTAGATAAGATATATAGACAAGTTACTTGTTATAGTTAGTTTTTCATCTCAGATCCGCTTTAAGGATGGTTTCTTTCACCTGTCTGGAGAGCTCATTTGACCATTATCTACTATGTTATCTATTCACAGCAAAATCTTCCACATGCAAGCACCACACCTCAAATCAACTCCAGGCCTTTTATCTGCTTAATCAATAATGATATAACAACAGACCTACCCACACCTGCCCATGAATTAGCCATTCCTCTTGAGCCCCTGAAACAAAGAAATTGTGTTAAAAAAATAATTTAGTTGCCTCAGATTTTTATGCAGATGTTGTGTTCACCCCACTGAATACAAAGCTGAAAGTCTGGACTTCAACTGCATCTGAGTTGTTTCATTTAAAATTCAATGTGGTAATGTACGGAACTGAGATTATAAGACAGTTGTCTCTGTCTATATATATATATATATATATATATATATATATATATAAGCAATCATGGAATTCTCTTGATGCTTTGTCCTTTAGTTGCAGAGTATTATTTGCTCAAGAACGCAATGTGTCTTGGGCAGGGCACTAAATCTGCAGGATATACTGTAGTTTTCCTCACTGCCTCAACTTCTTAGAAATTGGAACGTGAAACATATTGATTAACAAGATTTCAGCACAATATGAAAAGGTATTACAGGTGTCAAAAGAGCAAAGTTAGCAAACAAATGCTTTGTTGTGGCAATTTTCTCCGACTGGAATGGCAGACAACAGTCTATGACACTATTACACTGAACACAGGAACAGCAGCTGTACAAAAATAAATAAAGAAAGAAAACATTAATTGAAAAGTAAAGTGCTTGTTTAGACACCAACAGCGTGCTCATTAACATGTTAATATTTTTCACAGTGACTTGGGGGATGACATGTGACATTAAAGGTAGCCATACACTGTTCGATTTGCCATCAGATACGACCAACAGATAGATCCCTCTCTAATCGAATCTGATCAGAGAGGGATCGTATGGCTACCTTTACTGCAAACAGATTGTGAACCGATTTCAGCCTGAAACCGTTCACAATCTGTTGTGGTGGTGCTGCTGCTGCCGCCGCCGCTCCCCCCCCCCCCCCCCCGCATACATTACCTGCTGCGTCAGCGCGACTGCCCCCGGTCACCACTGCTCTGTCTCCGCTCTGGTCTCCAGGTCCGGCATGCCTCACTTCTTCTAGCCCGGCAGGAAGTTTAAACAGTAGAGGGCGCTCTACTGTTTAAACTTCCTGCCGGGCTAGAAGAAGTGAGGCATGCTGGACCTGGAGACCAGAGCGCAGACAGAGCAGCGGTGACCGGGGGACTGGAGTCGCGCCGGCGGAGCAGGTAATGTATGCGGGCTCTATTGCGTCGGTCGTCGGGCACTCGAACGCCGCTAGCGACGCGCTCCCTACCCGCGGGCGATCGACGGTAATTTTCCGCACGGAGCGATCGACGGGATCGGACGAAATGGATCGAAATTCGGCGTGTAGCGCAAACGATTGGCAGCAGATTCGATCCCAGTGATCAAATCTGCTGTTGAAACGGCGGCAAATCGGGCCAGTGTATGGCCAGCTTATGAACAACACCCAATATATTTTCCTTTTATTTAGGGAGATGTAATTCAGTCACTCTGAACTTTATTGATGATCTGGATCCCAGGTAAGTGATCTCCCACTACTAATGTGAAAAGCCTGGCAAGCTACGGCTGTCATCACCTGAAATGTGTCTTGCATTTATTCCCACTGTGAGCAAGACATACAAATGCATTGCATTATTATTAGACCCCTGATGGATCATTGTAGAAATAGGCTAATAACCTCATTCTAACCTGAATTATTGTAAATACTTTGTTTTAAAAAGGCAAACATTTGTTTTGCGTAGCATTTTAGTAAGAGGGCTTTTTGGTCCTTTGTAGCCCCTTACACACTCCTAGGAGCTCTGGTTCACCATGAGCTTGCTGGGTACTCTGTAAGCTAATAAATCAAGTCTTGGCCTGTCATACTGGGTACCAGATTCAGGGAAAATAAAAATATCAGTTAAAGGGAATGTCCAAGCAAAATAAAAAAAATAAGTTTCACTTACCGGGGGCTTCTACCAGCCCCATGCAGCCATCCTGTGCCCTCGTAGTCACTCACTGTTGCTCCAGTCCCCCGCTGGCAGCTTGCCGACCTCGGAGGTCGGCGGGACGCATTGCGTACATTTTTACGCATTCCCGATAGTGCAGGAACATTAACACATACATTTTTACGCATTACTGGTTCAATGCGTAAAAATTTACGTATTGAACCAGTAACGCGTTAAAATGTATGCGTTAATGTTCCTGCACTATCGGGAATGCGTAAAAATGTACGCAATGCGTCCCGCCGACCTCCGAGGTCGGCAAGCTGCCAGCGGGGGACTGGAGCAACAGTGAGTGACTACGAGGGCACAGGATGGCTGCATGGGGCTGGTAGAAGCCCCCGGTAAGTGAAACTTATTTTTTTTATTTTGCTTGAACCTTCCCTTTAAAGAGGAGCTGTTAGGTATAAGGTCTCAGAGAAAATAAACACATATATCAGTAGCTAAAGATTGGCTGTACTTACATTACATATGCATTTCACTGTCCACGTTTGTACTTCACAGAATTTTTATATAGTATATGCAGAGATTGATGCTCCTGACAGCTCATGGCAGGTTCCATGTTTTTCTGTCAAATGTGTCGTCATGTCCTGCCTGCTTCCTGATCACAGAAAAGCTCGTACTGAATAACACAGTGTGCAGTGAATATTAATGAGCCATGTGGCTAGGAACAATAGCTGACTCCTGCAGTGTCCTCGGCCCGGAGATTTATCAGTGCTACGCGCTGGACTGATTACAAGCTGCTGTAACGTCTCATTAGCAGCCGAGGGGAGGGCCCCAGAATGCTTTGCAGTATAGTATGCGGCTTGCGTCCTCTTAGGTCTAACAGCTTTTCTGATAAGCACACATCAAAGGTAACTGAGATTTTTATCTTAACTAATGGCTTTTTGGCTTCCTTCTAAACTGTTTAACACAGGAGAATAGAGGTTTAAATTAGCTTCTGCAGCCTGACAGTTACTCTTTAAGAGCTGATTAGGTACTGAATCTTTCTGTACAGAACTATGTTTTTAATAGCCAATGGCTATCACCAATCAGTCAGTTGCCCAGTTTTCTCAGAGATACAAAGTGTGAAATGTACATCAAAGATATGGATTTTGGGGCTTTTGGGATGAGGCAAAAGTCCGAAGAGCTGAAAAGAAGTTAAACAAGTATATTGAGAATGGGATTTTGAGCCTCTCAGAGAACCAGTTATTTGAGCAAGCCAGGTAATTTGGGGAGGGGTGGTGGTTGTTAGGGGGTAGGTGGGGTAGGTGGGGGACAGAGGGGACATAATTGTGAATAATTATTTTTAGAGTAGCATTGCTAGGGCCTTGCCCCCATTTTGCACCAGAAATCACCAAAGCAATTGCACAGCTTTGGAGGGACTGAAAGAAATGTAAATTGTTTAATGTATATTGGGTGTGTTGGGTATGCTCTGTAAAGTGCTATGGAATATATTTCCGTAAAGTTTACAGATAGGTTTGCTTGCTTTGTACATAGTTTATTGTACATAGTTTATTGCAAGCTTTCAAATCTTTCAGTTTCTTCTTATTATTATTTATTGGTATTATTAAGTGCCAACATACTATGCAGCCCTGTACAATACATAACATTACAGACAATGATTACAGGGGTGACTGACAACACAATACAGGTAATAAGCAATAAGATACAAATACACAGTACAGGTAAGAAGCACTGGCGTAACAATAAGGCCTGCAGCCCCTGCCCCCATGGGCCGAAAATTTGGGGTGGTGTTGTGAGGCGCGCCAAAAAATGGGGCTACAGCGCGCCGCGCCAAAAAATGGGTGTGGTCATGAACCAAAATGTGGGTGTGGTCGTGGGTGGAGACAAGTTTACATGAACTAAGTAATGGTGGGACATTAGATTAGGACAGTGGTGGCGAACCTTTTGGAGGTTGAGTGTCCAAACTGCAAAGTCACTTTACTATCACAAAGTGGCAACAGCAATTTAAACTAAATATAAACATTTTAACTCATACATGAACATTATGGAAAATCCAAGTTGAAAAGAAACTGTGAAGATAAACAATTTCATCCATCCTACTCCTGAAAAATGTATTAATTTTTTTAAAACCTCCCAGTTTCATTTTCTGTTTTAAAAAGTGGAAAAAGTAGGTTTAATGCTATTCTCTCATATGATGATGATTCAAATTTTTCCATAGTCTCTCAGTTAGCAATCATGTGACCCCCAACAAGACAAATTCAGCAATCACGAGGCCCCCCCATCAAGACAAATTCAGCAATCATGAGGCCCCCCAACATGACCAACTCAGCAATCATGAGGCCCCCAACAAGACAAATTCAGCAATCATGAGGCCCCCAACAAGACAAATTCAGCAATCATGAGGCCCCCAACAAGACAAATTCAGCAGTCATGAGGCACATAAATAGACAGCATTTCACATAAATAGGCAGAATGCCCCCTTAATATGGTAGCATAATACCATAATAACACTCAATCTGACAGCAGTGGTTCCCCAAAAATAGGTAGCCCCAGGTCTATAGGTGTCCCCAGAATAGGTGGCCAGTGGTATAGATGTCCCCAGAACTGGTAGCCAGGGGTAGAGATGTCCCCAGAACAGGTAGGCAGGGGTATATGTGCCCAGTATATGTAGCCAGAGATATATGTGCCCAGTATATGTAGGAAGGGGTATATGTGCCCAGTATATGTAGGCAGGGGTATATGTGCCCAGTATATGTAGTCAGGGGTATATGTGCCCAGTATATGTAGTCAGGGGTATATGTGCCCAGTATATGTAGTCAGGGGTATATGTGCCCAGTATATGAAGCCAGGGGTATATGTGCCCAGTATATGTAGGCAGGGGTATATGTGCCCAGTATATGTAGGCAGGGGTATATGTGCCCAGTATATGTAGGCAGGGGTATATGTCCCCAGAATAAGTAGCCAGGTGTATATGTGCCCAGTATATGTAGTCAGGGGTATATGTGCCCAGTATATGTAGGCAGGGGTATATGTGCCCAGTATATCTAGGCAGGGGTATATGTGCCCAGTATATGTAGGCAGGGGTATATGTGCCTAGTATATGTAGGCAGGGGTATATGTTCCCAGTATATGTAGGCAGGGTATATGTCCCCAGAATAAGTAGCCAGGTGTATATATCCCAGTATATGTAGGCAGGGGTATATGTCCCCAGAATAAATAGCCAGGTGTATATGTCCCAGTATATGTAGGCAGGGGTATATGTCCCCAGAATAAGTAGCCAGGTGTGCCCCAGCAGGAGGGGAGCAGCGCAGAGAAGAGGGAAAGCTATGTGCGGACAGCGGGGAAGGGCGGACGTCCCCCCCCCCTTCCCTCACCTTAGGGGGCTTTCCCTCCCTCGCTCTCCCCTCCGGAGTCCGGAACGAAGTGTGCAACGGCTGGGCAGTGGGCGGAACTTACCTCGTCTCGCCACAGGCGCCGGATGGATTAGCAGCTAGTCTGGTCTGGTCCAGACCAGAGTACGGCACCAGAACTTCCGGCCCAGGAGCGAGACGAGGTAAGTCCCGCCCACTGCCCAGCCGCTGCACACTTCGTTCCGGACTCCGGAGGGGAGAGCGAGGGAGGGAAAGCCCCTAAGGTGAGGGAAGGGGGGGGACGTCCGGCCCTTCCCCACTGTGCCCATAGCTTTCCCTCTTCTCTGCGCTGCTCCCCTCCTGCTGGCTGCACGGACATGCGGCCAGGGGGGGGCAGCGGACGGCCAGGGTCGGGCAGATGCCTGGTTTTGCCATATGTGCGAACGCCCATGGTATGCTCCTTAACTGCTAATCAATTTGTTTTGCCGTATGTCTATCTATCTGTCTAATTATCTATCTTTCTATATATCTATCTGTCTATCTATCCTCTAGCTATCTATGCAAATATGTGTCTGTCTGTCTGTCTGTCTGTCTGTCTGTCTGTCTGTCTATCTATCTATCTATCTATTTATCTAGTCTCTCTATGTATGTACGTATCTATCGATCTATCTATTGATCTATCTATCTATTGATCTATCTATCTATCTATCAGTCTACCTATCAGTCTACCTATTCTCTCCTTTCTCTTTCTATTCATCCAGCTCAATTTAATAAACCAATTGTAACCTATCCATCCACCTCAAACCACTTAGTGTGAATGGCGTGAATTATTTTTTAAAGTTCCACCAAAAGCATAAATGTTTCATTAGAGTGAGAGTGACCAAAATATATGTAAATTAATGCTTATTACACATATTTATGGCTCCCCTATTATCAAGGGAGAAATATTCATAGTAATAATTTTACAGCCCTGCTATTTCGTCCTACAAAGTTCTGCAGAAATGGCAGCAGACCAGACATTTTTAACGGCAGCATAAAATTAAACACCATTTAGTCTGATATAAAGTTGATATAGTATGTAAATTAAGTAAGTTTCAATACATGTCTCCTTACTTACATCTGTTGGCAGTTTAAATAGTTTTAGTGTCATTAATTGTTACGAAAGTGCAAGATTTGCTGTATTGCTGCCGCTAAGGACCAAAGGCACAAAAGTCTAATTGAACTAAGTAATTAGTAATTTGTCATTTCTTATTGTCAGCAATTACTTTCCATTAGAAATCCTCAGTGAAAATACTAATTTGAAGTGAGGTTTGCATTTTATTGCTGTCTATCCACATTAACTTAAAATTGACAGTTACGTTTTCATTTGAAATTTGTGAAATGCAGCCAGTGAATTTGCAAGTAGAGATGGCCCGAACGGTTCGCCGGCGAACAGTTCCCGGCGAACTTCCGTGGTTCGCGATCACGGAGAACCGCAAACTTTTCCGGAAGTTCGATTCGCCCCCATAGTGCATCATGAGGGTCAACTTTGACCCTCTACATCACAGTCAGCAGGCACATTGTAGCCAATCAGGCTACACTCCCTCCTGGAGCCCCACCCTCCCTTATAAAAAGCAGGCAGCGTCAGGCTTTTCACTCACTCGTGTGCCTGCAGTAATTAGAGAAGGGAGAGCTGCTGCAGACTCTCATAGGGAAAGATTAGTTAGGCTCTTGTAGGCTTCTTAGCTTGCTCCTTGCTGATTCGTATTGCTAAAAAAAACACCCCTCAACAGCTCTTTTGAGAGCTAATCTTGTTCTTGTGATCTTTTTTTTTGTGTGTGGGTGTGTGTGTGTCCCACAGACACTTGTGTTGCATAGACAGCCTTGGTAATTCCTACTGTGTGTGCCACTGCCAGGCCCAGCACATTCAGTGACTACCTGTGTGTGTGACAGGTGCACATTGTAATACCGATTACTGCATATACCTATCTGTTTTTGACAGTGCACGCACCTACCTGCGTGAGCACATGCAGTGTCACTGTGCCCGTCCAGTAATTGTCTGTGTGTGACAGGTGCACATTGTAATACCCATCACTGCATATACCTACCTGTTGTTCACAGTGCACCCACCTACCTACGTGAGTGCACACAGTGTCACTGTGCCTTCCGGTACCTGTCTGTGTGTGACAGGTGCACATTATAATACCCATCACTGCATATACCTACCTGTTGTTCAGTGCACCCACCTACCTACGCGAGTGCACGCAGTGTGATATACCACTCCGTGCATACCAGCACATTGTATTAGTCAAGTCAGTGCATACCTTTCACTTCATCCCCCCCCCCCGATATGGACAAAATGGACAAAACAGGTAGAGGCAGAGGTAGAGGCAGACCCAGAGGAAGGCCACCCGGCAGTTCTGTGCGAGGTCGTGCTGATGTGATTTTGTGTGGCCCTGGACCAAGGTACAGTGCTCAAAAGAAGGCATGTCCCATCAACTCCCAAAATTGTCAGGACGTGGTTGACTATTTAACAGAGAACACCTCATCTTCCGCAGCCACCAGCGCTATTACAAGCACCACATCCGCTGCATTTGACACTTCACCGGAGTTATTTGGTGGGGAAATCACTGATGCACAGCCATCATTGTTACAACAAGATGAAGGCGCTAAGCAAGTTACACCACCTCATATGTCTGAGTTAGGCGACACTATAGACATAACGTGTGAGGAGGAGGATGATGAAGTACCTGCTATTGGTGCAGTTTTGGAGGTGAGGCAAGCGAAGCTGGGAAGGATGATTATGATGATGACAATGGTGCGGATGCCACATGGGTTCCTAAGAGACGAGATGACCAAGGGGACAGTTCAGAGGGGGAGTCAGAGAGGAGTAGGAGGAGACAAGTTGATGAAAGAAGCAGGGGGAGCTCGTAATCAGAAACAGCTGGTGGCAGTGTCCGGCACCATGTATCGCCACCTATGGACAGCCAGCCAACATGCCCTTCAACATCAGCTGCTGATGCCACCATAGTGCCATCACCCCAGGGGGGCTCAGCGGTTTGGAAATTTTTTAATGTGTCATGCGTAGATCAGAGCAATGCCATCTGTTCTCTCTGCCTCCAAAAATTGAGCCGTGGAAAGGCCAACACCCACATAGGGACAACTGCCTTATGAAGGCACATGCAGAAAAGGCACAAACTGCAATGGGAAGAGCACCAGAGGAAAAGCAGCACACAAAAGAAAAGCCACCCTCCTTCTCCTCTTTCTCCTTCAGGTGCAGCATCTTCAGCCGCTTTCTCCCTTGCACCTCCCCAGCTACCCTCCTCCACTCCACCTCTGACCTTAAGTGGTTCCTGCTCCTCTGCCCACAGCAGCCAGATGTCCGTGAAGGAAATCATTTGAGCGGAAGAAGCCAAATCCTGCCAGTCACCCCCTTGCCCGGCGTCTGACAGCTGGCTTGGCAAAACTGTTAGCTCGCCAGCTGTTACCATACCAGCTGGTGGACTCTGAGGCCTTGAGTACATTTGTGGCCATTGGGACACCGCAGTGAAAGATACCAGGCCGCAATTATTTCTCTAAAAAGGCGATACCCAAACTGTACTGTGAAGTTGAGAGGCAAGTGGTGTCATCTCTGGCACACAGCGTTGGGTCAAGGGTCCACCTGACCACGGATGCCTAGTCTGACAAGCACGGTCAGGGCAGGTACATTACTTACACAGCCCATTGGGTCAACCTGGTTACCGCTGACAAGCAGGGAGTAAGTTGCTTTGCAGCGGACCAACTTCTGACTAGTGTTGGGCGAACACCTAGATGTTCGGGTTCGCGAACGTTCGCCGAACATCGCCGCGATGTTCGGGTGTTCGAGCCGAACTCCGAACATAATGGAAGTCAATGGGGACCCGAACTTTCATGCTTTGTAAAGCTTCCTTATATGCTACATACCCCAAATGTGCAGGGTATGTGCACCTTGGGAGTGGGTACAAGAGGAAAAAAAAATTAGCAAAAAGAGCTTATAGTTTTTGAGAAAATCGATTTTAAAGTTTCAAAGGGAAAACTGTCTTTTAAATGCGGGAAATGTCTGTTTTCTTTGCACAGGTAACATGCTTTTTGTCGGCATGCAGTCATAAATGTAATACATATAAGAGGTTCCAGGAAAAGGGACCGGTAACGCTAACCCAGCAGCAGCACACGTGATGGAACAGGAGGAGGGTGGCGCAGGAGGAGAAGGCCACGCTTTGAGACACAACAACCCAGGCCTTGCATGAGGACAAGAAGCGTGCGGATAGCAATTTGCGTTTTGTCGCCATGCAGTCATAAATTTAATACAGATGAGAGGTTCAATAAACAGGGACCGGAAACGCTAACCCATCACAGATGTTCATTGTTCATGTTACTTGGTTGGGGTCCGGGAGTGTTGCGTAGTCGTTTCCAATCCAGGATTGATTCATTTTAATTTGAGTCAGACGGTCTGCATTTTCTGTGGAGAGGCGGATACGCCGATCTGTGACGATGCCTCCGGCAGCACTAAAACAGCGTTCCGACATAACGCTGGCTGCCGGGCAAGCCAGCACCTCTATTGCGTACATTGCCAGTTTGTGCCAGGTGTCTAGCTTCGATACCCAATAGTTGAAGGGTGCAGATGGATTGTTCAACACAGCTATGCCATCTGACATGTAGTCCTTGACCATCTTCTCCAGGCGATTGGTGTTGGAGGTGGATCTGCACGCTTGCTGTTCTGTGTGCTGCTGCATGGGTGTCAGAAAATTTTCCCACTCCAAGGACACTGCCGATACCATTCCCTTTTGGGCACTAGCTGCGGCTTGTGTTGTTTGCTGCCCTCCTGGTCGTCCTGGGTTTGCGGAAGTCAGTCTGTCGGCGTACAACTGGCTAGAGGAGGGGGAGGATGTCAATCTCCTCTTTAAAGTCTCCACAAGGGCCTGCTGGTATTCTTCCATTTTGACCTGTCGGACTCTTTCTTCAAGCAGTTTTGGAACATTGTGTTTGTACCGTGGATCCAGAAGGGTATAAACCCAGTAATTGGTGTTGTCCAGAATGCGCACAATGCGTGGGTCGCATTCAATGCAGTCCTAGGCCGAATAGGTCATAGCCTAGGGTCACAAAAACCTGTTTATTTGGGCTATTTCAATGGTAGTGATGGTGACGTACATAAATCTCAGCCATGGTCGTTAGCAACGTCTGAATTTCACGAAATGTCTCATGCAGGTAGAAGACATATTGTTAGACTTGGATTCCAAAGATGGGGTCCCTACATCTCTGCAAACCAGATTTACAGGGGTCCAAAATTGGTAAAATCCCCCATAGACTTTCATTGCCTCCCTATTTCACTTTCCAAAATCTCACATCTTTTCAAAGGTCAATGGCTCAGCAGTACCAAATTTTCTAGCATTGTAGGGACCCTTAGGGGGAACATGACTGGTGAGTTTCGGGCCCCTAGGCCAAAGAGGTCATAGCCCAGGGTCACAAAAACATGTTTATTTGGGCTATTTCAATGGTAGTGATGGTGACGTATATAAATCTCAGCCATGGCCGTTAGCAACGTCTGAATTTCACGAAATGTCTCATGCAGGTAGAAGACATATTGTTAGACTTGGATTCCAAAGATGGGGTCCCTACATCTCTGCAAACTAGAGTTACAGGGGTCCAAAATTGGTAAAATCCCCCATAGACTTTCATTGCCTCCCTATTTCACTTTCCAAAATCTCACATCTTTTCAAAGGGCAATGGCTCAGCAGTACCAAATTTTCTAGCATTGTAGGGAACCTTAGGGGAAACATGACTGGTGAGTTTCGGGCCCCTAGGCCAAAGAGGTCATAGCCTAGGGTCACAAAAACCTGTTTATTTGGGCTATTTCAATGGTAGTGATGGTGACGTACATAAATCTCAGCCATGAGCAACGTCTGAATTTCACGAAATGTCTCATGCAGGTAGAAGACATATTGTTAGACTTGGATTCCAAAGATGGGGTCCCTAAATCTCTGCAAACCAGAGTTACAGGGGTCCAAAATTGGTAAAATCCCCCATAGGCTTTCATTGGGCCTACTATTTACCGTTCCAAAATCTCACACCATTTCAAAGGGCAATGGCTCAGCAGTGGCAAAACTCACCAGTCATGATCCCCCTAAGGGTCCCTACAATGCTAGAAAATTTGGTACTGCTGAGCCATTGCCCTTTGAAAAGATGTGAGATTTTGGAAAGTGAAATAGGGAGGCAATAAAAGTCTATGGGGGATTTTACCAATTTTGGACCCCTGTAACTCTGGTTTGCAGAGATGTAGGGACCCCATCTTTGGAATCCAAGTCTAACAATATGTCTTCTACCTGCATGAGACATTTCGTGAAATTCAGACGTTGCTAACGGCCATAGCTGAGATTTATGTACGTCACCATCACTACCATTGAAATAGCCCAAATAAACAGGTTTTTGTGACCCTAGGCTATGACCTCTTTGGCCTAGGGGCCCGAAACTCACCAGTCATGTTCCCCCTAAGGGTCCCTACAATGCTAGAAAATTTGGTACTGCTGAGCCATTGCCCTTTGAAAAGATGTGAGATTTTAGAAAGTGAAATAGGGAGGCAATGAAAGTCTATGGGGGATTTTACCAATTTTGGACCCCTGTAACTCTGGTTTGCAGAGATTTAGGGACCCCATCTTTGGAATCCAAGTCTAACAATATGTCTTCTACCTGCATGAGACATTTCGTGAAATTCAGACGTTGCTAACGGCCATGGCTGAGATTTATGTACGTCACCATCACTACCATTGAAATAGCCCAAATAAACAGGTTTTTGTGACCCTAGGCTATGACCTCTTCGGCCTAGGACTGCATTGAATGCGACCCACGCATTGTGCACATTCTGGACAACTCCAATTACTGGGTTTATACCCTTCTGGATCCACGGTACAAACACAATGTTCCAAAACTGCTTGAAGAAAGAGTCCGACAGGTCAAAATGGAAGAATACCAGCAGGCCCTTGTGGAGACTTTAAAGAGGAGATTGACATCCTCCCCCTCCTCTAGCCAGTTGTTCGCCGACAGACTGACTTCCGCAAACCCAGGACGACCAGGAGGGCAGCAAACAACACAAGCCGCAGCTAGTGCCCAAAAGGGAATGGTATCGGCAGTGTCCTTGGAGTGGGAAAATTTTCTGACACCCATGCAGCAGCACACAGAACAGCAAGCGTGCAGATCCACCTCCAACACCAATCGCCTGGAGAAGATGGTCAAGGACTACATGTCAGATGGCATAGCTGTGTTGAACAATCCATCTGCACCCTTCAACTATTGGGTATCGAAGCTAGACACCTGGCACAAACTGGCAATGTACGCAATAGAGGTGCTGGCTTGCCCGGCAGCCAGCGTTATGTCGGAACGCTGTTTCAGTGCTGCCGGAGGCATTGTCACAGATCGGCGTATCCGCCTCTCCACAGAAAATGCAGACCGTCTGACTCAAATTAAAATGAATCAATCCTGGATTGGAAACGACTACGCAACACTCCCGGACCCCAACCAAGTAACATGAACAATGAACATCTGTGATGGGTTAGCGTTTCCGGTCCCTGTTTATTGAACCTCTCATCTGTATTAAATTTATGACTGCATGGCGACAAAACGCAAATTGCTATCCGCACGCTTCTTGTCCTCATGCAAGGCCTGGGTTGTTGTGTCTCAAAGCGTGGCCTTCTCCTCCTGCGCCACCCTCCTCCTGTTCCATCACGTGTGCTGCTGCTGGGTAGAGTTGGGCCGAACGGTTCGCCGGCGAACGTGGTTCGCGCGAACTTAGGTGGTTCGCGTGCGGGTGTCGCACGCGAACGTTTTGCGGCAAAAGTTCGCAAAAAATCGGTTCGCCCCATAATGCACCTGAGGGTCAACTTTGACCCTCTACATCACAGTCAGCAGGCCCAGTGTAGCCAATTAGGCTACACTAGCCCCTGGAGCCCCACCCCCCCTTATATAAGGCAGGCAGCGGCGGCCGTTATGGCCACTCGTGTGCCTGCATTAGTGAGAGTAGGGCGAGCTGCTGCAGTCTCTCATAGGGAAAGATTAGTTAGGCTTAACTTCTTCCTGGCTGCATACCTGTTCTGTTCAGTGAGCCCTCAGCCCACTGCATACCTGTACTGTGATCCTGCCACTGCATACCTGTTCAGTGATCCTGCCAGTGCATACCTGTTCATTGATCCTGCCACTGCATACCTGTTCAGTGATCCTGCCAGTGCATACCTGTTCATTGATCCTGCCACTGCATACCTGTTCAGTGATCCTGCCAGTGCATACCTGTTCATTGATCCTGCCACTGCATACCTGTTCAGTGATCCTGCCAGTGCATACCTGTTCATTGATCCTGCCACTGCATACCTGTTCATTGATCCTGCCACTGCATACCTGTTCATTGATCCTGCCACTGCATACCTGTTCAGTGATCCTGCCAGTGCATACCTGTTCATTGATCCTGCCACTGCATACCTGTTCAGTGATCCTGCCACTGCGTACCTGTTCAGTGATCCTGCCACTGCATACCTGTTCATTGATCCTGCCACTGCATACCTGTTCAGTGAACCCGCCACTGCATACCTGTTCTGTTCAGTGAACAGTTTGGTGTGTCAGTGTGAAGCAGTACCTTAATTACACTACCTGATTGATGTATACACATGCAAGATGTTTTAAAGCACTTTAGGCCTGTCATTTAGCATTCAATGTGATTTCTGCCCTTAAAACGCTGCTTTGCGTCAAATCCAGATTTTTCCCGGGGACTTTTGGCATCTATCCCACTCCGCCATGCCCCCCTCCAGGTGTTAGACCCCTTGAAACATCTTTTCCATCACTTTTGTGGCCAGCATAATTTTTTTTTTTTTTCAAAGTTCGCATCCCCATTGAAGTCTATTGCGGTTCGCGAACTTTAACGCGAACCGAACCTTCCGCGAAAGTTCGCGAACCCGGTTCGCGAACCTAAAATCGGAGGTTCGGCCCAACTCTACTGCTGGGTTAGCGTTACCGGTCCCTTTTCCTGGAACCTCTTATATGTATTACATTTATGACTGCATGCCGACAAAAAGCATGTTACCTGTGCAAAGAAAACAGACATTTCCCGCATTTAAAAGACAGTTTTCCCTTTGAAACTTTAAAATCGATTTTCTCAAAAACTATAAGCTCTTTTTGCTAAATTTTTTTTCCTCTTGTACCCACTCCCAAGGTGCATATACCCTGTAAATTTGGGGTATGTAGCATATAAGGAGGCTTTACAAAGCACGAAAGTTCGGGTCCCCATTGACTTCCATTATGTTCGGAGTTCGGCTCGAACACCCGAACATCGCGGCCATGTTCGGCCCGAACCCGAACATCTAGATGTTCGCCCAACACTACACGTGACCCGTTTGGCCCATCACAGCGCTAGCCGAACGTTCGGGTAACGTTCGGCCATGCGCTCTTAGACAACCGCAGCAGGCATCGCAGGGGGCGTGTGCTGCTCAACGTTCCCGTGGTATTGTTCGTGGCTGGAAAGGAGGAGGAATTACCTGACGTCACTGAGGAAGAACAAGAGGAAATGGATAGTACGTCTGCATCCAACTTTGTGCAGATGGCGTCTTTCATGCTGTCCAGCCTGTTGAGGGACCCCCATATAAAAAAAACTCAAGGGGAATGAGCTGTACTGTGTGGCCATGCTACTAGACCCTCGGTATAACCACAAAGTGGCGGAGATGTTTCCAAATCACCAGAAGGCAGTAAGGATGCAGCACATGCAAAACAAGCTGACAACTATGCTTTACAATGCGTTTAAGGGTGATGTTACAGCACAACTCAATAAAGGTACCACTGCCAGTAATCCTTCTCCCATGTCCACGCAGGCAATGACAGGACGCTTCAGCAATCTCATGGTGATGTCAGACATGCAGACATTCTTTAGTCCAACGCCTCACCTTAGTCCTTCCGGATCCACCCTCCACCAACGCCTGGACCGGCAGGTAGCTGACCACCTGGCTTTAAGTGTGGATGTAGACACTGTGAGCAGCGATGAACCCTTGGACTACTGGGTGCACAGACTTGACCTGTGACCAGAGCTGTCACAAATTGCCATCCAACTTCTGTCTTGCCCTGCCTCAAGCGTCCTATCAGAAAGGACCTTTAGCGCAGCTGGGGGCATTGTCAATGAGAAGAGAAGTCGCCTAAGTGACAAAAGTGTTCAGTACCTCACTTTTATCAAAATGAATGAGGCATGGATCCCGGAGGGCTACTGCCCGCCCCAAGACTAAGTCAGTCCCCACACACAGTATCTTTACCTGCATGCCGTGTGACTGCCTGCCCCAAGACTAAGTCGCTCCCCACACAGCATCTCTGCCTGCAGGCCGCTTGACTGCCTTCTCCGCCACCACCTACAGGGTCCAGGACACCAGGTGGAATCTTGAATAATATTTTTTCTGCTGTGTGTACATGCCTGCCTAATTTTTCTGGCTGCACTGCAGCTGCAACAACAAAACAAAAGGCATGTACATGTGCCAATTTCCCTTCATGATCATTACCTTGCTGCGGTGAAGGGGCTTGCGTATCACAATGAAGCAATGACCGACAGCTATATGAGTGTCTCGGGGGGGGGGGGGGGGGGCACATCCAAGATAATAAGGTGATTGCTTAATTTGATCAGCTGGACAGTCACTGTTATTCTATCATTGAGCTACCACAGCCCGGCGACCATATGGGCTTGAAAACCGCCACGGCCTGCACTCTGGCCATGGTGCGCAGCAGTCCAGCATGGCCATCACTACACAAACAGCTGTTTGCAGTGCGTTACACAGTGAGTTTGGTGTGTCAGTGTGAAGCAGTACTTTAATTACACTCCCTGATTGATGTATACACATGCAAGATGTTTTAAAGCACTTTAGGCCTGCAATTTAGCACTCAATGTGATTTCTTACCTTAAAACGCTGCTTTGCGTCAAATCCAGATGTTTCCCCGGGACTTTTGGCGACTATTCCACTCATCCATGCAAAAACTCAGATGTTAGACCCCTTGAAACATCTTTTCCATCACTTTTCTGGCCAGCATAAGTGTTTCTAGTTTTCAAAGTTCGCCTCCCCATTGAAGTCTATTGGAGGTTGGGGCCATTTCTATTTGCAAGCAGCTCTGATTGTGTTCGAGTGTTAGAAATCTTTGCTAACTTTAAAAAGTGTTCACAATGTGTTGAAGCAAACCTGAACTGAGAATTAGAAGTCAAAATAGACATAAACACGTCATACTTACCTCCGGTAGAGTTTCATCATCAACCTCTTTCTCCTCTCCCGCATCATAGTTACATAGTTACATAGTTATTTTGGTTGAAAAAAGACATACGTCCATCGAGTTCAACCAGTACAAAGTACAACTCCAGCCTGCTCCCTCACATATCCCTGTTGATCCAGAGGAAGGCGAAAAAACCCTTACAAGGCATGGTCCAATTAGCCCCAAAAGGGAAAAATTCCTTTCCGACTCCAGATGGCAATCAGATAAAATCCCTGGATCAACATCATTAGGCATTTCCTAGTAAGTGTAGCCATGGATGTCATTCAACGCAAGGAAAGCATCTAAGCCCCCTTTAAATGCAGGTATAGAGTTTGCCATAACTACTTCCTGTGGTAATGCATTCCACATCTTAATCACTCTTACTGTAAAGAACCCTTTCCTAAATAAATGGCTAAAACGTTTTTCCTCCATGCGCAGATCATGTCCTCTAGTCCTTTGAGAAGGCCTAGGGACAAAAAGCTCATCCGCCAAGCTATTATATTGCTCTCTGATGTATTTATACATGTTAATTAGATCTCCTCTAAGGCGTCTTTTCTCAAGACTAAATAAACCCAGTTTATCTAACCTTTCTTGGTAAGCGAGACCTTCCATCCCACGTATCAATTTTGTTGCTCGTCTCTGCACCTGCTCTAAAACTGCAATATCTTTTTTGTAATGTGGTGCCCAGAACTGAATTCCATATTCCAGATGTGGCCTTACTAGAGAGTTAAACAGAGGCAATATTATGCTAGCATCTCGAGTTTTTATTTCCCTTTTAATGCATCCCAAAATTTTGTTAGCTTTAGCTGCAGCGGCTTGGCATTGAGTACGATTATTTAACTTGTTGTCGATGAGTACTCCTAAGTCCTTCTCCAAGTTTGATGTTCCCAACTGTATCCCATTTATTTTGTTTGGTGCTAGA
Source organism: Hyperolius riggenbachi (assembly GCF_040937935.1). NCBI lineage: Eukaryota > Metazoa > Chordata > Amphibia > Anura > Hyperoliidae > Hyperolius > Hyperolius riggenbachi. The sequence goes on along the minus strand of NC_090652.1, from coordinate 263,573,723 downwards.
CCATTGGTACGACCAAAATGCATGACTTTACATTTTTCAACATTGAATTTCATCTGCCATTTATGTAGAGGTGTAGCGAACGGTTCGCCGGCGAACGGTTCCAGGCGAACATTGGTGGTTCGCGTTCGCCTGCGCCAGGCAAACTTTTACGGAAGTTCGATTCGCCCCATAATGCACTATGAGGGTCAACATTGACCCTCTGCATCACAGTCAGCAGGCACATTGTAGCCATTCAGGCTACAGTAAGCCCTGGAGCCCCACCCCCCCTTATATAAGGCAGGCTCCGGCGGCCATTACACTCACTCGTGTGCCTGCTAGTGAGAGGAAAGGGACAGCTGCTGCAGACTTGTTCTTCTAGGGACAGATTAGTTAGGTTCTTGGCTGCTTAGTTTTCTCCTTGGCTGATTGTTATTGCTTTATAGCACCCTAGCTTTTGTCAGAGCTCATCCTGTACTTTTTTTTTTTTTACTGTGTGTCAAACTGACACTTTTGTTGCATGCACAGCCTTGCTAATTGATAGTGTGTGTGTGCCACTGCCAGCAGCCCAGCACATTCAGTGACTGACTGCCTGTGTGTGTGACAGGGAGCTGCACATTGTACTACCCAGTAGTGCATATACCCCCAGTACCTGTTGTGTTTATTTAACCCACCTCATCAATGCACATAACTACCTGTAGTGTTGAGTGAACCCAGCTCACTGCATCCTACTACTACCTGTTGTGTTTACTTAACCCACCTCATCACTGCACATAACTACCTGTAGTGTTGAGTGAACCCAGCTCACTGCATACACCTATTACCTGTTGTGTTTACTTAACCCACCTCATCACTGCACATAACTACCTGTAGTGTTGAGTGAACCCAGCTCACTGCATACACCTAATACCTGTTGTGTTTACTTAACCCACCTCATCACTGCACATAACTACCTGTAGTGTTGAGTGAACCCAGCTCACTGCATCCTACTACTACCTGTTGTGTTTACTTAACCCACCTCATCACTGCACATAACTACCTGTTGTGTTGAGTGAACCCAGCTCACTGCATCCTACTACTACCTGTTGTGTTTACTTAACCAACCTCATCACTGCACATAACTACCTGTAGTGTTGAGTGAACCCAGCTCACTGCATATACCTACTACCTGTTGTGTTGAGTGAACCCACCTCACCGCATCCTAGTACCTTTACTGTTCAGTGAACCCAGCTCACTGCATCCTACTACCTGTTGTGTTGAGTGAACCCACCTCACTGCATCCTAGTACCTTTACTGTTCAGTGAACCCAGCTCACTGCATATACCTAGCATCCCCCCGAGATGGACAAAATGGACAAACCAGATAGAGGAAGAGGTAGAGGCAGACCCAGAGGAAGGCCACCAGGCACCGGCAGGTCTGTGCGAGGTGATGTTGCTGTGATTTCGTGCGGACCTGCCCCAAAATACAGTGCTCAGAAGAAGGCCATCACTTCCCAAAATCGTGAGGAGGTGATTGAGTATTTAACACAGAACACCTCATCTCCCGCAGCCACCAGTGCTACAACAAGCACCACATCCGCTGCATTTGACACTTCGCAGGAGTTATTTGGTGGTGGTGGTGGTGGTGGTGAAATCACCAATTCACAGCCACTACTGCAACAACAAGAAGAAGGCGCAGGTACACCACCTCCTACGTCTGAGTTAGGTGGCGATAGTATGGACGTAACGTGTGTGGAGGGGGCTGATGAAACACCTGAAGTTGGTGCAGTTGAGGAGGTGTCTGAGGAAAGTGCAGCTGGCCAGGAGGATTATGATGACGATTATACGGATACCACATATGTTCCCGGTAGAGGAGATGACCAGGGGGACAGTTCAGAGGAGGAGTCAGAGAGGACTAGGAGGAGACGACTCCATGATAGAAGCAGAGGGAGCTCGTCCTCAGAAACACCTGGGGGCAGTGTCTGGCGCCATGTATCGCCAGCTATGGCCAGGGAGCACACATGCCCTTCAACGTCAGCTGCTGATGCCACCGTAGCGTCATCACCCCAGGGGGGCTCAGCGGTTTGGAAATTTTTTAACGTGTGTGTCTCAGATCGGAGCAAAGCCATCTGTTGTCTCTGCCAGCAAAAATTGAGCCGTGGAAAGGCCAACTCTCATGTAGGGACAAGTGCCTTACGAAGGCACCTGGAGAAAAGGCACAAACAGCTATGGCAAGAACACCTGAGGAAAAGCAGCACCCCTCAAAAGACAAGCCGCGGAGAACAACCGCGGCAGCCGTCACAGGGGGCTTCTGCTGCTCTACGTTCCCATGGTATTGTTCGTGGCTGGGGGGAGGAAGAATGGCTACACTTAAACAATTTAAAAATACAACCATCTAAACTTTCAAACAATTTAAAAATACAACCATCTAAACTTTCAAACAATTTAAAAATACAACCATCTAAACTTTCAAACTATTTAAAAGTACAACCATCTATCATTTTCAAACAATGTAAAAAAAGGGCAAAAAAACTTGCCCTCCGTAAAACATTCTTGGCAAATGCTTTCGACTTGGTTTGTCTTCTGCTGGCTCAAGGGTCCATCTGACCACAGATGCCTGGTCTGCAAAGCACGGTCAGGGCAGCTACAGCATGGGTCTCAGCAGGCTCCCACTTCGGGCCGGAATCCAACCTTCATTCCCCGCGGTGACAATGGCAGACTTGCCCTCCATAACGGATTCCCGTTAAAGGATTTAAAGTTAATTCATTTCAAATACACAGCAGGGCCTCGAAAGTCCGCCTCCTGTATTGTTATTTTTGGTCACTAACTCAGGGCGGGCGTGCATGCCCTCCTTGGATGTGTAGTGGTAGCCGTTTCTCAGGCTCCACACCGGATTCCATCCCTCATTCCCCGGCCATTACCCGGGGTCACAAATGGCAGACTTGCCCGCCTCCATATGATTCTCGTGAAAGGAATGTGGTGTCATCTTTGCCCGCCATAACTGGTTCTCGTTCAAGGATTTAAAGTACATTCATTTCAAATACACAGCAGGGCCTCGAAAGTCCGCCTCCTGTATTGTTATTTTTGGTCACTACCTCGGGGCGGGCGGGCGTGCATGCCTGCCCGCTGCCCTCCTTGGATGTGTAGTGGTAGCCGTTGCTCATGCTCCACACCGGATTCAAACCCCTCATTCCCCGGCCATTACCCGGGGTCACAATGGCAGACTTGCCCGCCTCCACAGGATTCTCATTGTAGCGGTACTGAACAAGTACACAGCAAGTAGAAAATGTAATTTAAAAACAAAACGTAAGCTTTTTAACAATGCCATGGAAAGTTGAGAAGGAAGTCACACATTACCTGACATCACTGAGTGAGGAAGAGCAATCTCGCCATGTTGCGCAGCAGTCCAGCATGGCCTTCACTACACAAACAGCTGTTTGCGGTGCGTTACACAGTGACAGTACACTCCCTGATTGATCTATACACATGCAAGATGTTTTAAAGCACGTTAGGCCTGCAATTTAGCATTCAATGTGATTTCTGCCCTTAAAACACTGCTTTGCGTCACATCCAGATTTTTCCCCGGGACTTTTGGCATGTATCCCACTCCTCCACCTGGGGGTCCAGGTGTTAGACCCCTTGAAACATCTTTTCCATCACTTTTGTGGCTAGCATAATTTTTTCTATTTTTCAAAGTTCGCCTCCCCATTGAAGTCTATTGTGGTTCGCGAACTTTTCCGCGAACCGAACCTTCCGCGGAAGTTCGCGAACCCGGTTCGCGAACCGAAAATCGGAGGTTCGCGACATCTCTACATTTATGTGCCCATATAGCCATCCTATCCAGATCCTGTTGCAATATGACACTATCTTTCTGAGAGTTGATGATTCTGCACAATTCTGTACCATTTGCAAAAATAGCAACATTGCTCACTACTGCATCTACTAGGTCATTAATAAATAAATTGAAGAGCACTGGACCCAGTACAGACCCCTGTGGGACCCCACTGCTAACAGTCTCCCATTTTGAGTATGATCCATTGACCACAACTCTTTGTTTTCTGTCCATTAGCCAGTTCCCTATCCATGCACACAGACTCTTCCCCAGTCCTTGCATCCTCAACTTTTGCACCAGATTTTTGTGGGGAACAGTGTCGAAGGCCTTTGCAAAGTCCAAGTATATCACATCTACAGCATTCCCAATATCCATATTAGCATTCACTACCTCATAAAAGCTGAGCATGTTAGTCAAACAGGACCTGTCTTTAGTAAACCCATGTTGATGCTGAGAAATAAGATTATTTTCTACTATGAAGTCATGTATAGTATCTCTTAGTAACCCCTCAAATAGTTTGCATACAACTGATGTTAAGCTTACAGGTCTATAATTTCCTGGATCTGATTTGTTGCCCTTCTTAAATAATGGGAAAACGTGGGCTGTACGCCAATCCGCTGGGACTCTGCCAGTTGAAAGAGAGTCACAAAAGATAAGATAAAGGGGTTTATCTATAACTGAACTTAAGTCCCTTAGGACCCGAGGATGCATGCCACCCGGGCCAGGTGCCTTGTCTATTTTTAATTTATTTAGTCTTGCCTTCACTTCTTCCTGCGTAAAGTATTTGATATTACAGTTAGAAGATTGAGACTCTTCTGCCTCTGTAATTTGCAACAGTGCTGTTTCCTTTGTGAAGACAGAAGCAAAGAAAGCATTTAATAACTCTGCCTTACCTTGGTCATCCACCCTCATCCTTTAGGAGTCCTATGCAGTCAACCTTTCTTTTTTTATAGTTGATGTACTTGTAAAACTTTTTTGGGTTAGATTTGATATCCCTAGCGATTTGATTTTCAGCTTCGATCTTTGCCAGCCTAATTTCTTTTTTACAATTTTTATTGCACTCCTTATAATTGCTTAGTGCAGCCTCGGTCCCCTCCTGTTTTAGGACCTTATAGGCATTCTTTTTCCACTTCATTTTATCCCTAACCTTTCTATTCATCCATAGAGGCCTTTTTTATTCCTAGACATTTTGTTTCCATATGGGATATACATACTACAATATTGATTGACATCCTGTTTGTCAACTGTGATTGATGGAATTCTCCGTCCTCCATTTTGAAAATGGCCATTATCCAATAACAGCTTCCTGGTCAGAACACCTCTAAACTGTAATATCGCCCACATGAGCCATAGGGGAACATGGACATTACCTTCTGTGTGGCTGGTCTGTAAGGCTGATATTGTGGGGAAATTCCTCCCATAGTGTGATGTCATGACCTTGGTCCTGACAGTTTGCTGTCTGTGAACCTCGTTGCACTGTGGGAAATAACAGCTTTTTCCAACTACCAAGCAAGCAATTTCTCCCTCCGTGCATAGAACTCTCATCTGGCAGAACTAAAGATGCAGAGATACATTTCAGAATGTACTGTATATCGGGGTGAGGAAAGATTTTACAATGGGAAAACACTGACTAAATAATAATATTGTAAAAAATAAGCAGATTTATTCATTATGTTATTTTCAAAACAGTTCCTCTTTAAAGGATACCCAAAGTGACATGTGACATGATGAAATAGACAAGTGTATGTACAGTGCCGAGCACACAAATAACTATGCTGTGTTCCTGTCTGTCTGAACAAGTTAAATATCAAGTATGTAAGTGGCTGACTCAGTCCTGACTCAGACAGGAAGTGACTACAGTGTGACCCTCACTGATAAGAAATTCCAACTATAAAACACGTTGCTAGCAGAAAATGGCTTCTGAGTGCAAGAAAGAGATAAAAAGGGGAATTTGTTATCAGTGAGGGTCAGGACTGAGTCATCCACTTACATACCTGATATTTAACTCTTTCAGGCAGAGAAAGAAAAAAAGGAACACAGCATAGTTATTTGTGCGCTAGGCACTGTACATACCCATGTCTATCTCATCATGTCACATGTCACTTCGGGTATCCTTCAAGCTGCTTACGCAGGACAAGACTGACATAGTGGAAATGAATTATAAACAACAGATCCACGATCTGAGGGTAGACCACAACTTACAAGTTCCAAATGTATCTCTTTCTTGATCGGAAACAGGTCAGACAAGCTGGGGAAGTAAACCAAAAT